>NC_084750.1:28354998-28594998 GCF_033978785.1 Entelurus aequoreus | reverse complement strand
TCTCAGTGTATCTACAAAGCCAGGATTAAACTTTAAGTCATAGTCTTTCTGGGATTGAACAAAAAACACAACATGTAAACTCTTCTATGTATCAAATACCTCCTTTGTCATGTCCACCTATCAATCCAGTGCTAACTCAACAAACCGTAAGAAACGGAAGTAAAAATTATTCAAAAGGGTTCAGTTCACTTTTCTCTTGTTTGACAGAGACATTTTGGGGGAGTAAGGTTGCCAAATGACCATGTGTTCGAAGCAGAAAACGTAAAACGGCAGGTTTTAAGTTCCATGTGGGTCGAGTAGGAGGAGCCACAGTCCCCCGTCACTGTGTACCTCTTGCTTGGCATCGGTATAAACCGTTTGCTTGCCTAACAGAATTGCTATTGTGACGTCCAGCGGACACATTTAGAACAGCAGTTTCTTTCGTTCAAAATAAAAATAAAAAAAGCAGCTAATTTTTAAACTCATCACGCGGGCCGGATAAAACCAGTTCGTACAATTGACACCCCTGCTCTGGGGTATAGGGTTGCAAAATTACCCCAAAAAGTTAGCATGCTATCATGCAAACAGTTAGCATATTTCAGGCACCAAGTTGTGACTCCAAGGTAAACGGCTGCATAATTAGCTAAAAAAAAAGTGTAAATTTTGCTTTAAAAAAGTTAGCATGCTAATGTTAGCATGCTAGCATTTTGATTTTCAAATCGGTTGATAAATGTGGGATATAAAAGGCATAAATAAAATGGAAATGTATTCTTATTAATTTGAACTATATTCTAACAGCGTGGCTCGGTTGGTAGAGCGGCCGTGCCAACAACTTGAGGGTTCCGGATTCGATCCTAGTCACTGCCGTTGTGCCCTTGGGTAAGGCACTTTGCAGCCACCTGCTCCCAGTGCCACCCACGTTGGTTGAAATATAGCTTAAAAAAGGAGATAATGGGTTTCACTATGTAAAGCGCTTTGGTCTCTAGAGAAAAAGCGCTATATAAAAATAATTCACTTCAATAACTACTCTAATATCTATAAAAAAGGTAAAAATATTTTTAACAAAGTAAAGCTACATTTAAAAACCAAGAAAGTTCAATATATGTTTAATAAAATGTAGCAGTAGTAGCAATTTGTAAGATAAGGTATAACATAGTAAAATACTTGTAAAAAATATTTTTACATATCTTATGATGAAAATAAAATGCTGTTTTTACTATCTACCTATATGATAGCTATATATATTGATAAATAATACAAATTAAAAATAATACACAATACCATTTTATCAAATGCGATGACATTTTACATAAATTATTTTTTTAAGTTATATCTCTGATACCAAATAATTCAAAAAAAAAAATTCAAAACTATTCAAATGAAAACAAAATATAAATATGAAGTTCTATAGAATACACATGAATGTAAAAACAAACAAACAAAAAATAAAACATTTGGGAAAGTAGTTATGCTAAAAAACTATGACTATGTAGTGTAAGAATATTTTTAGGAGTAAATATGTCAGCAGAAGTAATAATCTTTAACATGATTAAAATATACACTTATACTGTAATATAATACCATATCACACATTCTACACACACACATACACACACATATGTATATATATATATATATATATATATATATATATATACATATATATATATATATATATATATATATATATAATTTAAAAATATATATATAAAAAAATATATATATAATATATATATATATATATATAATTTTTTTTTAAAAAGTATATATATATATATACAGTATATATATATATTTTTTTAAATTATATATTCATTTATTATTTATAATATACACAATTATGCATGTCTTTATAATTCATTACATATTTTGTACACCGTTATTCAAATACGTTGTGGTAGTATTATTACTACAAATAAACATATACATAATACACACATACATGTTAGAATATAAAAATGATTACAATAAACAATCAACAAAAAAATAAAATAACAGATGAGAATCACATAAATAGTATTTCTGACTAGTCCCTATATCAATATATTTAAACAAAAAAATAACCGTGCACAATAAATAAATATTAGTATTATACACATTGCAAGTTCCCACATGAATACATAATCTAAATATTATGTTTGCATTTCATCAGTATCATATTATTGTGTGTCTTTTTACATGTACTTGATGTACTCCTACTTCCAAGTGACTTTGTCAAGTACTAGTAAAGGAAGAGATGATGAAGTACTTTAAGTGTGTTTTGGAGAAGTACACTTCCAGAGTGTTTACTTTTGTCCTGAGATGAAGATAAACGTCTGCCGTTCTTCATGAAGACATATGAATGTGAACATGACCAAAGTAGGCGTGTCCACAAAGAAAGAAAGAAGGAAGGGGGGCGAAGCCTCTTTCATTTTGTAACAGAAAGGTTGTAAAGTGGATCCGCTGAGGAATATTACAACTGGCAAAATTCTATATGTTGTATGAAAAATAGAAGTTTTATGAAGTACTGTAATAATGTACAGTATGTACTTCAACTCTGCTTCTCCGTCAAACACACCATCAGCAGCTTCATCAGAGTTTCATGGATAAATGTTAAAACGTTATCATATTATATAAACATGGACACCAGCTAACATGAAGGATGTCCAAATCAGCATGTTTGGCCTCAAATCCAAGTTCAGGTCCAGACTTGGTACTTTGTGACAAGATGGCTTCATCCATCTGCTGCCATGAAAAATGGATGCAGCTGGTATCGACTATATGACTTTACAATGTGCAAATAGGCCATTTGATATATTTCACTGTCAAAATAAAAGTTATATTGTTATGCACTGTTTGACATGTTGGATTCTGTCTTCTGATTTGTACTTTCATTGTGTACTTTTCTTATATTCCGTGTACATTAAACACACCTGTATGTGTTCTATTGCCAGCTTGTTGATTCATTGTGTCATCAATCCACAGCTATATGTCTGTATCAGTATGTCTATATATGTATATGCAGTATGTACATGTATACATATTTATGTCTATCAGTACATCTATATATGTATATATGTCTGTATCAGTACATTTGTATCTATATATGTACTGTATATCAGTACATTTGTATATATGTATATCAGTATATCTATATCAGTACATTTATATATGTATATCAGTATATCTATATATGTATATCAGTACATCTATATACCTTAATATGTATATCAGTACATCTATATATGTATATCAGTACATCTATATACCTTAATATGTATATCAGTACATCTATATTTATATATCTATATAAGTACATCTATATATTATATATCTATATCAGTAAATCTATATATGTATATATCTATATCAGTACATCTATATATTTATATATCTATATCAGTACATCTATATATGTATATATATATATCAGTACATCTATATATGTATATCAGTACATCTATATGTCTATATATGGATATCAGTACATCTACATATGTATATCAGTACATCTGTATATCTATATCAGTACATCTAAATATCTATATATGGATATCAGTAAATCTATATATTTACATCAGTACATCTGTATTTCTATATATGTATATCAGTACATCTATATATACATACATACAGTATGTATATATACATATATGTATATGAGTAGATCTATATATATACAGTATGTATATGAGTACATCTATATATATACACACTATGTATATATGTATATGAGTACATCTATATATTTACAGTATGTATATATATGTATATGAGTACATCTATATATATACAGTATGTATATGAGTACATCTATATATATACACTATGTATATACTGTATGTATGTATATGAGTACATCTATATGTATACAATATGTATGTATGTATGAGTACATCTATATATATACAGTATGTATATGAGTACATGTATATATATATATACAGTATGTATATATGTATATGAGTACATCTATATATATATATATACACTACGTATATATATATATATATATATATATATATATATATATATATATATATATATATATATATATATATATATATATATATCTATGTATATACAGTATGTATATTTATGTATATGAGTACATCTATATATATATACACTATGTATATATATGTAGTGTATATGTAGACATGTGTCAGTAGTGCTATGGACAGTTTGGTTATGTTTGGGTTTTCCTGTGTTTGAATTCCCTTCCTGTCCTGGTGCTCTTGTTTTGTCACTATTTCCTGTTTGGTCTCTGTCATTTGCGGCACCTTTACTTTCTGCTCCATGTCCCGTCAGCACAGCTGTTCCCGGTTTAATTAGTGCTATTTAGTTCCACCTGAGTCCCTCCTTCAGTGCTTCATCATTATTATTTTGACACTGAGGCGGACTGGACCGTTTTTGTTCGCAGTGAGTAATACTTTTGTCTTTTTCCACTTGCATTCTGCTGCTTTCAATTGTGTGCTTGGCTGCTTTCAATTGTGTGCTTTTGCTGCTTTCTACTGTGCTTGTGTTGCTTTGCTGTGACAGTTTGACCCCGCACTGCACATGTGTTAGCAACACAACATGAACAAACAACACACATTCAATCACTTGAGTCAGTGACAAACATGCAGTTAGCAAACAAATGACAAGCTCTCTCTAACTCTCTACTGCTGGCTAAGAGAGTCAAGGTGGGGCTGAGTGTTTGATGCAGGTGAACACACCTGCCCTCACTGATTAGGCCCATGCTGGGCCCAACTATGGTTGTTAGAAGTACTATGTGAATACTTCTAGACTTGTGATGGTTTATTTAAGGTGTATTTACAAAAAGATCTCTGTCCTGACCAGGAGCTCAGGTCTCCATGCATCACCAAACATCTGCTGAGACCTTTTGACACTTTGGGGTTTAAATAAATGCAGAGTGTTTTGCCATCCTTGGTTTGGAAGTCCGGTTTACAATGGTTACATTACCTTCACCTGAGGCGGGGTGTGACAGTTGCTAGGTTTATATTGTGGGGGTGTGTTTTGCTGCTTTTATAGATTTCAATATTTTTGTCTTTGTCCTCTACAAAGTCAGTGTTTGGTTTTTGCGTGGCGCCGTTGGGTGGGTGGCCGTGCCAGCAACCTGAGGATTCCTGGTTCGATCCCCACCTTCTACCTGTCCGTTGTGTCCTTGAGCAAGACACTTCGCTCTTGCTCCTGATGGGTCGCGGTTAGGGCCTTGCATCAGTGTGAATGTGGAAATGGTGTCAAAGCACTGGCTCCCCCGTTCCTCACCGGATCCACTTTAAAATCCTCCTCCTCACCCATAAAGCCCTCCACAACCAGATCCCCTGCTAGCTCACAAACCTGCTTCACCGCCATACCCCTTCACGCAGCCTACGCTCCTCTGATGCCAACCTCCTCTCCCCACCACTCAGAACAAGCTCTGGACCTGCTCCCACCCTCTGGAACACTCTTCCCAAACCCATCCGTGACTGCCCAGACTTTCCCACCTTCAAAAGCCTTCTCAAAACACACCTTTTCAGATCTGCTTTTAACCAATGATTAGTGATTAGTGTTCTGTGTCTTGTAATGTCCTGTCTTGTAATTGTTCTGTATTATGTATTTTACAATGTACTGCTTTTATATTTCCTGTATTTTATATCATTACTTTAGTTTCATATTTTAACTTTTTCTCCTGTAAAGCGTCTTGAGTGCTTTGAAAAGCACTCAAAGCAGGTGTTTTTAAAAAAAAAAAATTTTTATTGTATTTTTCTTTTTCTTTTCATAAAGAATACAATCATGTGTGCTTACGGACTGTATCCCTGCAGACTGTATTGATCTATATTGATATATAATCTATATATTGTGTTTTTTATGTTGATTTAATTAAAAAAATATATATATATATTTATTTATTTTTTATTTTATTTTTTTTTATTTCTTGTGCGGCCCGGTGGTTGGGGACCGCATGTCATAAAAATATAGTGAGTGTGTGTGCGTGCGTATGTGTGAACAAGAGGAAGTAGAAAGAGTCACATGTTGTTTTGCAGACTCTAATTATTTTGTGATATATTTTATTTTATACGCTAGGCTAAGCCACAGCGCCTCAAATGTTATCTTTTTTTTGTAAACTGAATTTATTAGGAAAAACATGAAAAAAAAGAAGTATTTTCTGACTTTTTTGAACTCTGTAAAACTTGCAGATGTTACTGTCAGATGTGTTGAAATGTGACAAAAACATACAACATATTTTTCACGTGCAATAAACAAAACAAAGCCAAAGTTTTTGCTTCAGGGTGTAAAAAGTAGTGGACTTAAAGTGGGTGTGGCATGGATGATTGTTTGGCGCCCAATAAAAGACTTGATGGAGGATTCTTCAGTCAGGTCTGGGTGGAGGTGCTTTCTCAAGAGCTCCCTGATGAAGATTCTGAGGAGGATCCAGACTATGAAGTTAGTTATTGCACTTTACTTTAGGGCTCTCTGAGATCCTAAACTGTTGAATGGGATTTGTCTCGATTGGAAGTAGGGCTGCAACTAACTATTAATTTGATAATCGATTAATCTGTCTTATTACTTCGATTAATCGATTAATAATCGGATAAAAGAGACAAACTACATTTCTATCCTTTCCAGTATTTTATTGGGGGAAAAAACGCATACTGGCACATACTTATTTTGATTATTGTTTCTCAGCTGTTTGTACATGTTGCAGTTTATAAAGTTTTATAAAAAAAAATACAAATAATTGCCTCTGTGCATAGCATAGATCCAACGAATCTGACTAAATTAATCGCCAACTATTTTTATAATCGATTAGTTGTTGCAGCCCTAATTGGAAGTTAGTCTGTCCTCCTTCTGGCTGTTGAGGTTTGCCTAAGTGAAAAACATTTTTTTAAAAATTTATAAGGATTTTTACAAAATAACATTCAATAATCATAAATACATTATTTGGGATAAACCCACTTTAGCACAGGTGTAAGATAGTGACACGTTATTTACAACATGTCTAATGGCCCTCAACATCATCTGGGAAACGATGTGTATTTTAATTTTGACAGAAAATATTTAATGCAACTGCAGTTTTACTTAAAGGCCTACTGAAATGAATTTTTTTTATTTAAACGGGGATAGCAGATCTATTCTGTGTCATACTTGATCATTTCGCGATATTGCCATATTTTTGCTGAAAGGATTTAGTATAGAACAACGACGATAAAGATTGCAACTTTTGGTATCTGATAAAAAAAAAGGCTTGCCCCTACCGGAAGTAGCGTGACGTAGTCAGTTGAACATATACGCAAAGTTCCCTATTGTTTACAATGATGGCCGCATGAAGTGAGAGAGATTCGGACCGAGAAAGCGACAGTTTCCCCATTAATTTGAGCGAGGATGAAAGATTTGTGGATGAGTAAAGTGCAAGTGAAGGACTAGTGGGGAGTTGAAGCTATTCAGATAGGGAAGATGCTGTGAGAGCCGGGGGTGACCTGATATTCAGCTGGGAATGACTACAACAGTAAATAAACACAAGACATATATATACTCTATTAGCCACAACACAACCAGGCTTGTATTTAATATGCCACAAATTAATCCTGCATAAAAACACCTGCGTGTTTGTTATGCTAGCTCCTAGCTCCTCTGCTAGCTCCTAGCTCCATAGAACACGCCAATACAATTCAAACACCTGATCAACACACACAATCACTCAGCCCAAAAGACCGTTCACCTAACCCAAGGTTCATAAAGCTTATATATTTAAAAAAAAGTTACGTACATACGCAAAAAAATGTTGCGCACATACGGTCAAGCGATCAAATGTTTAGAAGCCAAAGCTGCATACTCACAGTAGCACGTCTGCGTCTTTGTCATCCAAATCAAAGTAATCCTGGTAAGAGTCTGTGTTGTCCCAGTTCTCTACAGGCGACTGTGTATCGAAGTCAAAAGTCCTCCTGGTTAGAGTCTCTGTTATCCGAGTTCTTCCATCTTGACTGCATCTTTCGGGAATGTAAACAAAGAAGCGCCGGCTGTGTACTGTTGTTGCTGACTACGTTTGAAAAATACGTCCATTTCGCACTGACAGCTTTCTTCTTTGCTTGCTCAGCTTCCTTCTCCATAATGCAATGAACATAATTGCAACAGATTCACGAACACAGATGTCCAGAATACTGTGGAATTATGAAATGAAAACAGAGCTTTTTCGTATTGGCTTCAATGTGGAAGGTATACCCGTGTTCGCCGGTCTACGTCACGCGCATACGTCATCCTCAGAGGCGTTTCGAACCGGAAGTTTAGCGGCAAATTTAAAATGTCACTTTATAAGTTAACCCGGCCGTATTGGCATGTGTTATAATGTTAAGATTTCATCATTGATATATAAACTATCAGACTGCGTGGTCGGTAGTAGTGGGTGTCAGTAGGCCTTTAACTCAATATTATTTATTACAAGAAACTACTCAAAGCATTTTGATACAACCCTATTTAAATTTGAATGCGAGTGTGAACGTTGTCTCTGTGTTGGCCCTGTGATGAGGTTTCATGGTTTTATTTGGGGTCAGGTCAACTTCAAGGTCAACATGTATTTGTCCTCATGGTTTTGGTCAACTACAAGGTCAACATGTATGTATTTTGTGTCCTCATGGTTTTGGTCAACTACAAGGTCAACATTATGTATTTTGTGTCCTCATGGTTTTATTTGGGGTCAGGTCAACTACAAGGTCAATGTGTATTTAATTTGTGTCCTCATGGTTTTATTTGGGGTCAGGTCAACTTCAAGGTCAACATGTATTTAATTTGTCTTCATGGTTTTGGTCAACTACAAGGTCAGTATATATGTGTTTTGGTCAACGTATGTATGTATTTTGTGCCCTCGTGGTTTTGGTCAACTACAAGGTCAACATTATGTATTTTGTGTCCTCATGGTTTTATTTGGGGTCAGGTCAACTACAAGGTCAATATGTATTTAATTTGTGTCCTCATGGTTTTATTTGGGGTCAGGTCAACTTCAAGGTCAACATGTATTTAATTTGTCCTCATGGTTTTGGTCAACTACAAGGTCAATCAATCAATCAATCAATGTTTATTTATATAGCCCTAAATCACAAGTGTCTCAAAGGGCTGTACAAGCCACAACGACATCCTCGGTGTCGAGTGGGTCTGACATAATATTGTGAAAGTCCAACACATCAGCGAAAGTCCAGTCCATAGTATATATGTGTTTTGGTCAACGTATGTATGTATTTTGTGCCCTCGTGGTTTTGGTCATCTACAAGGTCAACATGTATGTATTTTGTGCCCTCATGGTTTTTGGTCAACTACAAGGTCAACATGTATGTATTTTGTGCCCTCATGGTTTTGGTCAACTTCAAGGTCAACATGTATGTATTTTGTGCCCTCATGGTTTTGGTCAACTACAAGGTCAACATGTATGTATTTTGTGCCTTCATGGTTTTGGTCAACTACAAGGTCAACATGTATGTATTTTGTGCCCTCATGGTTTTGGTCAACTTCAAGGTCAACATGTATTTGTCCTCATGGTTTTGGTCAACATGTATATGTATTTTGTGTCCTCATGGTTTTGATCAACTACAAGGTCAACATGTATGTATTTTGTGTCCTCATGGTTTTGATCAACTACAAGGTCAACATGTATGTATTTTGTGTCCTCATGGTTTTGGTCAACTACAAGGTCAACATTATGTATTTTGTGTCCTCATGGTTTTGGTCAACATGTATGTATGTATGTATTTATTTTGTGTCAACATGTATGTGGGGTTTGGTCAACTACAAGGTCGACATGTATTTGATTTGTGTCCTCATGGTCTTGGTCAACTACAAGCTCCTCTTTCACATAACTCAATTGTAGGTTCTCTTTTGGTCTCATCCCAGAAAACCTGATGGTCCTCCATCAGCTGGATGAGCTTGCGCATCTTCCTCAGACATCTCATCTTCTACCTTGGCCTCCAAACCTTCAACAAGTTGCTCTGATTTATAGTTTTGGTTGCTGGGTTGTGTGTTTTGACTCTTCGTGTGCGTCCAGTATGTCCTTCACAAAGCTATGGCTGATTTCAGTAGGTGGTTCTTCATCCTCAAGAATAGGTATTTAGTGTGTATCCTCAAAACCAGTCTTCAGAAGATTAGGACCATTGGGGTCTAGGGGATTTTCTAACTCCACTGACAGTTGGTCCTCTTGGTCTCCTACGGGCGTTCCCGCCTCCGCAAGAGATCTGCAATCAACACACCTGCCCGAGATGAGTGACCAGCCTTCATAAGCCAGCGTGTCTTAAGATCCGGTGCCAGAACGTAGCTTCTCGTACCCAGAACAGTAAGCCAACAATCTTCAGCCTTCTCTTTCCCTGTGTTCCCTTCCCGTTGTGTTCACCGTCTCTCGTGTCGTCCTCCAGCTTCCCGTCGTCCTTCCTCGTCCTTGAGCTGTGTCTCGTCTACCTGGACCCCCTTTGGATTCTCTCTTTTCTTCCTGGACTTCGACCTCACGCCTGCCCACTGACCACGACGCCTCGCTCCTGTCCTCGACCATCCGCCTGCCCCTCTGACGTCCGAGCCTGTGTTTTCCCCTTTTGGACTTCCGCCTCGATCTCAACACGCACACTCAATGCCCTCTGGTGACCACGTTCAGATAATACTTACACATAGTCACACTACATCTCTTTAAGCTAATCACACACTGCACTCACATACTGAGCTGTCAATAAACACGCTGACAGCTAACAACGCCATCGCCTCTCTGCGGTCTTCTTCTCCCGCTGTCCCGTCATACAATGTTATGTATTCTTTCATTCGTTCGTTCATTCATTCATGTGTTATTTGTCGTCATTCCTACACCATGAACCGCAACAACACTACACAACTTACACAATGTTTTCCATGTATTCATTCATTAATTCATGTGTTACTAATTTATCATTCTTACACCATGCACCGCAACACTAACCAACTCTCACACAATGTTCTCCATTCATTCATTACTTTATTCATTAATTATCAATCAATCAATGTTTACTTATATAGCCCTAAATCACGAGTGTCTCAAAGGGCTGCACAAGCCACAACGACATCCTCGGCTCAGATCCCACATCAGGGCAAGAAAAAATTCAACCCAATGGGATACAATAAAAAACCTTGGAGGGGACCGCAGATGTGTCTAGCAGCTGCATTTTGTACCAACTGTAATCTTTTAATGCTAGACATAGGGAGGCCCGAAAATATGTTACAGGAGACGAGACGTAACGAAGGCATGGATAATGATCTCAGCGTCGCCAGTGGATAAAATGGAACGAATTTTAGCGATATTACGGAGATGAAAGAAGGCCGTTGTAGTAACACACAATGTGTGACTCAAACGAGAGAGTTGGGTCGAAGATAATACCCAGATTCTTTACCGAGTCGCCTTGTGTAATTGTTTAATTGTCAAATGTTAAGGTGGTATTATTAAATAGGTGTCAGTGTCTAGCAGGACCGATAATCAGCATTTCAGTTTTCTTAGCATTGAGATGCAAAAAGTTAGCAGGCATCCATTGTTTAATTTCAATAAGACACGCCTCCAGCTGACTACAATCTGGCGTGTTGGTCAGCTTTAGGGGCATGTACAGTTGGGTGTCATCAGCATAACAGTGAAAGCTAACACCGTATTTGCGTATGATGTCACCTAGCGGCAGCATGTAGATGCAGAAGAGTACAGGGCCAATAATCAAACCCTGGGGAACTCCGCACGTTACCTTAACATAGTCCGAGGTCACATTGTTATGGGAGACGCACTGCATCCTGTCAGTAAGATAAGAGTTAAACCAAGACAAGGCTAAGTCTGACATACCAATACGTGTTTTGATACGCTCTAATAAAATATTATGATTGACTGTATCGAAAGCAGCGCTAAGATCAAGAAGCAGCAACATAGATGACGCATCACAATCTATCGTTAGCAATAGATCATTAGTCATTTTTGCGAGGGCTGTCTCCGTAGAGTGATTTGCCCTAAAACCAAATTGAAAGGGTTTACAGAGATTGTTAGACACTAAGTGTTCATTTAGCTGCTGTGCAACAATTTTTTTGAGGTTTTTCGAAATAAATGGAAGGTGGGACACCGGCCAGTAGTTTACCATGAGGTAGGCCATTGGCGTTGTTAGGCCTATTTTAGGGGGGCTGAAGCCCCCCTAAAATATTCTTTAGCCCCCCTAAATAATTTGGTGTTATATATTTTTATATTTTTATTTTTAATTTTTAATTTTACAAATACATGCCGTCATATTCATTATAAAGTGGCCCGAATATGAGTTTAAATAAATAATCATATAACCTGTCATTATTCACTCAGTTTCCCCTCACTTCATAGCGTAAGATAGAGAGCCCCTTTAGTGCGTCGGTATCCAATCCATTCCACTTGTTCATATAGAAAATGCCCACATCATTCAAAATCCAGTCCGCCTTTTCTCTGCAACCTTGTTTGCGGTCCTTGGACTTGTTCATATAGAAAATACCAACATCACTCAAAATCCAGTCCGCATTTTCTCTGCGACGTTGCTTGCGGTCCTTGGACTTGTTCATATAGAAAATGCCAACATCACTCAAAATCCAGTCTGCATTTTCTCTGCGACCTTGCTTGTGGTCCTTGGACTTGTTCATATAGAAAATGCCAACATCACTCAAAATCCAGTCCGCATTTTCTCTGCGACCTTGCTTGCGGTCCTTGGACTTGTTCATATAGAAAATGCCAACATCACTCAAAATCCAGTCCGCATTTTCTCTGCGACCTTGCTTGTGGTCCTTAGACTTGTTCATATAGAAAATGCCAACATCACTCAAATCCAGTCCGCATTTGCTCTGCGACCTTGCTTGCGGTCCTTGGACTTGTTCATATAGAAAATGCCCACATCACTCAAAATCCAGTCCAAATTTTCTCTGCGACCTTGCTTGCGGAGTTGCGGTCCTGCAGGTGTACGAAGCACATTAGCACATAGCACTGCAGATTGCAGAACGTGAACGGATGCAAAATGGACATAAACGTTTTCAAGAAAGTAAGTATTCATCACTGCTTGTAGTAAAATGTATTAGCTCCACTTTACACCTGGTCTGTGTTTGACAAAAAGTTACATTCCCGCTCTAAATACACCATCTTTGTAGTCATTTTTCTCCTGCGTGGACTTTCGTCTTCCTTTACAATGAGTGAAGCTGCTCGAAACCTTGTCTGCAATTGTAAATAATTTAGTTTTTAAGTTTTGTGTTTCTTGTAGAATCTATATAAAGTAATATACATTAGCCTATTGTTAAAATAATGGAAAAAGCATAATCATTACTTCCCTGCTTGGCACTCAGCATCAAGGGTTGGAATTGGGGTTAAATCACCAAAATGATTCCGGGCGCGGCACCGCTGCTGCCCACTGCTCCCCTCATCTCCCAGGGGGTGAACAAGGGGATGGGTCAAATGCAGAAGACAAATTTCACCACACCTAGTGTGTGTGTGTGACAATCATTGGTACTTTAATTTAATTTAATTAATTAAATATATTTGTTTTATTGTATTGTTACATTAATAGCTGTTGTATTATAGGATGGCTTGTTAAACATTTCATAGGATTTTCAGAGGGAGGAAAAACCAAGACATTTAATATAAAATGTAAAATGAATAAATACATAAAAAGAACAAAAATGGTTAAAAGCCATCGTCCCGGGAGCGTTTAATTTCGTCCCGTGCATTTTTTTTTACCGTCCCCGGGACGACGGGACTACATTGATCTCAAGCCCTGGAAGTTACATTTTATTGTTTGCATTATTTGTTACAGCATTACACTTTGAAGATGGTCCCTCAGCTCTTTGACAGCTTTGGCTCTTTTTCAGATCAGCAGATCTAAGTCTTTCTTATTTACAGTATATATAAACCTTTCTCATTTCTATTCAGACTTCCATATGTATATTTAATTTCTAAGCCCCCCCCCCCCCCCCCCCCCCCTTTTCTTAAAAGCTAGTGACGCCCCTGGTCTTTTACAAGAAGCCGCAAAGGACCAATTATTGTTCCGACATGCCTTAAACTCTTCCAGCCTCCTCACTTCCATATATGGTCATCTCGCATTCAGTGGGCGTGTCTTCCCGCTCTGACGTAGGGAGAATACTCAGCAAAACTACAACACCGGTGTACACTAGTGTTCAAACCCACTCTCACACACACACTCAGCCGCCACCGGGACAAGAGGATAACTTTGACTATTTATACATTCTTTAAAGTATTGTTGCTTGTGTATTATTAGTACATGTGTGCCGTGATGATGATGAACGGCGGCAGCACAAGTTTGTGCACCATGGAGGACATCAGGAAGCAAGAACATGACAAGGTCGGAAAATCCACATTATTTTATTTTTACATTCATGTCTGGAGTCTGACTGCACATTTACAACATGCTTCTTCTGTTTATATATGTTTTTATTTTAAAATATATACATATGAATTGTTATTATTTTATATGCATTCAAGTGAATTATTCTAATATTGTTTCCTTTAATTTTGGTTGGAATAAAAATGTAAAATCATTTATAATGGCTTACTAAAAATAAAAATAAAATATAGTTTTTAAGGTCATTTTATGATTTATAAAGCTAAATGCTCTATATTCTTAAACAACTTTTTAGAAAAATGTTGTATTTGATTTATTTTAAGACCATTCTTATTAGTTCAATTTCAGTTTGATTAGAACTAAAAATAAAATAAAATAAAAAAAGATCAAAATGTAATTACTATACTAAAATAAATTACAAATGAATTAGTTTGAGTATTCCACCCAAAATATTTTTGAACGTGTTTAAAATGTGTTTAAAAAATACCCGTTTTATTCAATTGTTTTACAAAAAATATTCCAATATTTCGTTAAAATTTAAATCAGATTCCTGAATTTTTTTCTTTTATTAATTATAAACAAAATAATTTTTCAATACGTAAATTAAATGACCATTTTTCTGTCCTACATTTACAATGGACCACTAATCTGAATAAATACAATAAAAATATACACACGGTTGTTGTGGAAGACGTCACAAAACCCTAAGGGTCAAACCACTTAATTTGGATGTAATCCAGATTGTGTTCATTAATATTTAACATGAAATACTTGCAGATGTTCATCTTGTTGTCTACTCAGTGGCCTAGTGGTTAGAGTGTCCGCCCCTGAGATCGGTAGGTTGTGAGTTCAAATCCCGGCCGGGTCATACCAAAGACTATAAAAATGGGACCCATTACCTCCCTGCTTGGCACTCAGCATCAATGGAATTGGGCGTTAAAACACCAAAAAATGATTCCCGGGCACGGCTATGCTGCTGCCCACTGCTCCCCTCACCTCCCAGGGGGTGATCAAGGGGATGGGTCAAATCCAGAGGACAGATTTCACCACACCTAGTGTGTGTGTGACAATCATTGGTACTTTAACTTTAACTTTAACTTGTTTAATCTCACCTAGGCAGGCTGTGACTGGTTGAATGTTTTTATTTCACATGAATTGTTCCAACTGTTAAGGATTCAATGTAAACACAAACAGGTTTGGAAAACAAGTGTTAAAAATAACTGAAGTCTCTGGACCAAGTTGAGATCTATCTGTTGATTGTAAATTTGTATTATTGTTTTTGTTTTTAACTTAGTTTTATGCCCTTTTTGTCAAAGACAACACATTTTTTTATATGGCAAACCCACACAATATGCAAAATATTTCAAAGTGGAATATTTATTGTGAAGTAATTGGAGCATTGAATAGGTCAATCATTCATAACAACATTGATTTTGACTCATTATAATTTTTTGAGCGGTGACAGTTTAAAAATGTACTGAAAGGGCCTCGCTCAAAAAAAATTCTTAAAAATAGGTCATAATTATTATTATTTTTTACTTTTAAATATTAAAATGTCTAGATTAACTTCACATTTACTTGTAAATTATTTTTTATTGTTGTTTAAATAGTAATTGATTTAAAAAAAAATTGTTTTATACCCTTTTTTCAAAGAATACTTTTTTTATTTATAGCAAACACACAAAATGTGCAATATTTTCCTTAAAAATATTTGAAAGGGGAATATTTATTGTGAAGCAATTGCAGCCTTGAATAGGTCAATCATTCATAACAACATTGATTTTGATTCATTATCATTTGTTGAGCCATTACAGTTAAAAAAAAAATCTACTAAAATTGTTGGAGATCCATTCGCTCAAAACAAAATTCTTAAAAATAAGTTAATTATTTATTTATTTTTTTACTTTTAATATTTACATTTCTATATTAATTTAACATTTATCTGTCAATTTTAAGCTGTTTTATTGTTGTTTAAAAATAAATAATTCATTTTTTAAAATTAGTTTATGCCCTTTTTGTCAAAGAAACTTTTTTTTATATAGCATATTTATGGTTTTCATAACATTGATCGTGACTCATTGTCATTTTTGAGCAGTGACATTTTAAAAGTAAATCGACTAAAAATGTTGGGGATCCAAAAGGACCTCGCTCAAAAAAACATTCTTAAAAATAAGTCATAATTATTATTTTTTACTTTTAATATTTACATTTCTAGATTAACTTTTCATTTATCTGTCAATTATAAGTTTTTGTATTGTTCTTTAAAAATTAATAATTATTTTTTTTAAAATGTGTTTTATGCCCTTTTTGTCAAAGAAAACTTTTTTTTTTATATAGCAAACACACGAAATGTGCAATATTTTCTAAAAAAAATATCTCAAGGTGGAATATTCGTTGTGATGTCATTGAAGCCTTGAATGGAATAATAATTCATAACAACCTTGATTTTGACTTGTTCTAATTTTTTGAACAATGACAGTTTAAAAATAAATCTACTAACATTTTTGGGGATCCAAATGAAAAGAAAAAAAATGTAAATAAGTAATTTTTTTTACTTTTAATATTAAAATTGCTAGATTTTAGAGGCTGTCGATTCTAATTTTTTTTAAATTGTTGTTTAAAAGTTACTATATTTTGAGCAATGACAGCTTTAAAGAAAAACACAGCCTAGATGGCATTAGTCAAAATTGCAACATTTTTTTCCTTCCACTTGTTTGCTCTTTTATTCCACTATTTATGTTTTTATTTTGGTAGTATTTTCAGAATGTGCCACAGGCCGTTTTAAAAAAAATGAGCTGCGGCCGCAAATGGCCCCCGGGGCTGCACTTTGGACACCTCTGACCTCTCACTTGTGAATCTGCACTGCGACACTTTCGCCTTATCACGCCGTATGTCATAACCTATAAAAGACACTGTGCGTGTCTGCACCATTACCTTTTATTATTGGGCCATAAAGGTGGTATGGCGTGCAAAGGCCGCTTACAGCGCATTTAGGAGAATGCGCTGTAAGTGACATAAAAATGTTTCTGCTACTTCGCTTCTCACGTGCAATAATGAGAATTATTGTGGGGAAAAACGAGCGACGCCTTCCATAGTGTCCCACATTCAAACCCGTGCATCACATGGACACTACATTAGGTACACAACCACATCCACTCCAACAGCTGGATACATGTTTTTAGTCTTGTGCACTTTTATTCATCTTGTTTTCAATATAAATAAAGCAAATAAAGTTAGAGTTGTAAATGTCAGGACTGTCCACATAAAAACCTGTACAGGTGTGGTTGGTTCAAAAGAAGAAGCTGAAAAAGGCTCAATTATGCAAACATTCTGGCATGTGATGTTATGGTAATTATTCATTATCGTACTAACTCACGGCAACTGGAGCTCTTTTTGGTTGTTTTCCTTCCTGGTGATCAATTAACATGTTGAAGGCAGATAAGAATATTCTAGTGTAAATGTTTACCTAGACTGCAAGGACAAGATATTTAATGTTCGAACTGAGGAACTTAATTTTTGCAAATAATCATTTACTTAGAGTCTAATGGCAGCAACACATTACAAAAAAGTTGTCACAGGGGCATTTTTACCACTGTGTTACATGGCCTTTCCTTTTAACAACACTCAGTAAACGTTTGGGAACTGAGGAGACCAATTTTTTAAGCTTTTCAGGTGGAATTCTTTCCCATTCTTGCTTAAGTTGTTCAACAGTCCGGGGTCTCCGTTGTCGTATTTTACGCTTTATAATGCGCCACACATTTTCAATGGGAGACAGGTCTGGACTACAGGCAGGCCAGTCTAGTACCCTCTATGTTTTGGAGGACACGACATCCACAGTTTCCAAAAACAATTTGAAATGTGGACTCGTCAGACCACAGAACAGTTTTCCACTTTGCATCAGTCCATCTTAGATGAGCTCGGGCCCAGCGAACCCGGCAGAATTTCTGGTGTTGTTGATAAATGGCTTTCACTTTGCATAGTAGTTTTAACTCCAGTCACAGATGTAATGACAACAAACTTTTTCAGGACCGAATGCAAAAACACCAGTCAAAGATCCTCTATATGACAAGAGCTATTTTGGAATCTACTGCAAAAATACTAGTCAAAGATCATTACACAGTAGATAAGATCCCTCTATTGATCTTTAGTGCCTACTACAGAAATGCAAGGCAATAATCCTTTATATGACACAAGTTCAATGCTATTTTTGAGCGTCTATTGCAAAAACCCGAGTCAAAGATCTTTCATACGACAGGAAAGCCCCGCTATTTCTTAAGAATGTAGTGCTGAAAGCTTTTCAAAGATCCTCTATTGGCGCATTTACAAAAATGCTAGGCATTGTTTCTTTACATAACTGTTTTTAGGACTCTACAGTAAAAAAAACAGGACTGCTGTGCTGTTTTTAAGCATCTATTGCAAAAACGCTCGTCAAAGATATTCTCTATAACAGGACTGCCTTGTTATTTTTAAGCATCTACTCCAAAAACAGTCAAATATGTTGTGTAGGATAAGACTGCACTACTGTTTTAAGCATCTATTGCAAAAAATACTGGTCAAAGATCTCCTAAATAACAGGACTGTCTTTTGTTTTTAAGCATGTGCTTCAAAAACAATCAAAGATCTTACAATCAGGAGCCTCCTGCTGTTTTAGGCATCTATTGCACAAACAATGGCCAACGATCCTCTAAATAACAGGAGTGCTGTGCTGTTTTAAGCATCTATTGCACAAACAAGTTTTTCAAAGATCCTCTATTGATGCACTGACAACAATGCAAGGCAAAGATCCTCTAAATAGCACGTGCTCTCTGCTGTTTTTCAGAATGTACAGTAAAAAAAAAAAACACTAGTCAAAGGTCCTCTATGTGACAGAACTGCTGTGCTGTTTTAAACATATATTGCAAAAACACCATTCAGAGATCCTCTATTTGACACGCACCTACTTCTGAAATACTGGTCAAAGATCCTCCATCTCAAAGAACTGGTCACGGTCGTGCTGTTTTTAAGCATACCTCAAAAACAGAGTCAGAGATTCTCTACTTAACATTACTGGTGTGCTGTTTTTTTTTTGTTTTTTTTTAGCATTTATTACAAAAACACTAGTCAAATATAGACTAATGTCATCTTTTTAAGTAGTTATTGAAAAACACGAGTCAACAATCTTCCATTTGGCGTGACTGCTGTGCGGTTTTAATCATCTATTGCAAAAACACTAGTCAAAGATCCTCTATATAACAGGATTGATATTGTATTTTCGTTGCATTTACTTTAAAAACCATCAAAGATCATATATATACATCCACTACTGTTTTAAACATGTATTGCAAAAACACCAGTCAAAGATCCTCTAAAAAACAGGACTGCTATCCTATTTTTTAGTGCATCTATTTCAAAATCAGACTCAAAGATCCTCTATTTATTCCCTGCTGTTTTAAGCATCATTTGCAGAAACACTAGTGAAAGATCCTCTATATTACAGGACTGATATTGTATTTTCACTGCATTTACTTTAAAAACAGCCAAAGATCATATATATATATATCCACTATACCGTTTTAAACATCTATTGCAAAAACACCCGTCCGTCCAAGATCTTCTATACAACATGACTTCTATACTATTTTTAGTGCATCTACTTCAAAATCAGACTCAAATATCCTCTATATATTCACTGCTGTTTTAAGCATTGTTTGCAAAAACACTAGTCAAAGATTGATATTGTATTTTCATTGCATTTACTTTAAAAACCATCAAAGATCCTATATATATATATATATATATATATATATATATATATATATATATATATATATATATATATATATATATATATATATATATATATATATATATATATATATATATATATATATCCACTACTGTTTTAACATCTATTGCAAAAACACTAGTCAAAGATCCTCTATATTACATGACTGCTATCCTATTTTTAGTGCATCTACTTCAAAATCAGAGTCAACGATCCTCTATATATTCCCTGCTGTTTTAAGCATCATTTGCAAAAACACTAGTCAAAGATCCTCTATATAACAGGACTGATATTGTATTTTCATTACATTTACTTTAAAAACTAGTCAAAGATCCTCTATATAACAGGACTGATTTTGTATTTTTATTACATTTACTTTAAAAACGTCAAAGATCATATATATGTATATATATATATATATATATATATATATATATATATATATATATATATATATATATATATATATATATATATATATGAACTTTGACAGTTTTTAAAGTAAATGTAATGTAAATACAAAATCAGTCCTGTTATATAGAGGATCTTTGAGTCTGATTTTGAAGTAGATGCACTGTTTTTTAGAGGATCTTTGACTAGTGTTTATATATATATATATATATATATATATATATATATATATATATATATATATATATATATATATATATATATATATATATATATATATATATATAAACACTAGTCAAAGATCCTCTAAAAGAACAGGACTGCTGTCCTATTTTTAGTGCATCTACTTCAAAATCAGACTCAAAGATCCTCTATATATTCCCTGCTGTTTTAAGCATCATTTGCAAAAACACTAGTCAAAGATCCTCTATATAACAGGACTGATATTGTATTTTCACTGCATTTACTTTAAAAACCCATCAAAGATCATATATATATCCACTATACTGTTTTAAACATCTATTGCAAAAACACTAGTCAAAGATCCTCTATATTACAGGACTGATATGGTATTTTCACTGCATTTACTTTAAAAACCGTCAAAGATCATATATATATCCACTATACTGTTTTAAACATCCATTGCAAAAACACTAGTCAAAGATCCTCTTTATAACAGGACTGCGATCCTATTTTTAGTGCAACTACTTCAAAATCAGAGTCAAAGATCCTCTATATATTCCCTGCTGTTTTAAGCATTTACTCCAAAAACAGGGTCAAATATCTTATATTTGACATAATGGCTGTGCTGTTTGTACATAAGTCCTGTATACACTGTATAGAGCAGTAGTATATAGCTCTATACAGTGTATACAGGACCTATGTACAAACATACTACAGTGTGTGTGTATTGTGTAGTGATTTAGTGCGCACAAACACACAACAGGAGTGGGGTAAAGTTCCATGGAATGCAGCAGGTGCTTCCAGGCGTCTCTTCTTTCACTTTGCTCCACACCTCCTCCATCCCTCCATCACATTCCCTCCATCCTTCGCTGCCTCGCTCTTTCTCCGGATGACTTGCAGGCCTCCTGGAGCCAAAAAGGGGCACAAAGTGTCTCCATAGCTCCTAAAGGCCTGCAGCCATCTTTTGTTCCTTTTGTTTGTGTGCAGCAGCTCACATTTCTCTTCTATACACGGAGCTTGTGTGTTTACGTCTTCTTTTTCCACGCGTGACGTCATCGTCTGCAGGCTCTCTTTGTGTGTGTGTTGTGTTACACTTGTTATTGTTGTTGTTGTTGCATGGTCCATGCTGATTGTGTCATTCCTGCCTAACAACATGGGCCTCCATGGTGTGTGTGTGTGTGTGTGTGTGTGTGTGCGTGTGTGTGCGTGTAACCTGAGCAGGGAACCTCAAACAAGAGATTTGACTCCATGCACGCACTTTTCTTTTTTTAATCTGCACCTGTATTAGTCTTGCTTCCCACCAAGTATTATGATGTTTATCCTTTCACCTTGAAGTCTTTGTGGGAAACCTGCAGACTTTGACCATTTACTAAACTCGTGCCCAGAAAAACAGAGCCTTTTGGTGAGAGTCTGGATAAAAAGTGCAGGTGTAGTTTGCTCCCCCCAGAAGCGGGAAGTAGCGCCCTGACGAATCAATTCATGCACTAATAGTTTTTTTCCTAGGAGGAACACATACTGCAGTACAAAGGTTCCTTCCTCATTCTTGTCAGAGTGTACGGTGATGATTGCAGAAACTAATCTCATATTACTTTTCATGTTGATTTGATTTACTACGTCACTATACTGCCATGTGAAAAGCATGGACTGTATATCTACATTGGTATATTTATATATTTTTTGGTTATTATTTAGTAGTAGTAATTTTTTTTTTGAGTGTAAAAATATTATTCATATAGTACATAAGGTATAATATAAATATTTATTCATTAAAATATATAACAAATTATATGTTCTAATTTAATATATGTAATAATGTAATATTATTTAAATTATTATAAAATATTCGATTTGGATAATAATGATATTAATGTATTATGTTTTATATAAATATTTTGATATTTGTAATGATATATTTAAATATTCCATAATAATTTAAATATATTGTATTTAAATTATATTAATATTATTTTAGACTAAATTAATAAAAACGACTACTATTATTAAATAATAATAGAAACGATAAAAAAATATACCATGTCCGTGTTCATATAATATGTAAGTCCATTATTATAAAATATTAGAATATTAGAATTAATAATCGTATTAGTTTTAATAATATATTATAATCTATTAAATAAATATATAAATGTTTTATACAAATTTTAATGATTTTATTATACTAATTATTTAAGTAATATTATATTAATGATATTTTAAACACTCCTGCAAAACAACAGGATAAACATCACAGCTATTATTAATACATACAATAAATTATATTGTATTCATATTTTTTGGTAATATATATAATTACCAATAATTTAGTAGAAATAATAAACAATAGTAGTATGTTTTAATATTAATAATACTATACATTTTCCAACCAAACAAACATTCCTTCGTGTTTTGGATTTTTTTTTTTAAATAGTACAGTTACAATAATTTTTTGCTAGTTAAAAACAAACAAACAAACAAACAAAGCAGTAATTTGATTTATTTGTCCTTCCTCCCACCTCCAAAGACTCGCACCTGGGGATAGGTTGATTGGCATCACTCAATTGGCCCTTGTGTGAATGTGAGTGTGGATGAGTTGGTGACTTGTCCGAGTGGAGCTGGGATAGTCTCTAACAAAAACGGTGAAGCAAATCTGATTTTGACAAGTGGAATTTGGCTGATTATTTTGTTCTATGGTTATCATCACTGACCTTATTTTCATAGAATCATGTGTCACTTTCCTTTTTGTTTAACTGCTGAATAATTCAAGTTTATTTTGATGTACTCCTTAGAATGGACGGTTGCGGTTTTTGAAAAGGAAACAGGAACATGCCACTAAAGTAGACACAGGTGCAATTGTCTTCATAACAAGCTGGCATAGCAACAGGGACTTAAGGTCTGATTGTTACATAATGTAATGGAACATGTGCAGAATGTGGCTTGGCGTTGTCTTGCTGAAATAAGCAGGGGCGTCCATGAAAAAGATGTTGCTTGGATGCAACATAAGTTGCTCCAAAATCTGTATGTACCTTTCAGCATTAATGGTGCCTTCACAGATGTGTAAGTTACCACACTTTGGGCACTAATACAACCCCATACCACCACAGATGCTGGCTTTGGAACTTTGGTTCTTTTCCTCTTTGGTCCACACACCACAGTTTCCAAAAACAATTTGAAATGTGGACTCGTCAGACCACAGAACACTTTTCCACTTTGCATCAGTCCATCTTAGATGAGCTCGGGCCCAGCGAAGCCGGCGGCGTTTCTGGGTGTTGTTGATAAATGGCTTTCGCGTTGCATGGTAGAGTTTTAACTTGCACTTACAGATGTAGAAACAACTGTATTTAGTGACAGTGGTTTTCTGAAGGGTTCCTGAGCCCATGTGGTGATATCCTTTACACACTGATGTCAGTTTTTGATGCAGTACGGGCATTCAATGCTGGTTTTTGGTGATTTCTCCAGATTGTCTGAACCTTTTGATGATATTACAGACTGTAGATGGTGAAATCCCAAAAATTCCTTGCAATAGCTCGTTGAGAAATGTTGTTCTTAAACTGTTCGACAATTTGCTCACACATTTGTTCACAAAGTGGTGACCATCGCCCCATCCTTGTTTGTGATAGCTGAGCATTTCATGGAAGCTGCTTTTATATCCAATCATTAGCCTGTTCACCTGTGGGATGTTCCAAATAAGTGTTTGATGAGCATTCCTCCACATTCTCAGTCTTTTTTGCCACTTGTGCCAGCTTTTTTGAAGCATGTTGCAGGTATCAAATTCCAAATAAGCTAATATTTGCAAAAAATAACAACGTTTCTCAGTTCGAACGTTAAATATCTTGTCTTTGCAGTGTATTCAATTGAATATAAGTTGAAAAGGATTTGCAAATCATTTTGTGTTTGTATTTACCATTTACACAACGTGCCAACTTCACTGGTTTTGGGTTTTGCACATTGTTTAGTCAAGCAGCCAAAGAAAGATCTCGGAATGTTGTCAGCAGCATTTAGTGAACATGAGGAATGCTATCATTGCGTGATCACATATTACTGATTGTGTTGTTCAAGTTAGTTGCATGAAAGGTTTTGACTGTTTTTTGCCCTTCCAGAGGCGACACATCACATATGGCTCTTTTAATATGTCACTCATTGATTGGATATAAAGGCAGTTATGTAACCGGGTGTTTGCACCTTTTATTAACCCAGCTCCTGCAGTGTGTCACTGAGGGGAACACTGCTGCACGTACACCACCAGTAAATACACTATATTGCCAAAGTATTTGGCCACACATCCAAATGATCATAATCACTTGCCCGGCCACAGGTGTATACAATCAAGCACTTAGGCATGGAGACTGTTTCTACAAACATTTGTGAACAAATGGGCCGCTCTCAGTGATTTCCAGCGTGGAACTGTCATAGGATGCCACCTGTGCAACTAATCCAGTCGGTACATTTCGGACTGTATTGTGCCGAATGTGAAATTTGGTGGAGGAGGAATTATGGTGTGGGGTTGTTTTTCGGGAGTTGGGTTTGGCCCCTTAGTTCCAGTGAAAGGAACTTTGAATGCTCCAGGATACCAAAACATTTGGACATTTACATGCTCCCAACCTTGTGGGAACAGTTTGGAGCGGGCCCCTACCTCTCCAACATGACTGTGCACCAGTGCACAAAGCAAAGTCCATAAAGACATGGATGACAGAGTCTGGTGTGGATGAACTTGACTGGCTGCACAGAGTCCTGGCCTGAACCTGATAGAACACCTTTGGGAGGAATTAGAACAGAGACTGAGAGCCAGGACTTCTCGACCAACATCAATGCGCTTTTGGAAGAATGGTGGAAATTTGAGATGTCCAATAATGGCTTTTTTGCCGATATCCGATATTGTCCAACTCTTAAATACCGATTCCAATATCAACCAATACCGATGTATGCAGTCGTGGAATTAACACATTATTATGCCTAATTTTGTTGTGATGCCCCGCTGGATGCATTAAACAATGTAACACGGTTTTCCAAAATAAATCAACTCAAGTTATGGAAAAAAATGCCAACATGGCACTGCCATATTTATTATTGAAGTAAAAAAATGCATTATTTTTTTTAACATGCCTCAAAACAGCAGCTTGGAATTTGGGACATGCTCTCCCTGAGAGAGCATGAGGAGGTTGAGATGGGCGGGGTTTTTGGCGTAGGGGCTAGAGGAGGGTGTATATTGTAGCGTCCCGGAAGAGTTAGTGCTGCAAGGGGTTCTGGGTATTTGTTCTGTTGTGTTTATGTGTGTTACGGTGCGGATGTTCTCCCGGAATGTGTTTGTCATTCTTGTTTGGTGTGGGTTCACAGTGTGGCGCCTATTTGTAACAGTGTTAAAGTTGTTTATACGGTCACCCTCAGTGTGACCTGTATGGCTGTTAGACCAAGTATGACTTTCATTCACTTGTGTGTGTGAAAAGCCGTAGATATTATGTGACTGGGCCGGCACGCAAAGGCAGTGCCTTTAAGGTTTATTGGCGCTCTGTACTTCTCCCTACGTCCGTATACACAGCGGCGTTTTAAAAAGTCATACATTTTAGTTTTTGAACCTGATACCGATAATTTCCGATATTACATTTTAAAGCATTTATCGGCCAATAACATCGGCAGTCCGATACTATTGGACATCTCAATGGAACATTCCTATAAACACACTCCGCAACCTTGTGGACAGCCTTCCCAGAAGAGCTTAAGCTGTAATAGCTGCAAAAGGTGGACCGACATCATATTGAAACCTATGGGTTAGGAATGGGATGGCACTTCAAGTTCATATGTGAGTCAAGGCAGGAGGCCAAATACTTTTGGCCACATAGTGTACTTTTACATCTCTCTCATTTATTATTCATAATTGCAATCAAAATAAAATGCAGGACCTTGGAGAAATGTAAAAAAATATTTTTTTCTTAACTAAATGCAACAGGATGAGGAAAAACTGTCATGTTTTGTGACTCCGGCTGATTGTTTTTCTGGAGAGGAAGGAGAAAATGACAGCAAAGGTCGTCAAACTCTGCACTAGTGTCTGACATTTGCCATACAATCCTGTTGTTCGGAATGTGTTATGTAACGTCGTTGACCTCCTCCCTCCCTCACACACACACACACACACACACACACACACACACACACACACACACACACACACACACACACACACACACACACACACACACACACACACACACACACACACACACACACACACACACACACACACCATCAATTACGGGGGTTCCCTGCCCACGGGACACACACCCTTCTCTTCCTGTCAGAGGCGTTTCCTGTATTACTGACTTCCCCTACAGTGCCGCCAGATTGTTTAGGTTTTTTTTTGCAAGGCCTTGTTGCCATGGCGACCTTCTCCCGGCGCTCTCCACATTCCCAGAAATCCAAAGTTTCCCGCCCTCCGTGGCTATGACGTCCATAACATTGCATTTCGTGGAAAACAAAGTGTGCCTGTGCAGACTCCAAAATCTTTCACTTCCATTTCTGATGTGGCTCCGCCCCTTTTTCATGTAGTGACTCAGTCTGTCCTCTACTTTTTAAAAAAAAATCCATCCCATAACGGTTTCTTTGGAAATTGTGTTCGAGCCCGCCTCTCCATATTGTTATGTTTCTGTTTCCAGGAGAGGTGCAGGAGACTGAGACTCACACTGCACCACCAGAACCCAGCAGCTTGGACCCCCGAGCAGCAGCACCACGGAACTAAGGTGAGGGTCTCCTGATTGGACACAAGATTAGGGACACTCAAATAGTACAATCATGCAGTGTTTTCTACGTACATGTGCTGTCCTAAGTTTATTACATTTTTATGCATGTAAGCAATCGCTGTTTATATTGAACTTACTGCCTACTTTTTATTTTTCAAAGAGGATCTCTTTTTTTATTGTCTGCATCAACCTATTCTATAACATGCAATTTAATTTAGTTAAATTTAGCATATTAAATGTAATTATTTCTAATGTATTTAATTACATGTTTATGTATACATGTTTTTATTTAATTTAAATAATTCATTAATGTTTTTTTGTACCATAATTCATTATTGCATCTTAAAACAAACTATATATACTTTGTTTGTTAGTTTCTAGTTTAGTAGCTTATGTAATTTTTTGCTGTCATATATCCACCCTAAACCATAGCATTTTAATTTTTTATTTTTTTTAAAAATATTTGACAAAAATTAAAGGAGATTTGATTATCACTATAGCAGCGCTGGGCAAATATTTTGACTCGGGGGCCACATTGAGAGAAAAAATGTGTCTGGGAGGGCCAATGTGTATGTGTGTATAATTTATATATCCACATTTAGCTGTACAAATTTGCTGTGTTTGGGTCCTTTTTGTTTTTGTTTTCCAGGAACACTAATACCAAAAGTCACAATGTCCGATAGAGTTCTAAATAAGCTATGACAGACCACCTAAAAAAAAACGGAATGGAATTTTACAGTTTTTTACTGAATGGGACATGCAAAATGTACATTAAAATAAAGAAAGTGGGATTTACAATATTAACTATGAACAATAAAACATTGAATATTAACAACATATGTCTTATATCTTTTACAATCAAGCAAAACCCAACAAAAATGTAACAAACAGCAAATGAAAAGGGTAATAAACACCTACAATATGATATATTATCACTTTTAATGCAGAAATTTGTTGTAAAAATTAGCTTCTGCATCTGTTTCTGACACATGCGTTTCGGGCTGGCTGCTCTGAAAATAAACCCCGCCCACTCTGCTCTGTTCCTCGTCTGAGCTGCTGTGACGTAGATTACCGTAATAACTTGTATAAGATTAAGATTAAAGTACCAATGATTGTCACACACACACTAGATGTGGTGAAATTTGTCCTCTGCATTTGACCCATCCCCTTGGGGAGCAGTGGGCAGCAGCGGCGCCGCGCCCGGGAATCATTTTGGTGATTTAACCCCCAACTCCAACCCTTGATGCTGAGTGCCACGCAGGGAGGGAAACGGGTCCCATTTTTATAGTCTTTGGTATGAACACTCAAAAGCGCAGATTTCAACCATTAAAATACTTTCTATAGTTCAAGACTTACGGTCATTTAAAAACAGCACTGCACATCATATAGTTTTGATGTTAAAGGTCCAAAAAAATTATAAAGTGTTATTATTTTTATTCTAACATCATTATTAGAGATGTCACAAAAGCGATTTTTGAATTAATTGTGATTCTTATTTGTAATGATTCTTAATCGATAAAAAAAATAAATCTAATTGTTATTTTGTTTTTATATTTTAAATCTGTCCTGTCCAGAAACTCAGGAAAATCATATTGTTGATGTAGATCATCTATATCTGCTGGACAGACTAACTTTAGAAAAGAGAAGTGTTGGATACTTCTCTCGTTGCCTTATTTGTATTTGACTTGATTAAATGTTTGGGTGAATTTTTTTTTTTCCAAACAAAACTAATTTTCTTTTAAGTAATATCGAAATTCATCAGAACTGTTTTGTCAATTTTAAGGGAAGAATGCAGTTAATCATAGAACTGGCAACCAATGTAATTGGAAAAAAAGTACAGATTTTGAATGGAGAATCGATTCTGAATCAAATCGTGCCCTAATAATTATTTCATTTTCACCCTTAATCCTAACAAAGTGCTGCTAAATTAAATTTTCATTGAATTTGAATTGTAGTTTTATTTTCTATTTTTTAGCTTCAAGTTATGATTTATCCATCATAACTAGATGTGTTTCAATTAATTTTCTAATATAAATTAGAGATGTCCGATTATATCGGACTGCCGATATTATCGGCCGATAAATGCTTTAAAATGTGATATCGGAAATGATCGGTATCGGTTTCAAAAAGTAAAATGTATGACTTTTTAAAACGCCGCCGTGTACACGGACATAGGAGAAGTACAGAGCGCCAATAAACCTTAAAGGCACTGCCTTTGCGTGCCGGCCCAATCACATAATATCTACGGCTTTTCACACACACAAGTGAATGCAAGGCATACTTGGTCAACAGCCATACAGGTCACACCGAGGGGGGCCGTATAAACTACTTTAACACTGTTACAAATATGCGCCACACTGTGAACCCACCCCAAACAAGAATGACAAACACATTTCGGGAGAACATCCGCACCGTTACACAACATAAACACAACAGAACAAATACCCAGAACCCTTGCAGCACTAACTCTTCCGAGACGCTACAATATACACCCCCCGCTAGCCCCAGCCCCAGCCTCCACCTCAACCTCCTCATGCTCTCTCAGGGAGAGCATGTCCCAAATTCCAAGCTGCTGTTTTGAGACATGTTAAAAATAATAATGCATTAATATGGCAGTGCCATGTTGGCATTTTTTTCCATAACTTGAGTTGATTTATATTGGAAAACCTTGTTACATTGTGTAATGCATCCAGCGGGGCACCACAACAAAATTAGGCATAATAATGTGTTGATTCCACGACTGTATATATCGGTATCGGTTGATATCGGAATCGGTAATTAAGAGTTGGACAATATCGGAATATCGAATATCGGCAAAAAAGCCATTTTCGGACATCTCTAATATAAATGGCTTGTTTACAAAATTATTATTTTTCAATTACCTATGATCGTTGGTTTTGTACATTATTTATTTATTTATATTTTTGTACCATCACATAGCATTATTGTTTACATTATGGACAGCACATTTTGTTCCTTTGTAAAACAAACTTAAGGCTACTCGAAGCCTAAATTGTGCTTTACTTAGACTTAAACTATTTTAACTTAACTAATTTTACTTTAACCGTTGGAAAATGTGTGTGTGTGTGTTGCATGAGACATCTGCTTCCCATTTGGGTGGTTCCCACATGTTAAATAATCAGTACTTCTTCAGCCAAAGTTGCATAACCTCTTCCCGCCTTTGGTTTGTCCCTGCCTGCTTGATGTGATGTTTCCATGTCAAATATGAGGAAGTGTGTCTGGGCCCCGATGAAGTTTGCCAAACTCCCGACACATTTTATTAGTTTCTATCTTGTTGTTTTGCAACACGGACCCCGAAACATGCTGCAGCTCCTCCCGTGTGATGTCATCCATGTATCTCCCGGGTGGACATATTTGGAAACAGCCGTCATGATCACGCAATCTTGTAAATTCCGATGTTGTTGTTCTCCAGCCGGTTGGACGAGCCTATGCGCTGGTGCAGCCCGCCAACGACAGGACGCTTGTGACCCCGGCTAAAGAGGAGCAGGTGGAAGTGATCAAGGTGGGCGGGGCCATATTACGTAACATATTGAGTGTTACTGCAAGTGTATACCGTATTTTCCGGACCATAGGGCGCACCGGATTATAAAGCGGACTGTCGATGAATGTTCTATTTAGATCTTTATCATATATAAGACGCACCGGATTATAGGGCGCATTAAAGGAGTCATATTATTATTATTATTTTTTCTAAATTAGAAAACACTTCCTTGTGGTCTACATAACATGTAATGGTGGTTCTCTGCTAAAAAATGTGCATAGATTATGTTTTACAGATCATCTTCAAGCCGCTTTCTGGCAGTCGCTTCAGGATGCGCCGTTTTGTAGGCGGTCTTATTTACGTGGCTCACCTTCGGCAGCGTCTTCTCCCGGTCGTCTTTGTTGTAGCGGTGTAGCGTGCAAGGACGGGAGTGGAAGAAGTGTCAAAAGATGGCGCTAACTGTTTTAATGACATTCAGACTTTACTTAAATCAATAACGGAGCAGCATCACCTAATCCGCCGGTAATGTGTCCCGTGAAAAACCGTCCGACCGGAACTCTCTATTAACTAAAGTTCCTTGGGTGAATAATGTAAACTCACTAAACCGGTATGTTTTAGCGCTTTCATGGCGAGTTTACTGACTTATATAAGAAAGAACTTTAAACTACTTTATATTAGAAATGGCAACAGTGGAGGATGAATGTCACATAACAAGAAGATATAGAAAAAGAAGAAGTTTATCGACTAGGGTGTCGTCACAGACTACAAAGGCGGAAGCGCGCAATTTTTCACTATTTATGCAGATCCCAAATACAGATCAGCAGGTACCAGAAGGTAAGAAAAGTTTGCATAATATTGCGAAACAAAACGGCAGATAATATGTCTTACCTTATACACACACCATAATAATACTCGTATGTTGAAGCACAGTACAATCCAAGCGGTGCGGCTTCATAGCTTACCAAAGTCGTACTAAAACATGTTAATGGATTTTTGAGCGCCGTGTGTAATAATCTATATTTTTAATGGAACATATAAAATGTTGGTGTTGTTTACTGGAGTCATATTGCCATCATAGTGCAGTCTAGACGTATCTCGTATGTTTGACTGCCATCTACTGGTCACAATTATCATTACACCATGTACCAGATAAAATTGCTTCGAGGTCGGTGAGCAAAACCAGAATTATTCCGTACGTTAGGTTATAAGGCGCACTGTCGAGTTTTGAGGAACAAAAAGGATTTTAAGTGAGATTATAGTCCGGAAAATACGGTAAGTGTACTTATATTCACATTTTTTATCAAATGTGGAGACTTGCGCAAAAACTCTGCCGCTTCATAATTTTGTACTTCTGTTTTAGGTGTATTTGGAAGCTCGCAGACAAGACAACCAGAAGCAGAGTGAGAACCTGAAGATGCTGTCCGATGAAGTTTCACAGATACAAGAAGTGAGTGACTCTTTCTCACCGTCCTGGCTGAGACGATTTGCATGATTTCAATGTTATGTCATCATGCTGCTGCCTTGTGTTCACTAAACAAACAAGCGTGTGTGTTTGCGTTTCTACCAGGTGAGGTACTGCCTGAAGACACTAAGGGAGCAGATGGCGTCTAAAAGTAAGGTAGGTAACGCCAAGCCAGACGCCGATGTTGTCCTGTTTTTTTATTTCTATTGAATACAGAGTAGTGAGTCTTGTTTTTGTTTTTTTACTGGTGAAACGAGGTACCGCAAAGTTCTACTTCTACTTCTCAGTGGGCCAATACAATACGGAATGAGTGAGATAAACCACGGCTGGCCGAGGAAAATCACCAATGCCTCACATTTGAGGATACACGTCGAGGAAATACGACAATAAACACTAGGAGGTGCACCAAAAAAATTCATATACATCTGAATCGCGATTCGATTCCTAATTTTCAAAAATCAATCGGAAAAAAATTTAAATTTTTCTTTTTTTTTCTTTATAAGAATCAATTTTAAAAGCCTACTGAAATGAAATGTTTTAATTTAAACGGGGATAGCAGATCCATTCTATGTGTCATACTTGATCATTTCGCGATATTGCCATATTTTTGCTGAAAGGATTTAGTAGAGAACATCAACGATAAAGTTCGCAACTTTTGGTCGCTGATAAAAAAGCCTTGCCTGTACCGGAAGTAGCGTGACGTCACAGGTTGAAAGGCTCCTCACATTTCCCCATTGTTTACACCAGCAGCGAGAGCGTTTCGGACCGAGAAAGCGACGATTACCCCATTAATTTGAGCAAGGATGAAAGATTCGTGGATGAGGAACGTGAGAGTGAAAGACTAGAGTGCAGTGCAGGACGTATCTTTTTTCACTCTGACCGTAACTTAGGTACAAGGGTTCATTGGATTCCACACTTTCTCCTTTTTCTATTGTGGATCACGGATTTGTATTTTAAACCACCTCGGATACTATATCCTCTTGAAAATGAGAGTCGAGAACGCGAAATGGACAATCACAGTGACTTTTATCTCCACGACAATACATCGGGGAAGCACTTTAGCTACGGAGCTAACGTGATAGCATCGGGCTTAACTGCAGATAGAAACAAAATAAATAAACCCCTGACTGGAAGGATAGACAGAAAATCAACAATACTATTAAACCATGGACCTGTAACTACACGGTTAATGCTTTCCAGCCTGGCGAAGCTTAACAATGCTGTTGCTAACGACGCCATTGAAGCTAACTTAGCTACGGGACCTCACAGAGCTATGCTAAAAACATTGCTAACGACGCCATTGAAGCTAACTTAGCTACGGGACCTCACAGAGCTATGCTAAAAACATTAGCTATCCACATACGCCAGCCAGCCCTCATCTGCTCATCAACACCCGTGCTCACCTGCGTTCCAGCGATCGACGGAGCGACGAAGGACTTCACCCGATCATCGATGCGGTCGGCGGCTAGCGTCAGATAGCGTGTCTGCTATCCAAGTCAAAGTCCTCCTGGTTGTGTTGCTGCAGCCAGCCGCTAATACACCGATCCCACCTATAGCTTTCTTCTTTGCAGTCTTCATTGTTACTTAAACAAATTGCAAAAGATTCACCAACACAGATGTCCAGAATACTGTGGAATTTTGCGATGAAAACAGAGCTTTTTGTATTGGATACAATGGTGTCCGAATACTTCCGTTTCAACGATTGACGTCATGCGCATACGTCATCATACATAGACGTTTTCAACCGGAAGTTTAGCGGGAAATTTAAAATTGCACTTTATAAGTTAACCCGGCCGTATTGGCATGTGTTGCAATGTTAAGATTTCATCATAGATATATAAACTATCAGACTGCGTGGTCGGTAGTAGTGGGTTTCAGTAGGCCTTTAAAAAATACATTTTTAAGCCATCTCCATGCAACCATAAAGGGATTTTTTTGCCTGTAGCCTGTTTTAAAAAAAAAAAAGGTTCAATATCATTATTATTATACCAAATAAACAATCGAATCATCACCCCAGGAATTGGAATCGGATTTGCCCTAAGATTAAGAACACTAATGAACGCACATGCTAACGTGGACCCCGACTTACCATGAATTGATTAACGTGGACCCCGACTTAAACAAGTTGAAAAACTTATTCGGGTGTTACCATTTAGTGGTCAATTGCATGGAATATGTACTGTACTGTGCAATCTACTAATAAAAGTCTCAATCAATCAACGTTAGCGTATCCTGTTTTATACACTGCAGTCTCCATTTTGTTTCCTCTCGGTCAAATGTTCTCTGGAAGTAAATGCATGTTGCCCTTGATTAGCTTTCTGTTTTTGCCGTTACCTCCGCTAAAACTTTCCAGCGGAAACCCAAGCGAGCCAAGAATGTGCAGTGGAAACGTAGCAATGGTATCTGTCACTGCTCGCTGTACATATCCTACGAAGTCAGACCTACACTGTTACAATGTCCATTTCTCAGATGATATAATTGTTGATGACTGAAGTGCTGATATCAACCAAGCCTAACGCCCCCCCCCCCACCCCACCCCCGCCCCAACCCTCTCCACATCCCACCCCGTGGATTGTAAATAATGTAATTCAATGTATATACTCTGATGATTAACTTGTGTGATGACTGTATTATGCTGATAGTATATATTTATACCATGAATTGATTAACTTATTCGGGTGTTATCATTTAGTGGTCAATTGTACGGAATAAGTACTGTACTGTGCAATCTACTAATAAAAGTCTCAATCAATCAAAGTCTGACCGGCGGCTCCTCGTTTGTAATTCAAACAGCTTAGGCCTTGTTCACACTGCAGGTCAATTCCGACTTTTGTGCCCAAATGCGACCTGTATCAGATTTTTTCATGTCAGTGTGAACAGTGCAATTTCGAATTTTTCATATCCGACCCAGGCCGCTTTTGTACGTGGATATAAATGCGTCATAATTATTCACCAAAATAGACGGTTACAAAATAAATAGCAGACAATGGAGCAGAAAAATAGTTGAAAATATTTTGTTCTAGGAACTCATGTAAAAGTTTTACCACTCTTGTCGCCAGCTGCTCGCCCACAATCATGGCAAATGATGCTGTAAAACTGCGATGCTTGTCCTCTTCCTTCTTAATCTTCAACGCACAACAATTTAGTTCAGAAAATGTTCACTTTGATTGCACAACATCATTAGAGCTGAAGCCATTTCACTTCTGTAAACACTGTAGTGCCTGCAACGTCATAACGTCATGTCCGCATGCGGGTCAGATTGCATTCACATTAGAAATCTCATTTTATTTTGTAATGTGAACGGCAGCTAAAAAGATCGGATTTGACAAAAAAAATTAGATTGAGCCTGCAGTGTGAACTTAGACCTATCATTGACCTATCATAGGTCAATCATAGTTATGATTAAAATCTATGAACTCTGCCTAGCAACACTTGACAGTTCTGTGGTCGTACGTTGCTGACACATTGTCGCCTGCTTCACCTCATCTCTTCTCCTCTCCTTTCTCCAGATGCACACTAACGGGTGGAAGGTCACCTCCCCATTCAAGAAGCAGGCCCAGAAAGGCGGAGCCAAAAGTGATGGACAGGTGAGCGTGTGTTTTGTTTTGGTTGTAAAAACAAGTTGTGATTGACTCTGTGCCCTGAGAATACAACCTGAACCAATGACATTCACAGGAATGTCAACACGGTGGTTCCAGAGAGTAGTTAGATGAGAGAGGATGCCAAATAAATTAATTATAGCTACTTTACCTTATTGTATTCAGGCCCTCCCTTTTGTCGCCACATTCCATAGTGGCGTCATCGCCTTCATAGTTTGAGCTCTTCGCCGCATTAGTTTCTCCGTGCCATTTATAGCATTAACGTTTCTGTGAGTCATGAGAACCGTCACAAGAATAGAGAAAACTGGTCAGCATCCAATGACGCACGGCGATGGCAACAAACACGCCTGGTTTCTCTTGCAGGGCCCGACCCGCCGCATTCTCTCGCCGACGGCAGCGTTTGTTTCACACACGACGTCATTCCGAGCGTATTCACGTGTGTTGTTGTTGTTGTGATTGGTCTGTCAGGAGGCAGACGAGGAGGCGGAGAGGACCAAGCTGAGAGAAGTGAGTAAGCGCTTGTATGCGCAGCTTCAAGACGCCGAGAAGAAGCACCAGGAGGAGAGAGAGAAGCTGCAGGTGAGGCCAACAACGACTCTTTCTCTTAGCTCAGTGTTTTTCAACCTTTTTTGAGCCAAGGCACATCTTCTGCGTTGAGAAAATCCAGAGGCACACCACCTGCAGAAATCATTAAAAAGCGAAACTCAGTTGACAGTAAAAAGTCGTTGTCGCAATGACTTTAAAGCATAACCAAACATGCATCAATATAGCTCTTGTCTCAAAGTAGGTGTACTGTCACCACCTGTCACATCACGCCGTATGAGTTTTTTGCTGTTTTCCTGTGTGTAGTGTTTTAGTTCTTGTCTTGCGCTCCTATTTTGGTGGCTTTTCCTGTAGCAGTTTCATGTCTTCCTTTGAGCGATATTTCCCGCATCTACTTTGTTTTAGCAATCAAGAATATTTAAGTTGTTTTTATCCTTCTTTGTGGGGACATTGTTGATTGTCATGTCATGTTCGGATGTACATTGTGGACGCTGTCTTTACTCCGCAGTAAGTCTTTGCTGTCGTCCAGCATTCTGTTTTTGTTTACTTTGTAGCCAGTTCAGTTTTAGTTTTGTTCTGCGTAGCCTTCCCTAAGCTTCAATGCTTTTTCTTAAAGGCACTCACCTTTTGTTTATTTTTGGTTTAAGCATTAGACACCTTTTTACCTGCACGCTGCCTCCCGCTGTTTCCGACATCTACAAAGCAATTAGCTACCGGCTGCCACCTACTGAGATGGAAGAGTACCGTATTTTTCGGACTATAAGTCGCAGTTGTTTTCATAGTTTGGCCGGGGGTGCGACTTATACTCAGGAGCGACTTATGTGTGAAATTATTAACACATTAACGTAAAATATCAAATAATATTAATTAGCTCATTCACGTAAGAGACTAGACGTATAAGATTTCATCGGATCTAGCGATTAGGAGTGACAGATTGTTTGGTAAACGTATAGCATGTTCTATATGTTATAGTTATTTGAATGACTCTTACCATAATATGTTACGTTAACATACCAGGCACGTTCTCAGTTAGTTATTTATGAGTCATATAACGTACACTTATTCAGCCTGTTGTTCACTATTCTTTTATTCACTATTTATTTTAAATTGCCTTTCAAATATCTATTTTTGGTGTTGGGTTTTATCAAATAAATTTCCCCAAAAAATGCGACTTATACTCCAGTGCGACTTATATATGTTTTTTTCATTCTTTATTATGCATTTTCGGCCGGAGCGTCTTATACTCCGAAAAATACGGTATTACACGGTTACAACTGCTGAGCTCTAGACAGCACCGACACTCAACAACAACACATCATTTGCAGACTATAATTACTGGTTTGCAAAAAATATTTTTAACCCAAATAATTGAATTTAGATAATCTCCCACGGCACACCAGACTGTATCTCACGGCACACTAGTGTGCCGCGGCACAGTGGTTGAAAAACACTGTCTTAGCTAACAAAGAAAATGACATGGACTGCAAATATCCAACAAGTAGCAACTAAGAGGCTTGCATACCAGTGCTTCTAAATTATAATTTTTTTTAATGGATTTTATTCATCCATACGAACCACTCGAAAAAAACTTCACACACCCTGAATTTGAATCCTAATTGAGACCTGACAATATTTATGTACCGTATTTTTCCGACTATAAGGCGCACTTAAAATCCTTTCATTTTCTCAAAAATCGACAGTGCGCCTAATGTACGGCATAATTCTGGTTGTGCATATCGACCTCGAAACAATTTTATTTGGTACATGGTGAAATGATAAGTGTGATCAGTAGATGGCAGTCACACATCAGAGATGTGTCGACTGCAAGATGACGCCAGTAAACAACACCAAAACTTAAAATGTTCCATTGAGAATATAAAACATTACACACGGCGCTCAAAAATCTGTCAAAATGTTTTTAGTACGACTTCGGTAAGCTATGAAGCCACACAGCTTGATGGATTGTCGGCGCGTTAAACATACGAGCATTATTATGGTGCGATTGTGCCGGTTTAGTACTGGTATTGGTAAAATGTAAACAATCTATCCCTACCACAGTGTGTGGGATTATTTCAGTGCTTCTTAATTATTTTCTGTTACGCCCCCCCCCCCCCCCTTGGGAGAAGAAAACACTCCACGCAGCGGCTATGAATAGTATTTGTCTATAAAATTGTTGTAAGTTCACCTCTGCATCTGCATTGTTTCCTTATTAACATTAACCTCTAAAGGCCTTAGTGGCCACATGCGTGGACAGCACCTTTAAGCTCTTATTTCCAAAATTGTGTACACTACTGAATTGGGGTCTTATGCCGACATATGGACACTTATACTGCTATCTGGTGGTGTCAGAAGAGTATAACATACAATGGAATTTTGAAAAAAAAAGTGTAAAAATAAAAATGTGCATGTCACTACACATGAAGTACACGTTTGTGCACTTATGGACTAAGTACATCATATTAAAAGATGATTTTTAGTTTTTATTCTAATTAGGGTCCAATAAGCCCAAATAGTAAAGAGAAATAAAAAAAAAAGCATGTAAACAAACAGCATGGGCCTTAAGAGGTTAAATAAAACAAAAAAATGAAGAAATATAGATCAATTTAAAACAAAGAATAACTATATTAACATTGTTTTTAGTCTGTAGTAGAAAATATTCAAAGTACATCAATTTGCCTTAAATTAAAAACAAATCCTTAATTAAACTATTGACAGTTTTTGACCAACTTAAACCATTTGATACGGAAAAATACAATTAAATAAACTCAATAAGTAATAATATAAAATAAAAATTCTGATTGATCAGCAATATTACCCAGGAGCACAATATAAAAAAAACACTTCAAACTACAAAATAAAAAATAATAAAACAATCTGTACTGATTTTAAAAATATATATATATAAATTAGAATAAATCAGGATTAATGGCTGCAATAAGCATGTTGTGCAGTGCACAGCTTTTCAAACGGGATTTGAAGCATGGTACTGATAAAGCATGTTCCCTGGGATCACAAGTGCCCCCTACCGGAAACCCCCGCCCCACCAACCCTTGCCCCCAACTATTTGGCAAGGACTGGATTATTTGCTTGGAAACTCCATTCCGTGATATGATACGTACTAGTATGTTGTGCGCAATGTTTGGCCGTGTGATGCTAATTCTAAGCCAGGACAACATTTTGTACCGATAACCAAAAAGTGGGGTCCACTGTATAACAATTCTGATAAAAAATTCCAGATAAATGTTTTGTGGTCCATCACTTGTATTGAAGCTCAGATGAGATCGGTAGGTTGGAGTTCAAATCCCAGCCGAGTCATACCAAAGACTATAAAAATGGGACCCATAACCTCCCTGCTTGGCACTCAGCAACAAAGGGTTGGAGTTGGGGGTTAAATCACCAAAAATGATTCCTGGGCGCGGCGCCGCTGCTGCCCACTGCTCCCCAAGGGGATGGGACAAATGCAGAGGACAAATTTCACCACATCTAGTGTGTGTGTGACAATCATTGGTACTTTAATCTTTAAATTATCCAGTCTAGTACAAACTGTGTTTTTTTCCTTCACTTTTTTGAGCACTTTGATGTCAACAATGTCGAAACGATCCCAGTTTTTACAAAATGGACAAACAAACCGCCATTCCAGGCACCTTCCTGTTCCATAGCATCCATCCATTTTCTACCGGTTGTCCCTTTCGGGGTCGCAGGACACCCTGGAGAAGTCACCACCTCATCGCAGATAAACCAACATTCACACTCACATTCACACACTAGGGTGGCTTTGTAAATCTACTTTGTTTATACTGCCACACACAACGCTGTGGGACAACATTCCTGTTTCCCTTAAACAAATCCACTGTTTGGCACCTATAAGAACCGCCTGGCCAAGGTTTTCCTTTGTGATTCCACTGTGTTGGCGCTTATGTTTGTTCAAGCCACACCTTTCAAGTGCAGTCTCAGCCTATTTGACACCATTCTCCCATGTCTGGCTGGAACTATGTTCGTAAATAAAACTTCACCCTTATCTCACAAATGGTCTCCACCGCCTGCAGGCTGAAGGCAGCATGCTGAGGGAGCGTCTCAGCGAGCAGGGGGAGAAGTTAAAGAGCACCGAAGAAGACGTGGAAAAGAAAGACCACCGCATAGAGGAGCTGCAGAGGTTACTGGGAGGCATGGAGAAGGAGAGCGCCACCTTGAGGGAAACCATTAACAGCCGGGAGGAGGAACTGCACCAGCTACGCCACATTCAAAAGGACGGCCCGAAGGGAGAACAAAGGTCAGACATTGCGTTCAATTGCTTTTGTTGCCATTGCAACATGATATGACAGCATCGGCCTTATACTGATCACAACCACCAGGGGGTGGATGTAGGAATTGCTTTTACAGTGGAACCTCTATTTGCCATATTTTCGGTTTAGAAACTTTTACATGGAGCCAAATATGCCTTTGTGTGCAAACTACAGATGTCCGATAATGGCTTTTTTGCCGATATCTGATATTCCGATATTGTCCAACTCTTAATTACCGATTACGATATCAACCGATACCGATATATACAGTCGTGGAATTAACACATTATTAGGCCTAATTTTGTTGTGATGCACCGCTGGATGCATTAAACAATGTACCAAGGTTTTCCAAAATAAATCAACTCAAAGTTATGGAAAAAAATGCCAACATGGCACTGCCAGATTTATTATTGAAGTCACAAAGTTCATTAATTTTTTTAACATGCCTCAAAACAGCAGCTTGGAATTTGGGCCATGCTCTCCCTGAGAGAGCATGAGGAGGTTGAGGTGGGCAGGGTTGGGGAGGCAGGGTTGAGGTGGTGGGACGGGGAGGTGTATATTGTAGCGTCCCGGAAGAGTTAGTGCTGCAAGGGGTTCTGGGTATTTGTTCTGTTGTGTTTATGTAGTGTTACGGTGTGGATGTTCTCCCGAAATGTGTTTGTCATTCTTGTTTGGTGTGGGTTCACAGTGTGGCGCATATTTGTAACAGTGTTAAAGTTGTTTATACGGCCACCCACAGTGTGACCTGTATGGCTGTTGACCAAGTATGCCTTGCATTCACTTGTGTGTGTGAAAAGCCGTAGATATTATGTGATTGGGCCTGCACGCAAAGGCAGTGCCTTTTAAGGCACGCCTCCAATATTTTTTGTCTGGGTGGAAATCGGGAGAAATTCGGGAGAATGGTTGTCCCGGGAGATTTTCGGGAGGGGCACTGAAATTCGGGAGTCTCCCGGGAAAATCGAGAGAGTTGGCAAGTATGACTGGGAGATGCAACTGCTCTGTACTTCTCCCTTCGTCCGTGTACCACTCCGTACAGCGGCGTTTTAAAAAGTCATAAATTTTACTTTTTGAAACCGATACCGATAATTTCCGATATTACATTTTAAAGCATTTATCGGCCGATATTATCGGACATCTCTAATAGAGAGAGACAGTTAATCTCCCCCTTAAGTTCGTTTAAGCACTTTATGTTGCGCATTAAGTGCACAAACTTTAATTAAAATAGGGACTGTTCTCTAGGCTGGAACCCTATTCATGTTTATAATGTTTCTTATAAAGACATTTGCTTCAATATACACACTTTTTCTATTTAAAAAACCTTGTTTAAGAACAAAAGATGTGCTATTATCCTCTTTGTGTCTTTCATTGGCTTTTCTGCCCGGTAACAGCATCTGTCAGCATTTATACTGCCTTTGCCCACCATTTTCCTGTTTGTCACCGTTGTGTATAAAGAGCACAGATGCAGAATAGCAGGTTCAATTGTCCTTTCACTAAGAGAGTTGTATTATTTGTGGTCTTCAGGGCGGAGCAGTTGGAGAAAGACGTGGCCATTCTCAAAGAGAAGATCCACCATTTGGACGACATGCTGAAAAGCCAGCAGAGGAAAGTCAGACACATGATCGAACAGGTGAGACGCACATTTTCACACCAGTAAAGAACACACTGAGTTGCGGGCGTCCTAACTTTTTCTACTTAGTGCACACACTACAGACAAACGGATGTGGGGCTCATGCTCAGACTATGGGATGTAGTTTGGCAGAGGGGAAACATGCCCTGTAACATAAATAAACGGAATCAGTAGTAGGGATGTAACAATAAACGGTAATAATGATAACCGCGGTAAAAATGTCAGACGGTTAGCATTACCGTTTTAAATTAAAATTATCGAAAACCCGTGATATTAGTGACTGCACTTTTATAAACTCACGGACTAACGTGAAAACAAGAAACATAATTTTTCCCCATTAACAAACGTCGTACCCCAATCTAAACTGAGCGACCGAGGATTACAAGACAGAGGTGTTTTTACCTTGTGTCTAAGGACCGCTGAACCACAACACCCACCAGAAATAATGAATACCATTAATAGATTTTATTTGTTACACACTATTCATTTAAATAAATCTTAAAGTGCTACAGTACAAATCACATTTTTAAAACAATAAAAGCTTAGCCATTAAAACAAATCAAATTCTAAGACTTAAAACTAGAGATGTCCGATAATATCGGACTGCCGATATTATCCGATAATATCGGACTGCCGATATTATCCGATAATATCGGACTGCCGATATTATCGGCCGATAAATGCTTTAAAATGTAATATCAGAAATTATCGGTTTTGGTTTCAAAAAGTTAAATTTATGACTTTTTAAAACGACGCTGTACGGAGTGGTACACGGACGTAGGGAGAAGTACAGAGCAGATGCGTCTTCCAGTCATACTTGCCAACCCTCCCGATTTTCCCGGGAGGTTCCCGAATATCAGTGCCCCTCCCGAAAATCTCCCGGGGCAACCATTCTCCCGAATTTCTCCCGATTTCCACCCAGACAACAATATTGGGGGCGTGCCTTAAAGGCACTGCCTTTGCGTGCCGGCCCAGACACATATCTACGGCTTTTCACACACAAAAGTGAACAGCCATACAGGTCACACTGAGGGTGGCCGTATAAACAACTTTAACACTGTTACAAATATGCGCCATACTGTGAACCCACACCAAACAAGAATGACAAACACATTTCGGGAGAACATCCACACCGTAACACAACAGAAATACCCAGAACCCCTTGCAGCACTAACCCTCTCAGGGAGAGCATGTCCCAAATTCCAAGCTGCTGTTTTGAGGCATGTTAAAAAAAATTATGCACTTTGTGACTTCAATAATAAATATGGCAGTGCCATGTTGGCATTTTTTTCCATAACTTGAGTTGATTTATTTTGGAAAACCTTGTTACATTGTTTAATGCATCCAGCGGGGCATCACAACAAAATTAGGCAAAATGTGTTAATTCCACGACTGTATATATCGGAATCGGTAAAAGTGTATCTGATCTATTAATTTTAGTTATTAAAAACAATTTGGGTCAAAAGATTTCTGGTACTTTTTGAGCATGTTGAACAATCGATAATGACAGCCGTGATCATTTTGGTCACTGTAACCGTGATAAGACATATTCATATCCAGTGTTGGGTTAGTTACTGAAAACCAGTAACTAGTTATAGTTACTAGTTACTTCATTTCAAAAGTAACTCAGTTACTTACACCAAAAAGTAATGCATTACTGTGAAAAGTAACTATTTAGTTACTTCTTTTTTTTTAAAGCTTCCATTAATGCCCTTTTAGCCTTCATTTCAGTACTGTTATTGCACTGGAGACTAATACAATCTGTTGATCAACTTGACATGCATTTGCATCACTGAACTCTGCTAAGCAATGTGGTCTACATACAACACACAAAGACAAAGATATGTTTCAAAGGGCCAATTTGTTTCTGGCCAGAACAGATTGACAAAACTGTTTTAAATAGCTGCAACATAACATACATAAGTAACAAACAGCATAATAACAACATAGCTGTAAAGCAAGAAAGGCACACACTACATACACAAAGCCTAACCAGGCATTTTTTCCTCAAAGAATTCTAACACAAAATCATGTCTGAAGCCCAGAACACTCTACACATTTCCCCAGTTTTAGTTTAGAGATAAGGAAAGATTGCCCTGGCCCACTAGCATCCCTCTTTATGTTTGTGAACTTTATAGTCTATACATTTAGAGTGATGTGATAGTCAAACACTCTAAAAGTCTAGAATGAAAGAGTATATAAGAGAATTGACAGCAACGTTCCCTCTAAGGTGCGCGCCTGTGCAATTGCGCACTGCTCAAGCATCCTCTGCGCACGGCAAATCTATGCCACGCACAAAATAAAATAAAAAAATAAGCACATAACAATTTTCGACACGACACGGACACGACTTTTCGTCATCATTGTTCAAATATGAACAAACTATGATTTACCAATCAAATGTGTGCTTATTCTAGTGTCATTTATTAGAAATCTTAATTTATAACTATTAATCATGAAATGCTGTTAGTATATTAAATAAATACTAATACAAATATATTTTTTACAAACAGGAAGTTGCAGGAATGTACACATGATTCCCTGCTTACATCTCATTGTGCAACATGTGAATGTTTTAATGGGAACTAAATGCAATGTCTGAAAGGGGTACAAACTATTTCCAAAGCAGGACCTCCACCCAGACAAACAATACATGTACACAATTCATGAAAAACAATATTTTTTGTTATTGTCATTGTAAGTGGACCTAAACACTTATATTAGAAAAGGAAATGACTGCTGTCATTTCATTATAATAATAAGAGAATGTTGTCTGTCTATCTGTGTTGGCCCTGCGATGGGTGGGGACTTGTCCAGGGTGTACTCCGCCTTCCGCCCGAATGCAGCTAAGATAGGCTCCAGCGACCACGAAAGGGACAAGCGGTATAAAATGGATGGATGTATGGAGATTAAACTTGTTATTTAGTCAGGTTTGGGACAGGTGTGCTGCTGGTGTAGCCACAGTGTGCACGTTTGATGTTGCTCACATGGGCTCCACTGAATGCTCAGGGAGTTTTTGCGTTTGCTCACACATGAACAATTAGAGGGAACATTGATTGACAGAGTGTGTACCTTCAGTGCTGAATGATGAGCAGAGGCAGAGTTAATCCTTAAGTGGTGGAGGGAAAGTGGCATCGGAGTCTCCGTCTCTCTTTACTAGCTACGTCGAAGCATGTTGCTTATGTAGCTTGTTTCAGCAGATTTAAATTGCTGTTTTGGGTAGTAGATGGGATCTTTGATCCAAAGCACAATTTACATTTAACTAAAATGTTATTTTCTTTGTGCTCGACAAAAGAAAAGTAGTTAAAATATCTCCATGTTAACAAACTCGACTTCTGGCTCCGCCATGATCAGACACGCCCCCCCCCTTCTTCTCCTCCACCTCCCCACACTCAAACTCACACACACACAGAGCGCAGGTCTCTCTTCTCAAGTTTGTGACACAAGAAGAATCAGCGCTCCGATAAAACACACTTCATACTACATTAAAAGTAACGTAAAATAACGCAGTAACGCATCATGTAGTAATTGGTAACTGAGTTACTGAATATAAAAAATAACGCGTTAGATTACTAGTTACCGCCGAAACTAACAGCGTTACAGTAACGCGTTACAAAGTAACACGTTAGTCCCAACACTGTTCATATCGTTACTTCCCTAGTTGGTAGCAAGTAAATGAAAGAAAAAAAAATCGAAACAGAAGGAAGCTCATGCTTCGTTTGAATGCGCTTATGTTGTTGAAATAAATACAATATTTATTAAAAATATTGTCACAAACAATAACACATAAAACATATTTTACAGCTGGAGATGCTTTTTATGCTCAGAAAATGAAAGTCGATAATTAAAATTGGACATCCAAAAAAAGAAATATTCTTTACTATTTTCTATTGCTAGTTTTGGAGGTCAACATCTACGTCAGGGGTCTTCAACGTTTTCCAGGTCAAGGACACCCAAAAGGAGTGGCGACCCCCAACCTGTATAAAATTATGTTTTTAAATCGATCTGGTCCAAAATGTAGCTTTATACTGTGCAATACTAAAATATTCAAATAATACAGTAGTGCCGTTAATCTCTAGCTGGCAGCTAGCGCCACTAATCGATAGCTGGAAACTAGAGCGCTAATCACTAGCTAGCTATCTTAAATGCTGACAAGAATATAATAACAAATATTTGATGTGTTTTTATTTTGCGAAATAGTTTTCCTAATTGGCATAGGGTAGAGTTCAGCGTAGGATTTTCATCAGCTGATAGTATTCATAAAATACATAATATGATTGTTATTAGTTAATCTACTCGGCGTTACACCTGATGCCTCTGTTTCAAACTTAATTCAAAGTTCCTTGAACGCACCCCAATTATGTGCTATGAGATGCAAAAGTGAAACCATACAGCTGATATGCCACTGCCGTTTTTAAATTACACTAGTGTGTTCGATCAATGGTAATGTCTATGTTTAAAAATATATACAGTACAGGCCAAAAGTTTGGACACACCTTCTCATTCAATGCATTTTCTTTATTTTCATGAATATTTACATTGTAGATTGTCACTGAAGGCATCAGAACTATGAATGAACACATGTGGAGTTATGTACTTAACAAAAAAAGGTGAAATAACTGAAACATGTTTTATATTCTAGTTTACTTTTGGCCTGTACTGTACATTTGTGGGATAAAAATGCAGAGGGAATATTAACAAATATATATTTTTAAAAAACTATCAACCAAAATTGCATGCTCCCCCGCTGTATGTCTGCGAACCCCCCGTTGAATACCTCTGATCTACGTTATAAATGCTAACTTTATCATCATATCACTTTTCTTTTCAGTGTTGCGCAACACTTTCTTTGTAATGCTCTAATGTGGTATTAAAGTGTTATTTGCATAGGTGTGGCATCATAAAAAGATTAGCTATGGGCTGAATTTTGCACACCCCTTTGTCTCAAGTCTTCATATTTGCTCATGTTTGACCTCATGTTTGCTGTTTTTAGCTCCAGAACTCTCGCATGGTGATCCAGGAGCGCGATCGTGTGATCAAAGAGCTGGAGGAGAAAGTAGTTTTCCTGGAGGCTGAGGTGAGAGCGCCTCTTTGTCTTCTCTCCAAGAAACAGCTTTATGTATTATATGTGAGAGAGGACCGAAGTAAAAACGTCCAAATGTCTGCCAAATGGACATGTGAGATGTGAAAGAAAGACCTAATGGAAGGATTGTCTTTTTGGGAGAAGCTCTTGTTCACGTTAACTGACATGTGATCTTTGTTCAGAACCGAGAGATGCACGACCAGGTGGACTTCTTCCTGGAAGGATCAAACAGTCATGCCTATCTTTCATCCGAACGCAACCCCCAGATTGTCTACAGGTACTTATACCATATACTGTATATACAATATATATTCTCCTGGGATCATCCTAGTATCGTTAAATCTATTTTTTTATTAAATGTATTTATTCATAATTAAATATTTTAATTTACAGTATAATAAACAATGCTTTAAACTGTGCTCAAAATGAATTACTGTGCCCCTTTAAAACAAAATATTCATAATATTAATACAAGTAACATCTATTACATTTGGATTTAACAATAAAACTACATGTATATTATGGTTAGTATTTTTTCTTTTTATTGTATAATTAATCATCGGATTCAATTGCCCCTCTCATGTAACCAGTATATTGGGTTCTTTACATCATAACACATTAAAAATAATAAAAAATTACAAAAACAAAATGTAAAACTGTTGAATCTCATAACTAAAAGATAAGATAACCAAAACAAATCAAGAACATACTCCAGTAATGCACATTAAATACACATAGCAAACATAAGAAAATAAAAAAAGGAAAATTAAATGTATACACATGAAATAATTTGGGTATGCAAAATAATTTAAAAAAAACATTTAAAAAAAAGGTGTTTAGTTTGCCAATGTCATGTAACTAAAATAATACAGAATCAAAGTGATTAACATAAAATAAGATAAACAATTTTGTTTAATAAGAATTCATTTTTAGAAATACGTTATTACAGATGGAACATTTCTAACCTGCAGCCTGTTTTGAAAAAGTTTCATTATAACTATTAAACCAAATAATACATTGCAAAAATCAGTTTGAATTGAGAATCGTGTTGGATCGAGAATCATCACCCCAGGAATTGGAATCGGATCTAATCTTTAGTTGCCAAAAAATGTACAACCCTAATAAATGACATAACATGATACTAAAAAAAGATAGAAATGTAGGTTTTTGATAGCCTTCTAGTCTAGCAAAATAAGGTAACCGAAATATTATAAAACCTACCAGTGACAAAAATAATGAATGCAGTTAAATAATGAAATTAAATGGATACTTCTGATACTGTCAATCAAACCTGAGTAAAACATACAAAATATGTATACAAATAATTTTTCTTTGATTATTGTTAGTTGTTTATCTTAAAAGGAGCCATATGTAAGAATCTGGCCAGAAATGTTATTGCAACCACGGTCAAAATTTGGTAGTCCCCTCGCCTTTTCCCTGACTGAGGTTGCCAGATACGCAGGCGAATCCAGCTCGATCGACTGGGCTACTCCAAGGAACTTCAAACTACCACTGCCTCTTACTAGGTGTTGAGGTGCTGGGACCATGATAGCTGAATAGACAAGCGTTTTGTCAATAACAAATATCTAACCAACATTTACACAAAAATAAGGCTATTTTTAGGAAAAGGAGTTCATCATGCCTGCATACAATATCACAACAAACGGCAATCATATGGTTATTGTCAGTACTAACAGAAAACAAAGACTAAAACAAACTACAACCAAAGCTAGCAATGGTTATACTGGTGAAAATAAGTAGAGCATGCCTAATGTACGTCCAAAACTAAAGGAGACATTTTACCAAGGTATGCCTATAGGCTACTGTTTCAAACGTTTCAGATTGCCATATAACTTGGTACATGTAGTCCACAATATGCAAATACGAATGAGGAATTCTTCTATCATGTGATTTGGTCTCCATACGTTTCACATTGCCATGACAGCCATGCTAATGTTGGAACCCATTTCCTCAACGTATCAGCATATTGAGAACGAAATAGGCACTGACACTACCCATATCCACATAGGTTTTTATTTGTCGGAAATATATTTTGCCCTGTCAGTTGGATGACACATCGACATACAGGCGATGTGTCAGGACTGGGCTAGCATGCGAAGCATTCGTTGCATGATCATAGTAGAAAATATCATAGACTGTATTGGACAATATAGTTTACATACAAAATGTCCATTTCCATTTATTACAAGTAATAAGAAAACGTGAATGCCTTACTTACCTATCAAGGAAGAAATTAGCAGGTTTGGCGTCAGATGAAAAAGTCTTCTTCGCCTTCAATCTTCTCCATCTTTCAAAGGCATCCTTGTTTTGTTCCTGACTTTGTCATGAATAAGTTGAGAATCGTAACAAGGCCTTTTAGATTTACTAAGTTCTGACATGTTTAGTAACTTTACCAGTGGCAGTAGCTAGAGCAGGGGTCTCAAACTCAATTTGCCTGGGGGCCACTGGATGCTGAGTCTGGGTGAGGCTGAGCCGCAATAAAAGACGTCTATATTTTTATTTTCAACACAAAATAAAATCAAAATATAAATGAACAAAATGAGAATTCAGTAAATAAATCAGTCATAACTAATAACAATAATAATTCGATTTCTCCAGTCAGCAACAATGTATACACATACTTACTATGTGAGAAGTAACAATAAATAAATCTGTGAACCTGAACATGGCTTGAACATGGCTTCTCTTGCCTACTTCTTGCTGCTTCTTTGCATACTCTTCAGCATGTCCAGTTGTATAATGACGTTTTAAATTGTATTTCTTGTGCACGGCAACTTTCGCTGTGCAAATAAGACACGTCGGGGTGCCCTTGTGCTCAACAAAGAAATCTTGCATCTCCCACTTTTCCTGGAATTGTCTTTGCTCATCACTAACCTTTCTCTAAAGACATGTTTGGGGTTGTGGAATATATTTGTATTTAACCGAATAATAATGTTATTTCCACAATGTGTGTCGTTCCGCTTTTCCTCCCGACAGCAACACGGCGGTCGGCGGAAAGTACCGGGAAAAAGTGACTGCTCCCGGAGTGTTATATGGCGCCATATAAAAATATATGTAGTGTTCATCGTGTGAGGCAATGCAAATTAAACAATAAAAAAAACATAACGGTTTGAATTGGTCCAGGTTATCAGGGACTTAATTACTGACGGACAGGTGTCGCCGTGTGACTCCGCGCAGGCACGTAAGACAACCCTCGTCTCCATGGCAACGTTTCTCTCGCTTTCACTCATTTGCCGCTTTTCCACTAACGCATGGGTATTTTGGACCCAAATAACAAAAATTGTCTCTGTCTGGAGCCAACGAGAGGGGGCGGGGAGTTTAAAGTCACGGTAGCACAATTAGCCCCGAACGGGCTAACATCACGACTAACGTGTTACACGAGAAAGACACAGAGAGCGAGAGAGAGAGAGCGAGGGAGTGAGGGAGGGAGAGCGAGAGAGAGAGCGAGGGAGTGAGGGAGGGAGAGAGAGAGAGCGAGAGAGTGAGTGAGGGAGGGAGGTAGGGAGAGAGAGCGAGAGAGAGCGAGCGAGTGAGTGAGGGAGGGAGCGAGGGAGTGAGGGAGGGAGGGAGGAAGGTAGAGCGCGTGAGGTCTCGTGGAAAAGCAGCAAAACGTTTCTCTGCTTGCATCACGCAAGTGACGTCAATGTTCGGCCCTCGAGAGCCATATACCACACCATGATTGGTAGATTCCTTGTAGCCCGGAAGAGTTAGCGCTACAAGAAATTATGGGTATTTGTGCTGTTGTGTTTATGTTGTATTACGGTGCTGATGTTCTCCCGAAATGTGTTTGTCATTCTTGTTTGGTGTGGGTTCACAGTGTGGCGCATATTTGTAACATTGATGAAGTTTTTTTTTATACGGCCACCCTCAGTGTGACCTGTATGGCTGTTGACTAAGTATGCGTTGCAGTCGCTTACGTGTGTCTGTTGAAGCCGCATATAGCATGTGTCTGTGCAGGCACATTGTTTGTATGGAGAAAAAGTGGACGCTAAAGGCAATGCCATCACGGCACACCCGCCCTCATTAGTGCCCTCAATATTGTTGTCCTCAGTATTGATGACGGGTGAAAGTCAGGAGGCTTGGCAAGAATGCTTCAGCTCCGCACACAGCGCTGTCGAGCGCCATTCATATAAAACTCGCGGGCCGCACTAACATTAAACGTTCATATTAAGGTGGGGGCCGCACAATAACGTCTCGCGGGCCGCAATTGGCCCGCGGGCCGCATGTTTGAGACCCCTGAGCTAGAGGAAGATGGAGGTGCATAACTGGCAACCTGTATGTGACACACTCACGGACTCTCTAATTGGTCAAACGGTGCAGGGCGGGACTTTGAAATGAAAACAATAACAACATTTCGGGGCTGTAAATCTAATTTTGAAATGAGCATATCCCGGCTGAACTACCCTTATCAGTTAGAGGTATTCGAAAAGAACACAATTTATTCATGCATTTTGACATATCAGGGCCATTTAATGATGACTTGACACGAAATTCTTACATGTTTGACATTTTTTTGCCCTGGCAGCAAACCAATCAAGCCTTCAACCTCTTCCAACAAACCGCTGCCGTTCATCAAGGTCATTGAGATCAAGTCTTGAGACCACCAAGAAGAGAAGTTGTTTTTATTTTTATTCGAACCACCACAGCTTTTGTTGTGTATGCGGACTGAAAAGAAGTACTACCACTCACAAACCTGACATGACAAGTCCAACTGCAACTAGTGCTTTAATTTCACCTCTTGAAGGATGCAGTAGTGTGTGTGCGCTTTATGGGCGACTGAGCCAACTGTCCCTAACATACAAGCTACTTGTTTGTTGGTTTGTTTGTTAACATATAATGTTGTTAATTATTGGATGTATTTGCTTGGAGAGGAGTGCAAAGTGCTGTATCACAGTTAGGCTTTTTAGAAGCAGTAATGTAGCGTCAATTTTATCCGATCACTTACCAGTGCATAGTACAGTATGATCCTTGACAACTGTAAAGGCTAATTTTATGCTACGTGTACAACTACTACTGTACTGGCTATGTATATAAATTGAAGTGTCACTCATTTGAAATACATCCTGCAAAGCATTTCATTCATCATTGTTGTGCAAACACCCGCCGAGCTTGAATGTCATTTGAAGTTTTATTTTGTAACAGCTTTTCACTTTGTATTTATTTATATAAAATATTAAAACATTCGACTAATTCAAATGCATTACTTTTGTTGTTTTTATTGCCAAGTAGGGTGCGCCCTCTGCTGAACTTGTCTGCAAACTACAAGCAAAAGACAAACCGGTGTGCAGATCACAGTTTAATTTCAAGGCAGAATGTTCCAGAGTAAAATCAATCAGACATTTAGTGTAGGTAGCCCCCTAAGAAACATACATTGGATAAAACGATTGCAACACAATAAATTAATGCACTGGAGAAAAGACATTAAGATTGTGCTAATTGGCACATAATCAGAACAAATGTATGGCTTATATAAATCATTATTTTAAGGCTTTCAAAATGCAGAAATGTAAACGTAAGTGCGCATGTTTCACTAAAAGTCACCATTTACATAAAGTTTGCATAGGCTTTTATATTTGTGCAATAAATACTGATTGTCTTATTATTCGTAGCTCTTATTTTGGTCAAGTCAACCTCATGTGAAATAAATACTTAATGCCAACCTAATGTTAGCAATAACACAGTATATATGCACAAGCTGCATGTTAAGAGGTATTATTATGTAACGTGAACGATATGTCAAATTCACACTGGCCTCCCATCCACATGTTTCACAGTGTGCTGTCCAGTGTGTTGTACTTATCTTTAAAGTTCTTCAGCTCCAGCAAGTTCCTGGTCCTCTTGATGCGCTGCTGCGCTGCCGTCGTGAGGTGCGTCCGAGACGAGTGGGAGGAGTTTACAGGCTCGGCGATGGCGGTTAAGTCTTTAGCGGCGGTTTGATGGTGCTGTTGGCTATCTGTATTGCTGCTGCTTTGGGACTTGACACTGAAACCACAAAAATGGTGAAAGCGATCATTATTCCAGGCTTATGATTAAAATTCCACGCTGGGATTAGCTTCCATAAGAGCGTTGACTCACGCAGAGGCCAGTTGACAGAGAGCGTCCTGGTATTTGAAGAGTTCTGCTTCACCAAAAGCCTGCAAGAAGCAAACAACAACAAAAAGAACACTGAAAAGTACAACTATGAGTAAAACATAACAAGATGGCAGGGGGGCTAACATGTTCGACAGGCTTGCCAAATGGGACATGATTAACTATTGTACCACATGATTAAAATTATAGATGTCCGATAATGGCTTTTTTGCCGATATCCGATATTGTCCAACTCTTAATTACCAATTCCGATATCAACCGATACCGATATATACAGTCATGGAATTAACACATTATTATGCTTAATTTTGTTGTGATGCCCCGCCGGATGCATTAAACAATGTAACAAGGTTTTCCAAAATAAATCAACTCAAGTTATGGAAAAAAATGCCAACCTGGCACTGCCATATTTATTATTGAAGTCACAAAGTGCATTATTTTTTTTAACATGCCTCAAAACAGCAGCTTGGAATTTGGGACATGCTCTCCCTGAGAGAGCATGAGGAGGTTAAGGTGGGAGGGGTTGAGGTGGGGGGCGGGGGGTAGGGGGTAGCGGGGGGTGTATATTGTAGCGTCCCGGAAGAGTTAGTGCTGCAATGGGTTCTGGGTATTTGTTCTGTTGTGTTTATGTTGTGTTACGGTGCGGATGTTCTCCCTAAATTTGTCTGTCATTCTTGTTTGGTGTGGGTTCACAGTGTGGCGCATATTTGTAACAGTGTTAAAGTAGTTTATACGGCCGTAGATATTATGTGATTGAGCCGGCACGCAAAGGCAGTGCCTTTAAGGTTTATTGCCGCTCTGTACTTCTCCCTACGTCCGTGTATACAGCGGCGTTTTAAAAAGTCAGAAATGTTACTTTTTGAAACAGATACCGATAATTTTGAAACCGACACCGATAATTTCCAATATTACATTTTAAAGCATTTATCGGGCGATAATATCAGCAGTCCGATATAATCGGACATCCCTACCAAAGAGTGTGTATAGTAAGCTTATAAAACTGTTTCCATTTCTGTGCTGCGCCGTATGATTGGCTGGAAAGGGGCCCGTGGGACAATGCACAACATTTGCCAGTGTGAGCTTGCGTTTGCTCATAGTTGTGTATTGAAAAGCTCAAAATGATCATACTATTGTCTATTATGCTACCTTTGCACGATCAATAGTTCCAACAATGCTATACTTAGCATTGTTGGAATTATTGATCATTGAATTGAATTGGCAAACAAATTATTGATCGCACAAAGGGTGTCATAATCGTACATTTATGATCATACGCCTGGCAACGTTGTTATTATATAATGGTTACTTAAGCGTTTGAAGTCCTGGTTAAGATTTAGCGTTTTACGTACTATTGTGTTTACCTTTATATTTCATCTTAATACCGGTTTCATCTTATCTTTCCTGGTTTTTAGTACCACCTCACGTGTGTGTCAGTATAGTCATTTTTTTCATTCTGACCAATTGTATTGGGCCTAAAATTCCCTTAATATCTAAAATTATAGTAGGCAAAATGTAGATTATGCATTCTAACTCGTAAATAAGTGCTAAAAAGTCAGCTAACAACGGAGCCAATGTGAGTCACTCTATTCCGTCAATAGTGCTCTAAAAAAAATCCAAAACATTTTATATACACTTTAATAAAAAATTAAAAAAAAGTATATATATATTATATATAGTAACAGGCACATTCATAATAACTTGCAAAATGTATGTATGTAATTTTCTTATGTTATTCATACAGTGGCATATTAATTTCAGACGCATGACAACTTTTGCTTTTTACTTCAACAACAATAACTACACTACTTACTCATGGCAGACTTCATTAGAGACATCGATTACTTTGGGACAAATGTTGATCCAGAACCTTATATTTCTTAGACTGAATATAAGGAGGATGAGCTACAAGTTTTAGAAATGTTTGTGCTAAACTGATTCAGTTTTAGTGAAACACTAGGAATCATGTAGCAGTTGTGCTAAGTGCTAAACAAGAATTAAAAACTACAAATATAATAAAATGACTTACTATATAATACAATCACTTACTGTAAAAGGTCTGCTCTCACTGTAGTGCCGACTGATGGGATGTTTCCGTTTACTGTAGATTACTGTTAATTAATTGTAATCCTCAGGCAAGTAAAAAAAAAAGTGTTGCATACAAACGCATTTTAATGTATTTCTCGCCATCTCCAGGTCTAAATTGAATTTTAGAGTTGGATCAACTTCTTGGTTTATGGCCACATATTTCTATTATACAAGTAAGAGGCATGATTTTTTAATCTAGAATTAACTTTTATCAGCTCAGTATGGCATTACGTTCAAAAAATAGTTCCTTAATGTTAGCACTTATAGTAACAATATTGCTAATACCTAGTTAATATTCAGGTCACAATATGTAAATGGGCCATTGTTGGCGGTTTTTGGAAGTTTTTAGAAGGCTTTATGGGCAGAATAGATGTTTATAGCACAAAAAAAGAAAAACGTGTTCTTTTTTTTTATTTAGGAATAGTGAATTATAGGCAAAATAAAAAAAGGGAAGATCTCCTTTTAGAAAAATATAACATTCTTGATCAACCAGAGAGAAAAGTCAGGCCTGCATTGATCTTTGCATCATTTGGCCACTTCATGGCAATGTTGGCTGACATTTCCCCCTCTTTCTCAGCAACCAAAGGGCTGTTCCTGCTCTCATTGATTAATGATGAGTTTCAGGAATGTGGTGTAATGTTTCCTTCCCAGTTTAGACCTGAGTTGAAATCATGCTACGCTACCTGTTATGCTGCCACTGCATTGTTTGCATCGGCGAGGTCAAAGAATGCTAAAAAACTTAAAGAAGAGTGTTTGCAGATGGAACACAAACAAACACACCCAACACACAAACAAAAGCTGACCTCTGCTCCGTGGCGTGCTTTGTTGTACCCGTCCAACACGGTGTCAATCAAACCCTTTTGGCTTTCCCGAAAGAGGCAGTGGGAGTTTCGAAGCTGCAGGAGCCAAGCCCTGAATCGTTTTCCCGTCACAGCGCTGGAGGAACCGCCCAGTTCGCAAAACGGGAAATCTGTTGACAGAATGTTCTGATGTTACCGTGGTATTTTGACATATATCGCCTGCATTTTTGTATCCATATAGACTTTTTTTTAAATTGATAATGAATGGTTGGCACGCAGTTGGAGGTGTTTGTGTCAGTGAGGGATAGGGGGACACTGGACAAACTGCTCGCCATCACGGGCAATCCTGCCCACCCACTCCACCTGACAATTAAGGGACAGCGGAGCTCATACTCCAACAGGCTCCTTCAACTTCCTTCCCGCACTGTGCGATTCAAGAACTCCTTCATTCCACACTCCATTCAGCTGTATAATCACTCGCCATACAGCAATAGATGACATCTGCCTATTACCTGACACCTGACATGTTAGCTACTTCTCTTTGTTTATAATGTTTATAATGTCTATTTTCTCTTTCCTGCTGGATCTACTCTCTATTTTATGCTGCTGCTGTCACATATACTTTATATACTGTAATATTGTACATGGTCATTGGTATATATTGTATATATGTTATAGACATAATATAATATATCTGTAGATATATTATTCTGTACACATATGTATATATTCGTATATATGTTAGATTTTTTATCGCTATATTAGTCTATTTATACCTGCATTGTCCTTTCCATCCTTACACTTTTCACCATTGTAACTGAGCTACTGTGTTGAACAATTTCCCTTGTGGATCATTAAAGTTTGTCTAAGTCTAATATTTACCTCTATTATCACCAGTACTATCATTTTAAATGTAAAAAATCTTCTAACAACCATCTGCCTTTTTTTTTAATTTGACGGGCAAACCATGCAGAGTAAGAGGCAGAGCCAACCAGAAGCCTAGGTCTTTTGCATGGTTCATCCATCCATTTCCTACCGCTTGGGATGGGGAGCTCTTTTTTAGAGTCCTCATTCTCAAAAACATGACGGAGAACGTGTAGAGCAACTCCGGTGGGTGTACGGATGTGTCGAAGGTACGTAACCCCAGAAAACTCTCCGGAAATTAAAATAAACATGTTACGATAAGCAGAATACCGTAAAAAAAACTTAAATGTGCCATATGTAATAATTTAATGTCAAGTCATCGATAAATGGCCCTGATACGTCAAAAAGTATTAATAAATCATGTTATTTTCGAATACCTTTATAACTGATAATGGTAGTTCAGCTATATGGTATATAAAGTTCAGCTAGATATGCTCATTTCAAAATGAGATTTACAGTCCCGAAAATGTTTTATTGTTTTAATTTCGATGCCCCGCCCTCCACCGTTTGACCAATTAGAAAGTCAGTGAGTGTCACATCCAGGTTGCCAGTTACGCACCGCCATCTCCGTCTAGCTACTGCCACTGGTAAAGTTACTAAACATGTCAGACCTTAGTAAATCTAAATGGCCTCGTTACGATTCTCAACTTATTCATGACAAAGCCAGGAACAAAATGAGGATTAGTATCGGGGATGCCTTTGAAAGATGGAGACGATTAAAGGCGGAGAAGATTTTTTTCATCTGACGCCAAACTTGCTAATTTCCTCCTTGATAGGTAAGTAAGGCATTCGCGTTTTCTTATTACTTGTATTAAATGGAAATGGACATTTCATATGTAAACTATATTGTCCAATACAGTCTATGATCTTGTCTAACAAAGCTAGTATGTTCGTGCAACGATTGCTTAGGAGCAAAGCAACATCACACTAGTGTAGTTCAGCATGCTAGCCCGGTCAATGACACATCAATATATAGGCTAACGGGGGAAATATATGCCCGTTAGCCTATATGTCGATGTGTCATCCAATTGACATGGCAAAATATATTTTCGACGAATAAAACCTATGTGGATATGGGTAGTGTCAGTGCCTATTTTTTTCTCAATATGCTGATACGCTGAGGAAATGCATTCCAACATTAGCACGGCTAATTGCGGTTCCTGGTACATATGGGCTGGTATTTGCTTGGCACAATATAATGCATTACATGTAATGATTTTCTACTTTGTGTATTGACATGGTAGTAGGCTATATGATTTATGCATAACGTGGTTTTTGAGTAACGTGGGTTGGCTCATAGAATTGCACTCTGCACTGACAGATGGTGATGTGCGTACATGGAAGAGAATGCAGTGCGTCAGGTTGGATGCAACATGGAGTTATGCTGGACAAAATGTGGCGGTGATTTTACTGTTGGCCTTGGTTTACCATCAAAGTAGGCCGATGGTGGTCCGTGCGGTCAAACTAGACATTTTAGCAGGATAATGCCAACAATCTGTACCGACACATGACGGAAATATTGTTGTGTAACTTTACAAATACATTTGGCTAATCAACATCAGAAAATGTGGCATATTACATAGTAAACCATTTTGCAAGAATATAAACAAGAGAAACCTACAGCCTAGGACTTGTCGATTGCCATTTGAAGTTATTTGGAGTAAACCATTTTGCAAGAATATAAACAAGAGAAACCTACAGCGTAGGACTTGTCGATTGCCATTTGAAGTTATTTGGAGTAGGATTCGGATTCTGCTGTGTATCTGGCAACCTCAGTCATGGAGAGTGGGAGGGGACTACAGAATTTTGACCGTGATTGCAGTACCATTTCTGGCCACATTACTACATTTGGCACCTTTAATGAACATAAGCGGCAGCTGTGCTAGCTCACGACGTGCCTGTAAATCACTTAAAACAAAGCTGCTGAAAATATATCGATACGGGAAAAGTCAGTTAGAGTAGAAGCATGTTTGTGTGATTGAGAAAGGGATTAAAAAACTAAAACTAAATTCAGTCTAGTTTTATTGCAGGGACACACGGAGAGGCTAGAGCAGTGGTTGTCAAACTTTTCAACAAGTACCACCTCAGAACAAACTTGTCTCTCCAAGTACCACCATACTACCCAACATTGAAATAAAGTAGCGTAGTAGGCTATTAAAAACAAGGCAGATGTTTTGATTAACAGTTATATTTAATATTTTCTGCCACTGTAACATCACACAGTTTGAACTGTAACACTGTGTTTGAATATAGAAATAAAAATCTAATAAGCTGCAATAATAATAATAATGTTTGTTTACTTGTTTTTTAAATAAACATGCCTCAGGCGTTTAAACAAAGTTAAGTGTTCGAGTTTGTATCAGTATTATTCACAATTTTGACGCAAATATGTTAACTTGACTCTCGCCAGACCCTTGTAGTTCACTGAGCTCAACACAAGGGTCTGGGCTCAAAGGCATTGCAAACTCCTTCAAGATAGCAAAAAATAATGAACCAATCACGATCGCCGGGCGGAATTTCATAGATGTGACGTAGCGCCGAAGCGACTGTTTGATTCAAACAACAATGGCGGCACGGAGGGAGGAGTCGTGTGCTTCGTGTGCGTTGATTCTGCTATTACAACTGTTTTGCGACATTGATTTAATAATAATTATTTAAAAGATAAACAGAGAACGGTTTTGAAGGCATTTATTGGTGGCAAGGATGTTTTGGCTCTTCTTCCGACCGGGTTTGGGTTTCCAAGCGTCGCTCTCATCAGCGTCACTGGTTGATTTCGATGTGAGTGGTTGAAGTAGCACGTCATTCAAGATAACGGACAAGTGGTTTATCCAATCACATACAATGATTTTTTTTACAAGGCCCTGCCTTCTGAAATACATCTCCTATTGAGAACTCCCAGATCAATGTGTGGAGCTCAGCGAACGACAAGGATCTGCCGAGAGTCAGGTTACAAATATGTCACTTTTACTGTAAATTAATATCGGCTCCCAATATCGTTTATCGGGCCTCCTTCACTTTTAATAATCTGAAAAAAATATATTCGTTGATCCCTAGTTACAGGTATTATTCATACTACTGTTGATACGATACTTCACATTTTCAAGATCATTGAATATTTTCCCTTTTCGATCACAATCAAACCAGATCTAATCAAATTAATCTAATCAGAAACAGGATATTTCAGAAGGCGTTATCTTGAATGACGTGCTACTTCAACCACTCACATCGAAATCAACCCGTGACGCTGATGAGTGTGACGCTGGGAAATCTAAACCTGGTCGGAAGAAGAGCCAAAGCATCCTTGCCACCAATAAATGCCTCCAAAACCGTTCTCTGTTCATCTTTTAAATAATTAATATTCGATCGATGTCACAAAGCAGTCACAATAGCAGAATCAATGTCAGCTATTGTCGTTTGAATCAAACAATCCCTTTGGCGCTACGTCACATCTATGAAATCCCGCCCGGCGATCCTGATTGGTTCATTATTTTTTGCTATCTGGAAGGAGGTTGCAATGCCTTCGAGCCCAGACCCTTGTGTTGAGCTCAGTGAACTACAAGGATCTGGCGAGAGTCAGGTTATTTAAAGCCCTCCTGTGTACCAACACTTACTTCATAAATTTGGAAGCAATAACGAAAATGAAATAAAGATTTTTTGGATAACAAAAAATATTGATCCAACCAAAAAATTACATTATACTTGGTACCATTACGTTCGATATTTGTGTCAATCCAGATCCATCCACTTTTGTTTACGTTCAAGACCACTAGTTTACGGTTAGAGGTTATCTTATCCTCCTGCGGTGTGTAGTGTAGCATTTTAGTTATACCTCATCATCCTGGGATGATCCTTGTAGAAGTGGCTTTGCACTATAGAGGGACGTTAGCCGCTAGCTACAATGCTATATTAGGTTGAGGGCGCATTTGTTCGATTATTGCTGTCAAGTTTGCAGACAAAAAGCTAAAAAATGTCTCATGACTAATCATACTCACAATATGACGATAGTATTAAAAGCTCTGCTAAATGTATATTATTTATAACGCGCAACTCTTATGTGTATGTGTGTATATAAAAAAATATATATATATATATATATATATATACATACATACGCAATATACAATGTACCTCTATATATTGTTTTTTAATATTATCATTTACCGTAATTTCCGGACTATAAGCCGCTACTTTTTCCCCTCGTTCTGGTCCCTGCGGCTTATACAACGGTGCGGCTTATTTACGGCCTGTTCTTCTCCGACACCGACAAAGAGGATTTCGGTGGTTTTAGTACGTAGGAGGAAGATGATGACACAATGATTAAAGACTGACTTTTCATATACCGGTAGGCTGGTTATTTTGATAACGTACAGGCGAGCACTTTGTATTACTTTGCACCGTTGTTTTATTTGTACTCTGCACGAATGCTGTTCGCCATGTCAAAGATGTGAAAGTTTGATTGAATGATTGAAAGATTTATTGTTAATAAATGGGACGCTTTGCGTTCCCAAACAGTCATCTCTGTCCCGACAATCCCCTCCGTGGTAGCAGGAACCCCTATATACTACGGTAATTACACATCAAAACCCTGCGTCTTATAGTCGGGTGCGGCTTATATATGGAGCAATCTGTATTTTCCCCTAAATTTAGCTGGTGCGGCTTATAGTCAGGTGCGGCTTATAGTCCGGAAATTACGGTATTTGCATAAAAAAATAAATGTTACTTCGCAATAATTTTATTGCAGAACAGAAATGCCTCTTTCACATAGAACTTCAATAAAAAATGACATTTATTTGCCTGTGAAAATGGCTAAAGATGCCTAATACTCTCTTTAGTTGAGTGAATACACACCCGTTGGCCACTAAATGGTACAGTATAACCATGAAGCTCACCTGTGTCTCTGATGGCATCTAATGCTCTCATCCTATACTGGTAGTCACAGCAACCTGCAACACATAACACACACACGTTTGTGTTTTGTTTTGTTGTGTTTTGCTTTAAGTGGGTGTTTTGTTTTGTGTGCTGCTCTCACCAGACATTGGCCGCTCATCTTCTGGAGACAGCAGACGAGGTTCAAAGTGGACTTTCTGGACTTGGCACAGTTTTGCTTCAATTTCTTGCCTAAGCTCCTGCAGCACATCATAAACAAGAGAGCAATGGTGCCAAATTGTTATAGTTATAGCTCCGTGCCAGTTCTACTGTAAATGGAAAAGTTACCTTTGGAGCATTGTGACCGATTGGAACGTGGGGTCCTCTACGGGATTTCATGGCTAGACGCATAATTTGTCTTTTGACAAAGATGAACAGCAAAACAAAAACCTGGAGGGCAGAACATTCTGTTGTATGTCTTGACTAGTGATTAGTGAATTGTGTGTAATGGAAATTGTGTATTTTTTTGATTGCAGAGGTATGAGCAAGAGTAATTCTGCAGCTTATTTTTGGACTGAACAGGAAGTCACTGTTTGCACGTTTTGACACTGTGTAATTAGAGTAGTTATGTTGCTGTTGTTGTTTCATTGTGCTGAGCCATAATGATGAAGTTAACAATACTCTAACACATGTTGATATAAACTAGAATTGGGTGATATAGCTGAACACATGAATTGAATCATTTACCATGAATTGATTAACGTGGACCCCGATAAACAAGTTGAAAAACTTATTCGGGTGTTACCATTTAGTGGTCAATTGTACGGAATATGTACTGTACTGTGCAAACTACTAATAAAAGTCTTAATCACAGTATCACAATATTTTCTATCAGTCAATATCGATATTATTAATATTTTCTATGACTTATCAAAAATAAGGACCAGGAGAAAAATATATTACATTTATAATTTTTTATTTTAAATGTATCCTTCCTCTGATTATACTCCCTTCAGCTATCAAGGCAGAAAGGAAAGGAAATGTCAACACAACAATGGAAAACAAAAGTGCAAAAACACAATTCTAAAATCACAATGAACACTTAACAATAACCTAGAATTAAGATGTACAACTAAGGAATATGTAAGAAGTGAATAATAAGAAAATAGTGTAAAGTGTGAAAATGTGAACATAGAGAAACCTGAGAACACATTTTTGCAGGTTTAGAGCCAGCTGTGTAACATTAAATTTTGTCTGTTATTCTTATTTAAGTATGTAAAGGAATGTAGTATGACTATGAAGTACTTATAATTTGAATATTATTGGCCCAAATTAATATTATTTTAAAGTAGCACAGTTGTTATGCTTTGTACAGTATTTGATTCATACAGTGCTGCACTTAAGTAACCTACCTGGTGTTTCCGTATACCCGATTAGGTTAAAAAGAAAAGGAAGTGAGCGCGGCTAAGGACTGAAATCCGTTGAAGAATCAAAAAAACTGCCATACTGTTGAGGTGATTTTTCCTGTTTTATTGACTATTTCTTTGCTCACTGCAGCACATATTTTTACTTTACTTTACTTTCTCACTCCATGCAGAGAATCAACAGCGAGACAGCAAGATGACACGACCAATCTTGATACGGTTACCTGATTGGCTGTTAGCGTGTTCCTCCCATTGCTCTGTGACCGTTTCCTGTTTGGCTAGGTTACCAGATTGTGAGTAACATATTTTAGAACGTTTTATCAAACACATTTTTTATTGATATGGATTACGTGTCTATTGCGATATATATTGATTGTGTTTTATCGGCCCAGCCATAATATAAACTGAGCTGTTTTTCATAGACACGAAAAAACAAAATAATTTAAGAGCAGGTTTGGGCTCAATACAAATATGGCCCCACGTGACTGTGACAAGTGACGTGATCTTCTAATCCTTCTGTGGCATCACTGAGGGCTAAGAAATTAAGGACTATTACGCTTGGTAAAGAGGCTTGTTATGAATATGCCCCTGAGTGCCTGTGGCAACAACAGGTTCATTTAAGCAGAGTCCATGGTTCTCACCCGGGAAAGGGTGGAGTGCCATCTCCGAGTTGGGGAGGAGATCTTGCCCCATGTGGAGGAGTTCAAGTACCTCGGAGTCTTGTTCACGAATGAGAGAAGAGTGGATCGTGAGATCGACAGGCGGATCGGTGCGGCATCTTCAGTAATGCGGACACTGTATCAATCCGTTGTGGTGAAGAAGGAGCTGAGCCGGAAGGCAACGCTCTCAATTTACCGGTCGATCTACGTTCCCATCCTCACCTATGGTCATGAGCTTTGGGTTATGACCGAAAGGACAAGATAACGGGTACAAGCGGCCGAAATTAGTTTCCTCCGCCGGGCATACTTGCCAAACTTGAGACCTCCGAATTCTGGTTATGTATTTCTCTTATAATTCAAGTATTTCTTATATATATATATATATATAAATAATCCGTTAATGAATGAGTATATCCGTTTGGCCACCGTGTTCAATGGAGAAGTCTGATCTACAAAATTTGCAGGCGGCAGGGGAAGGGGTCCCCTTCGAGCTGTCCTGGATGAACTGAAATTATTTTTTCCAATCATTTTGGAACTTGCAAGCATACTTCTTCTTTTAATCATCCTCACCATGTCTCTTCTTCGTTTTTCTGCTTCGTCTCCATTATGTTTTTGGACATTACTACTTGCCGTAGTTTTGAAGCAATGCATGATGGGAATCCGGATGTCGTGTGTCAGTCTATTAACATGCCAGCTGGAATAAACACACGCTGAGAAATAGCTCCGTGCTTGCCTACTTTATGTGTTATAGATAAACCTAAGGATAACGGAGACATATACAATAGTCTCCTTTTCAGGTGAGAGAGGACGCTGAAGGCAGTGCCTTTAAGGTACGCCCCCAATATTGTTGTCCGGGTGGAAATCGGGAGAAATTCGGGAGAATGGTGGCCCCGGGAGGTTTTCGGGAGGGGCACGGAAATTCGGGAGTCTCCCGGGAAAATCGTGAGGGTTGGCAAGTATGCCGCCGGGGGCGGGGCTCTCCCTTAGAGTGAGAAGCTTTGCCATCCGGCAGGAGCTCAAAGTAAAGCCGCTGCTCCTCCACATCGAGAGGAGCCAGATGAGGTGGATCGGGCATCTGGTCAGGATGGAGGTGTTTAGAGCACGTCCGACCGGCAGGAGGCAGGAAGACCCAGGACTCGTTGGGAAGACTATGTCTCCCGGCTGGCCTGGGAACACCTCGGGATCCCCCGGGAGGAGCTGGACCAGGTGGCTGGGGAGAGGGAAGTCTGGGCTTCTCTGCTTAGGCTGCGTCCCCCGCGACCCGACCTCGGATAAGCGGAAGAAAATGGATGGAAGCATGGATACACTTGGTAAAGAGGCTTGTTACGAATGCACCCCTGAGTGCCTGTGGTAACAACAGGCTCATTTAAGCCATAAGACTGCTGTGAATGTGAATCAGCAGTATAAAGTACAAGTCTTATGTTGTGTTTTGTCATATCTACTGCAATTGTTGTTAGTTACCTTCCCACTGTCGTGTTTTACAACATAAATATGACTAAGCTATTGAAGTTAGACCCAAATATCTAACTTAGTAGTAAGGTCCACTTACCAAACTACCGAAGGCCATGACGAGCACGACGTTCACACTCGATAGAGGAGACTCGCTTCCCATATTTCCACTTTCATTAAAAACGACAAGCAAATATGCACGGGCGTCTATTAATAGAAATAATTAGGCTGTTAAACGCCAAAACTAGCATCGTACTAATAACATCGAACCCTAAACGCTTTAAAAGTGCTGTATAAAAGTTACAATGCTCGAAAAGTTACACATCTCCGTGTCCACTTTTTGTTGACTTCCGGGATAGTCACGTGATCTGCGTGTGACGTAGGCGGTGACGCTTCCGCTCCCGCTGTGGTTGAAAGTCACTCCACACAACAAAGCGGGACCAAACCAGCGTCAACGACGTCATAAAGTAACTTATTTAAAGATTTTCATCACATTATTGCTCATGTTTATGTCTCCCGGGTGTGTTTTTGTTTCATTCATGTCAAAGCTTTTTTTACAGCCACACTATTTTAAATATGAACCACATTTCCCCACAACAATAATAGTGTGGCCCTCATGACTCACAAAAAAAGAATTACTTTGAAGCGTGTGCGGGCAATATTTGCATCCATTCTACAGAGACACTGAGCCACCATTCTTCTGTCAGGAACAAGAGTGGGTGTGTATCTAACAGACTTATCTCTGTTCTGGAGTGGGAAGGGAGACCCTCAAGGCCGCGGACCATTCATTGATTGGGGCGTTGGGGTCTGACGACGTTGCTAACTAACTTTATAAGAGCAATGCTTCTGACTCATGCTGTCTTTTTGGACAGGCACACACAGAGGCAGCCTCACTTACTTATATGGTCTCAATGCAAGACGGGTACCCACAAAGAGGACAACTAGCCAAACAAAACTGTAAGTACTGCTGTCATATATGTAATATCTCATTGTTTGTACCATGATTGCAATACAGCCAGCGATTTCCAACCACTGTGCCGCAGCACATTAGTGTGCCGTTACGGATCAGCAGGTATGTTGTGATTTATCTATTGCAAATAATTAAAAAAAAAGGTAAAGGACCACTGATCGTCACACACACACTATATGTGGTGAAATTACCCTCTGCATTTAACCCACCCCCTTGTTCCACCCCCTGGGAGGTGAGGGGAGCAGTGAGCAGCAGCGGTGGCCGCGCTCGGGAATCATTTTTGGTAATTTAGCCCCCAATTCCAACCCTTGATGCTGAGTGCCGAGCAGGGAGGGTCCCATTTTTATAGTCTTTGGTATGACTCGATGTATCATTATGTATCTTATGTCAGCGACATCTAGTTACAAAACAACTAGATTATTTTCCACTATGTACTAAGGCACACCTGGGCAAATTAAGGCCCGGGGGCCACATGCGGCCCGCTAAGCTTTTCAATCTGGCCCGCCGGACATTCCCAAATATTTTTTTTAGATCTTTAAGATGGAAAATGTAGCTGCCATTATGATGTGCAGTGATGTTTTCAAATGACCGTAAGTCTTGATCTATACAAAGTATTTCAATGGTTGGAATCTGCACTTTTGCATGATATACTAGTGACTATGGTAATCTAATTAGTTACTATGGTAATCTAAGTCACAGCAGCTCAGACGAGGCACCAAGCAGTGTGGGTGGGGAGCGTTTCCACAGAGTGTCAGGCTGAAATGCGGGTCTCAGGGACAGACGCGGAAGTAGATTTTTACAACAAAGTTCTAAAGTTTAATGATATATCAGATATATTAGATTGTAGGTGGGGTTTATTTTTACCCTTCACGTTCATATTTTGCTGTGTTTGCTGCATTTTTGTTGCGTTTCGCTCGATTGTAAAATATGTCGATTGAGAGGGTAGGTGACTTTCATATGTTGTCAATATTCCTTGTTTTATCGTTCATAGTTTATATTGTAAATCCCACATTCTTTATTTTCACATACATTCTGGGTGCCTCATTCAGTAAACACATTTTAAATTCCATTCTGTTTTTTAAGGCGGTCTGTCCATAACGTTTTTAGCATTCAATCAGACATTATTGTGAGGTTTTTTATTAATGTTCCTAAAAATAGATATACCGGCTTCCAGACACATTGTTTGTCTCTAAATTTGGCCCCCGAGTCAAAATAATTGCCCAGGCCTGTACTAAGGTATAATTTTTATTAATTAACCTGTGTATTACACACACACCCATTACAAGTCTAGAGTTGTGTGTGTCGTAATATGTACATGTGCTTTGCTTGAGGTTTTTACTGGTCTCAAACTGAACCCCCTCCATAGTAGCTTAGTTTGGGATTTGATATGATCTCCTCCTCTCCATGTTTGCCTTTTTCCTACATTTTTTACGGGGCGCTGCCCTTGTGGCGACCCATCAGTCTTCTTTTTCTGTCTACCCTGTACACTGTATGCCTGTTCTAGGATGGCTTTGTACTAAAAATACATTTTTGTTGGGCAATGATCATAAAGTTTAATTCCATATACACACTGTATACTCAGGGCCGTTTTTACCTGAAAAAGGGACCCCGGAAAACACAGATTGGAAAAAAACAATCACGATTTTACACAACAGAATAGCAACAATGTAAGTATATCATCCGTTTAAAAAAATAATTTAATTCAACAATATATCTCCTTCACGACAGGCGCATTCTCGTCTGTGGGAGTCTAACACGGGGGTGGGCAATTATTTTTTACCGGGGGCCGCATGAGCAACCCGAGCACTGATGGAGGGCCACACTGACCTATTTTTCAATTAAATTTTGCTCAAATTATTTTTGATGTACCGTAAGATAAATAATAATAATAATAATAATAATAATAATAATAATTTAATTTAACCTAACTTAACTTTATACAAAAGCAGATTGCTTTTGATGGTTTTATTTTTAACACTGTCTTACACAACACTTCCTGATGTATAAGACAATGCAAAATAGTCAATTTCTGTCACTTTATCCTGCATCCTCTTTAAAAGTCCAACATTTTTCCCCGTCAGATTTGGACAACCATCGGTTGTCACACCTGCCAGCTTGTCCCATTTCAGTACTAACATGTCCAAACACGCATTTACCTCTGTGAACAAGTCATTACCTGTGGTTGTCTCTTTAATTGACTGCATGGCTGCCAGCTCCTCCGTGATTTGAAAGTCTGCAGTTATCCCACGTAAGAATATGAACAGCTGGGCGGTGTCACGTACATCGCAGCTCTCATCCAAAGCCAGCAAAAAACAGTCAAAAGTCGGCCGTTCTGTTCTTCAGCCGAAGCTCCAAGTTTCCAGGGATGGTCTCAACCCGCCTCGTTACAGTGCGTCGGGAGAGTGACACATTCTCAAATGCGCCCCTCTTCTCCGGGCATATCAGCGCAACAGAGTCCAATATGCACTCCTTAAACTCTCCGTCAGAAAACTCCTTACTTTTTCTGGTGATTTTGTGAGAAATGACGAAACTTGTCCTGACAGCTGCATCTCTGGGGGTGTGAAATTTGGCAAAAAGTCCTTGGTGGGTTTGCAGTTTTACCATCAATGCATCAGCCTCCCTTGCGCGCGCTTCATCAGACAGATTCCGGTATTTTTCCTCGGGCTTCATCGTGTAGTGGCGATTCAAATTATATTCTTTAAACACAGCAACCTGTGTACCACAAATTAAACACACGGCTTTACCTTTAATTTATGTAAAGAAATACTTGGCAGTCCATGTCTTGTTGAGAACACGCCATTCGTCATCAACTTTTCTCTTTTTAGCGTCTCGGGGGTAACCGTGCATCACTTGTCGCTGTGCACCTTCACTCACAGGTTACACACGGACATACGCCCATAAATAACACTTTCCAAAATAAAAGCAGCACAGTTGCACGCACGACATAGATGTTTTTTAAAATTTATTTTGTAATTTGTGATTGCCGCTGTTCACATTCACTCACAATCGCGCACGAGCATAGTCCACACGGAAGTAATACAAATAACGCTTTTCAAAACAAAAGCAGCACCGTTGTATTGCAAACTCGACATAGATACTTTTTAAAATGTATTTTGTAATTTATGATTGGCCTCACGCGGGCCGGACAGGGACGCACAAAGGGCCGGATGTGGCCCGCGGGCCGTAGAATGCCCAGGTCCGGTCTAACAGAAACCAGTCAACTTCAAGAATAATGCTGGCAACCTGGGAGATTGCCTGTGGTCAGCACGCTCGCTTCTCACACCGGTAACTTGGGCTTGCGCCCCGTTCGAAGCAGTAGGGTAAAACAACGCAGTCTAGAGAGCGAGTACACAATTGAGACACCAAACTGAGTTGTCTGTGATTGATAGCTATGAACACCAAGCATTGCATTCCGCTGTCAAAATCGGGGGCCCCTGATTGGGTGAGAGTCCCTGGGCTTTAACCAAGGTAAGCCCGTGTGTTAAGACGGCCCTGTGTATATTGTATGTATAGTAAATTAGGAAATATTTATATATAGATGCTTTTTGTGATATTCTTGCTCAATAGTGTGCTGTAAGATCTTATGTAAAATATGTGCCATGGTTCAATCTAGTTTAAGAAACACTGCACCACGAGACCTTTCAATAGTACAGGGGGTTTCAAAGTGTGACACAGTGATTACTCAGAGCAGTTAAAGAGGAACTGCACTTTATTTTTAAAATGTTCCCATCATTCAAAATCCCCATGTAAAACAAGAACACGTATGTTTTTTTTTGTTTTTTTTTAATGCATTCCACTGTAAGTCGTAAAATACAGCAGGTATGATCGAGGTGGCTAACTGAAAATGCAGCACATTTTGTCTTACATAAGCATTGTGAAGGATGCATGAAGAAAGTGCAGTTCCCATTTAATAAAGTTGGGGCCTCACTTACTGACTGAAAAACTATTTTTTTTTGACAGTTTGTGTTTTCTGTTCAGGGTTATGTTTTATGGTCCCACTTTCGGAACGTCTTTACTTGTGGTTGGTTGGATGACGTTAGGAACCATTAATTTAATTTCACTTTGATACAAAATCAAGTATTTATATGCATATTACATATTTTTTAAAGAATATTGCAGAATGAATAATCACTCACAAGGATGAGTATTTAACAGAATTGTTTTTAAATCCGCTATGGGGGAAAATGAATGTTGGGGGTCATAGAGACATTTTGACTCCACGAATGAATATCGGTCATAATTGGCAGAGAATATTTATTTAAAATAAAAATCTGTTATACCTTAAATCACAGGTGTCAAACTCAAGGCCCAGATCTGGCCTGCCACATCATGGAAAGCCTGGAAAAAATGGGTTTCAATGAAATACTTTTTTTAATCTATTTTTTTACTAAATGCATCCGTTCTTTCAATTTTGACAGAAAAAAAATATATGCATATTTCAAACTTTAATATTATCTGATCATGCCAATTATATTATTATATACTGTATTTGTAACTATTTTTGTGAGATAAAAACAGTTAAAAATCTGCATGCCACCTTTATTTATGATTTTAAAGCAAGTTATACATAAACAAAATCTAATAATCAAATGCATATGCATTTCGGTTAATTATGATTAATTACAGGTTATTACCCGCATGCATAATGTAAATACATTTTAAAAAAGCGGCCTTCTGAAAGCAGCAATAACTGCGATGTGGCCCTCGATGAAAATGAGTTTGACACTCCTGCCTTAAATTAATCTAAAATAGCAAATCTACAACAAAAACAGTGCATTTAGTGCATTTTCCCATTCAGATCATGAAGCAAAATGTATCACCTTTTTTGATTTTCTGCGAGTTTGCTACTGAAATGGTTACTACTGAAACAATAAGTGTGTCTCTTTATGTTAAATAATGATGCATATGTAAACATCTGTGTTTTAAAAAGTGTCTGGGTGGGTGGGTGGTATAATTTTGGGTTTTTTTGTTTTGTAATAAGAGACTCAAATGTTCACCGTTAAAGGAGCCATATGTAATAATTTCTTGTCAAGTCATCATTAAATGGCCCTGATATGTCAAAAGGCATGAATAAATCATGTTCTTTTCGAATACCTCAAAAACTGAAAACGGTAGTTCAGCCGGGATATGCTCATTTCAAAATTTGATTTACAGACCCGAAATCTTGTTATTGTTTTCATTTCGATGCCCCGCCCTCCACAGTTTGACCAATTGAAAATTCCTTGAGGGTGTCACATCCAAGTTGCTAGTTACACACTGCACTCTTTGTCTAGCTACTGCCACTGGTAAAGTTACTAAACATGTCAGACCTTGGTAAATCTAAAAGACCTTGTTACGATTCTGAACTTAACTTATTAATGACAAAGCCGTGAACAAAACGAGGATAATTTCCTCCTTGATAGGTAAGTCAGGCATTTATGTTTTCTTATTACTTGTAATACATGGAAATTGACATTTTGTATGTAAACTATATTGTCCAAAACAGTCTATGACCTTGTCTAACAAAGCTAGTATGTTCGTGCAACGAATGCTTAGCATGCTAGCTCGGTCAATGACTCATCGACATATAGGCTAAAGGGGGAAATATATGACCGTTAGCCTGTATGTCGATGTGTCATCCAACTGACAGGGCAAAATAACAACATTTCGAGAAATAAAACCTATGTGGATATGGGTAGTGTCAGTGCCTATTTCGTTCTCAGTCTCCTGAGGAAATGGGTTCCAACATTAGCACGGCTAATTGCAGTTTCTGCTACTGTACGTGCATCAAACACATATTTATGGTATTTGCTTGGCACATTACATGTAATGATTTTCTACTTGTGTATTGACATGGTAGTAGGCTATATGATTCATGCGGAACGTGGTTTTTGCGTAACATGGGTTGGCTCAGGGATTGCACTCTGCACTGAAAGATGGTGATTGAGTGATTGATTAAATTTAGTTTATTTCGAACATGAACACACTTACAGTATAATACATCACACATAATTTCATATAATTTCTCTTTACATCATGTCTGAAGAGGAGTAGGAAGAAGCAAAGCTTATTTAATCCAACTACTCTCCTACTTCAGAGCGTTTACAAATGCATATGTTCATTTACTGTCTTCTTTTTGAAACACAGTTACATCAGTGAATGATTAATATAGCAGTTTTTGCAATATATAATTAAGTCAGTCATGATGAACATACTGAGATGAAGAATATCCCGTTTTCAATAGGGTTGAAGGTATTTCTCATAATTCTTCTTCCTTGTACTTTGCAAGTACTTTTAATATGAACAACCTCCTAAACTGGATCATATCAGTACATTCTTTAACTTCTTTGTTTATGTATGCATTATGTACATGCATACAAATGTTTTAAGTAACTTTTTCCTCTAAAGTTATATTTCTCCTCTTTAGTTGAAAATAATTGTTGTACATTCTTGGATAGCAGATTATAGTTTGCTTTGTACATAATTTTAGCTGTTTGCAATTTTACCAAATCGTTGAATTTCAATATTTTTGATACAATAAATAAAATGTTTTTATGTTCTCTATATCCAACATTATGTATCAGTCTAACTGATCTTTTTTGTAACACGTTTAGTGAATGAAGTTCACATTTGGGGTTATTTACCCATATTTCTGCACAATAACTCAGATATGGTAACACTAGCAAGCAGTAGAGAATATGGAGTCATTTTTGGTCCAAAACATATTTTGCTTTGTTCATTACTGAAATATTTCTTGCCACCTTATGTTGCATATTTTTATGAGATTTCCAGTGAATTTTATCATCTATTTTTACACCCTTTCAATGTTTACTCCGTCTATTTGTGTTTGTTTATGACGCTCTTTTGATGTGCGTAAATGGAAGAGAATGCAGTGCGTCAGGTTGGATGCAACATGGAGTTATGCTGAACGTAATGTGGCGGTAATTTTACTGTTGGCCTTGGCTTGCCATCTAAGTAGGTCTATGCGATATAACATATATTATTATATTATTATATACATAATATATTTTGATGGTCCGTGCGGTCAAACGAGACATTATAACATGGTAATGCCAACATTCTGTCCTGACTCCGGACTAAAATATTGCTGCGTAACTTTACAAATACATTTGGCTAATCAACATTAGTAAAATGTGGCATAATTACTTAGTAAACCATCTTGCAAGAAGCATAAACAAGAGAGAACTACAGTGTAGGACTCGTCGATTGCCATTTGAATTTCCTTGGAGTAGGATTCGGATTCGGCTGCGTATCTGGCAACATCAGTCATGGAGAGTGGGAGGGGGCTACATAATTTTGACCGTAATTGCAATACCATTTGTGGCCACATTACTACATATGACACCTTTTTAAATGAAGTGTAAGAAATAGCATAGCAAAATAGAGTGCAGTGCTTGGCTGCAACCAGCAGAGGCAGTTGAAAAGTGACATGAGATCAGCTATCGCGCTAAAGTACATCCATGCAGAATTGTATTATAATTCAATAAGTGCAACTAAGTAAATACTTGTATTCTTTCCGTGGTCAATAAAGCATATTATGTAGATTTTGCTATGACCGATGGTAGTTAAAATTACTTACAGCAGCAGGGGAAAAAATGGTCTGCAGCTTGACTTGAGTTTTCTTGTACATGTCAACCTAACGGCGCACATTGACCCCCGCTGGTACTTCCGGGTCTACTTGAGATCTTTTGCGTGTCTGTTCCCAATTAAAGGTGCTCTGTCATTATGTATTTGGATACCCGCTCAACGTCCCATGCTTAGACTCAGGTTAGTTAGCCCGAGGTGTGCTGAAATCAAATATGTTTTTATTCCCGGCGATACAGGCACAAGCAAGTGAAGCTGAAGTGAATTTCCCATGATATCATTTGATGTAGGCTGAGATGGTTTATTAGAGTGCATGTGTGTAGTCATTGGGCTAATTTAAAGGGCTACACATTGATCCTAGAAAAGGAATGTTACACTGTGAGATGAGGAACAGTGGGACAAACAACAACAGAAGAGAGAGAGAGAGAGAGAGAGCGAGAGAGCGAGAGAGCGAGAGAGAGCGAGAGAGAGAGAGAGAGAGAGAGAGAGAGAGAGAGAGAGAGAGAGAGAGAGAGAAGAGAGAGAGAGAGAGAGAGAGAGAGAGAGAGAGAGAGAGAGAGAGAGAGAGAGAGAGAGAGAGAGAGGACAAGAAGATAGACCAGTGTGGCCGGTTTGTGTCGCTGTACACATCCCATCATGCAATGCTAAGAGACAGAAAAAAAGAGAGCATGGATAAGGACTTGATGTCATTACACTGCAGATCGCAGCCTTCATTATGAAGCCTCAGCAACACTATAATCTAACAAAGGTAAGGTACGTGTTTGTGTAACTTGAATGAGTACTTTGGCTGAATATATGTGTGCCATTGTAGTACTTTCCCTAGTACAATGGCGGTCGGTGTGAGTTTGAGTTAGACCGAGCTACGTTGCCGGGGTTACCCAGATGGGAGGCTTGGGATAAAGCAAAACAGGTGTTTATGCAAGCTGACACTGCACTAAAGCTTCACCAGCCAGACATTGCCACCGATACTTATTCTTGCTTTCTTTTCTTTGTGCGGTATAAACTGTATGTTTGACCTAGAATGGGTAGTCCTAAAGTTATCACCATTATGCAAAATCAAATATGGTGCCAATGGTTTCCTTGTACGCGAATGAATACTATGTGCACATCACTGTCCACCTTATCTGTTTTTCCCCCCAAATCCATGGCTTCAAGGTTTCACTGAGTTGTTGACTACCTCTGGCCGTGGAAGGCTGATACGTGCACTGCACACCGAGACTGATTGTGTCACATTTTGACGTCCCTCACTGGATTGCAGCTGAGTGAGTTTTTCCAGTTTTTGTGTTCAGGTTTAGCTAAGTGCGTTGCTGGGGTAAACAGATGTTACGATAAGAGCAAGTACATTCTATGAATGGACTCATTGAGAGATGATACTGTAGAGGATTTTTTTTCCAAAGATAAAACTGATTGATGTTCTTGCCTACAATAACTCTCAAAAGTGGCACATTTCATATCTTCTCAAGGTATAATACCATAGAAATGAAAGTTGGATAAAACTAGCATAACCTTTGTATTCAAAATGAGTCTAAAATTAGTCAAAACACAGTTATTATTGTCTAAATATCTTGCATGACAGGTAGGTACACCTCTTGGTGAATATGTCCCAAGTGTGGTTGGTGTGAATTTTTAGTTTGAGAACCATGCCTTGACCCTCTTGGACATGAACTTAAATAGAGCCGCACATTTTTTTACTGGAATCTAATCACTCAGGCAGCACGGTGGAACAGGGGTTAGTACGTGTGCCTCACAATACGAAGGTCCTGGGTTAAATCCTGTGCTCTGGATTTTTCTGTGTGGAGTTTGCATGTTCTCCCTGTGACTGCGTGGGTTCCCTCCGGGTACTCCGGCTTCCTCCCACCTCCAAAAACATGCACCTGGGGATAAGCTGATTGGCAACACTAAATTGTCCCTAGTGTGTGTGAATGTGAGTGTGAATGTTGTCTGTCTATCTGTGTTGGCCCTGCGATGAGCTGGCGACTTGTCCAGGGTGTACCCCGCCTTCCCCCCGAATGCAGCTGAGATAGGCTCCAGCACCCCCTGCGATCCCATAAGGGACAAGCGGTAGAAAATGGATGGATGGATATTCACTCCTGAAGCTGGTGGATACTACACACCTTGCTCTCTACTCAAGCTTCCTTAAGGATGCCTCACAGGTACTCAAATGGGTTCAGGTCTGAAGGAGACATACTTGGTCACTCCATTACTTTCGGCTTCCTCAGCAAGGCACTTGTCATCGTAAATGGTACATTTTTCTTGCGGCCCAATTTCCCAAGGGAGAGCCTTCAGAAAGTCACAATACCTGTTGAAATGGGTTTCCCTCAATGAACCGCATTTATTCAGTGGCTGCAGCACTCATGCAGCCCAAAGCAATGACCCTACCAACACCATTCTTGACTTTTGGCAAGACACATTACCTTGATACTCACCAGCTATTTAAACAATAATGGTTTGTGTTGACTCATTTTCAGTGGCTAGTAAATGTATACTGATATACCAACTGAACACTAGAGCCTGATCTACTGAAGGTTTGCGTGAATTAAAAGAAGTGCAAACTTGATAGCACATGCAAAGCTGATCTACTAAACTTGTGCACAGAGGATTGCGTCTCTTCGGTGAGAAAAATAAAGAGCACAAGTCATTTAGCGTGTGTCTTCATGGATATGCAGAATATATGCGAGAGGATAACATGCTTCTACCTGTATAGTTATTTAGCACAGAAGAATGAATGAAGATTGTTGTTTTGCATCTCAATTTAGTACGTCTGGAAAGGACGTGCAAACTAACAGTTGCGCAGAAATAGCTTTGAAACAAAGATTTATCATGCTACAGCTCCATCCTACATATGCGTGTCAACAAATATGGACTGTCAAAAAAAATAATAATTAGACATATCATCTATTCAGCAATATAATTTTATAATTTTATAGCTGCTGGATGAGTTAAAGGGCTGATAACAAATTCAATTGATGCGTTTTGGTGTCTTTTTTTTTTTTTTTTAATGACGTACGTTTTTTCATATAGGTGATATCAACATCTTGTTCTGTGTACGACACAAACTTCTTGCAATATGCATTTTCTTGCGTCGAGAACATTCCAGAGCACACTCGCAGTTATTGACAGCATCTTCCATGAGTGCACCTTCAGCGCGGAAAAAAAGTGGGTTCTGTTAGGAATTGCACTGCAAGACTGACTCTAAACTACCACATTCATGATAACATGAATGGGCAGATAACATGAATGCGCAATTATCAGTGTCTCCAGGCTGAAAGCTGCGTAGTACACACAAAAGCCTCACTTAAATAAGCCAGTCTGCACTAGTTATCAATTGTGTTTGTAAATCACATGCAACACGCCCACTAATAGTACGCACAATTTTATATTTAGCACACGCTGTTGCTGTAGTGTGTGTTATATAGATATTAGTACAGTAGATCTGGCCCTAAGTGTCTAAAGTATATCAATGTTTACTTTCTATTGTTTCTTTTTTATATATATACACACACACACACACAGAAAGATTAGAGCTGTCAAAGTAACGCACTGATAATAAGTTAGCGCTAATTTCTTTCAACCCAATTATTAAAAACAAATTATTATTATTGCATTAAATGTGTGCGCCACAGCCACAGACATAAAGCAGAAATGAACATATATATATGTGTAAATATACTTAAATGCTTGCTAAAATGTGAAGGGTGTACCCACCGTTGTGTGATACTGTATCTCTCCACTCACTGTCCACTATGTGCAAAGTTGTGTTCCCTATCCTAAAACCATTTCATTTCACTTTGACCATTTTGAGAAGCCACATCAACCACAGTCCACATATCACCACATTCCAGTATGAAATGTTTTAAGGATGAAGATTTATACTTTTTTTTTCCATGCTTGGCAGGCATTGGGAGCTCATCGTTAAAGCCCTGCCGCGGAATTAAAGACTTCCAAGGATAGAGCAACATAACAATGAATACTTTTGGACAACCACTCATTAATACACGATGGCCATCAATCTAATGTTGGCAACTGCTGCTGTCCCATCCCTTGGAATTGTATAAATAAACCCAGTGCAGTCATCAATTTACTTTTTAAGGATTTGGCTCTTGACAAGTGCTCATTAACTTTGTTTATGCTCTGACAATGGATGTGTCTCTACTCCCCACTCCAGTGACTGAGTACACCAATTCAAGGGGTTTAGCGTGCTTCACTGTGAGTTCTGCCAACTCTCCCTCTAACAGTCTTACCCGCAGGCCAGGTGTTAGGCGAGACCGAGCTTCTTCCGCTGAGGTGGTGGCCAGAGCTGAGGACGTTGAAGAACGAGGGAAGCAAACTGGATTAATTGGATCAAGCAAGAGAGGCAGATTGATCGACGACCAGGATCTGAGGACAGATTTGATATCTGATTTCCAAACCAAGACCTCGAGTGGAATCAATGGCAAAAGCCGGAACGAAGAAAATGAACTATCTGGAAGCATAGTGTCTTCCAGTCTGACTCACAATGACACAATAGACAAGAAAGCCACAGATTTTTGCATCAACAGAAGTCGTAACTATAACCCTACATCTGAGAGTGAGACTAGAACAGACTGGAGAAAGAGCAACCTGACAAGTAGAAGCAGGAGTGTCGATTGGAGGTCAGGAGCAAGAAGTCCTGATCGGGGCACGCAACGACATGATGTATCAGAATGGTCAAGTGAAGAAAACAAACTGAAGGAGAGGGACACTATAGGCCTTAGAGGTCGATCCATGTCTTCATTCAGGGCTTCTGCAGGGGGTTCTCAAGGCAGCAGTATCCCTAGAAATTATTTGGAGCAAACTTCAGAAGCAATGGATGGAGAGAACTCCTTCCCTTTAAAGCTAAAGTCTTCCCCTGAAGCTATCTGTGAAAGAGAGGCAGGCTCTATTGGGACTATAAGAGGCCAGAGTATATTAGAACGGATTGAGAAGCTCTATGGCTCATCAAAAAGTGACGATTTGAGCAAATTTAGGACTTTTGTTTCCTCAGAGAAGGGTGTCTTGAACGTTTTGCCAAGTTCTTGTGACGAGGAAAAAGGAGGAACTTTTCCCAGGCGTGGCTCTTCTGTTGAGAAAAGCTACTATAGTCCAGTGGACACAAATGGATCATACACTGGGACACATTTAGACACCAATGTTCCAGATTTTAACAGTTCACCAGGCCCAAAAACCTGGGCGAAATTACCAGTGGGACACTGGCAAGAACGAATCTATGGGAGGTATTCGGACGTAGGTGGAGTTAGCGGGGTTACAGGATCCATGGAAACAATGTCTCTGGATAGAGCAAGGAGCAGAAACACCATAGCTAATCAGATTAGAATGGCTCGGACTGCTCAGTCAAACACTTTATTAGAGCAGACATCTCCAAGCAGAGTGGGAAGTGGAAGCATAGATCTTGGAAGGGAAAGTTGGCAAAGAGAAAAGACTGAAACTAGCAGAATAAATAGGACACAGAGACGATTTACACAAGAAAAGGGAAATGTGACAGGAGAGGCTGATTTAAAAGGAAGTTATGAAGATGAGTTTGGGTCACTTCGACAAAACTTTAGAGAAAACACACTGGGATACACGGGAACCTCGGAGACACTGTCCCCATTAGTGAGTGTGAGGAACAAGATTAATCAGTTTGAGGCTCTGACACAAAGATCTCAGGGTTTTGTAAAGGACCAAGGTGCCTTGCCCAGACGTGCCCTTTCTGTGCCAACTCGACTCAACAGCGACCATGATGGCTTGAAGAGCGAGGCAACAATTGGTAGTCACCATATTGGGCAGCGGGAGAAGGGTAGGAAAGCAGAGGAGAAAGTAGGTGAAGGTCAACTGATAAGTCAGTCTCAAAGGTCTTGGTCAGTGGATGACAGTGAAAAATGGGTACGAGATGATTTGGCAAAGAAAGAATGGACATCTATAGATCGTGTTAACAAATACACAGTCAGAAATTTTAGTGAATATTCCAGGTTGAAACATACACCAAAATCCCACCAAAAAGAAGATCCCCTACATTATACAAACTTACACTTAGACGAACCGGATTTGTGTAAAGTCTCAAGCGACAAAGACTGGAGAAGCACCAATACAGAGTTACCAAGTGACCCTGAACCACGCCCGTATGCTGAGCTCTCAGGTATAAAAAATGTGAAACCTCCCCTGATTTTATTAGCAGTTACTGATGATGAAAAGACTCCGACAAACACCCCAAACCACTCGCCTCTATGCTCTCCAGTCTCATTACTAACCAACACTCCTCTACTTGTACCTACTGAAAAAGAAATTCGCCGAGGCCCTTCAACCACCATGCGTCCCCTTGCCGCCTCCTCTCGCAGCAACCTTGCAGACCTCATGTTTCCAGATGTCACTGATGTTGACGCAAAAGGAAAGAAGGTGTTGGACCTGGATGCTTGGGTGGCAGGCTGGAAGGCTTGGCGGAACGATGATGACGACGATGCAAGCACACAGAAAGATGACAATTCAAACTACGATTCAGACTCTGGAGAGTCCTCGGTAACCATAACCAGCCACATGAGCCTGTCAGACCGCAGGAGCTTCTCCGTCAGGTATTATCAAATAGAAGTTCAATAACGTTTCCTATATGGTTCACTTTGACTCTTGTTTTCTACTACTTGCAGTCTCGCAGAACTGTGTTACTTTACCGGAACCGACTACGAATCAGAGAACGACGACGAGTGGTCAGGGGCAGTGGGCAATAGGTCGACATCACTGAGATCTGACATGTCAGCACTATCATACGTGTCTGTGATGCCCAGCGAGGAGCTCGACAAGCTCCTGGAGGACGTCAGGGGCCTGGGGAACAGCACCGTGCAGGTGCATAAGCTCACTATTAGTATTGAATCCATTTATTCAGGGTGAAACATGTACTAATCACCTTGGCTGACAGATAAGCATCTTTTGCACAGAGGTTACACATTAGAACCATATTGAATATTCCACAGTCAGTGATTTTACAAGGTTTGCGGGCAGAATCAGTGTCAACCAGGGAAGTAACCGTACGCAAGAATTTCGGTTAAATACCTCGGTTTTAAGGTCACGATTCGGGTTTTTTTTGGTACAGCAAGGAAAAAGCACAATAACTAAGTAATTGTTTCTGAAATGAAACATGCAAAAATGTATACAGCTTACAGAAAAAATGCAGGACACAGGTGGCCACATTGATACTATCCACATACTTTTTGACCATTTACATATTTCACGGAGAGGACCAAGTCAGTGCTAAAGTATGACTGGAGCCAAAAAGCTAGGCTCCATAGGATTTGTTATCTATCAAAAAACTTACATTTAATGTGCACCCTGTTGGAAATCAGCACGCTTCTTTACTGAGCCAATGAGTTTGTAGTGAAAAATCTGATTATGAATACATGTATCATCATACCCCCCAGGTCACATTTACACATGTGTGATCCATGCTCTTTTATGGCTTTTCTTCTACCTCCTAAGGTAGAAAGAATATTGTCTACAGAACAGCAATTTAGCAGTCTTTACAAAGTCGGCTACGATATGCCCCAGCTTAACTTGTGACGCTGAACAGACTAAGTAGTAGACATTGGATGAACAGATTGAAAAAACTCAAATTGATGAAGTCGGTCCCGCTTATGTCGACCTGTTTGTATACTGTATACGGCTATGGTCCTGTAGTAGTCCACACCCAAGTCGTTGTTAACTGAATTGCGTTAAAATAATAAAATGTTTTTGAGCCATCAAGATGGCACCACTAACTTATATTGTGTTATTGCAGGATGACATTAATGTTGTGGTTCTCCACAAGGAGATTGCTGTCGGGCTGGGATTTAGTATTGCAGGAGGCGTCGACCAAAACAAACCAGTCACTGTGAGGAAAACTGCATATTTACGCATTTAAATGCATCCTCTGTCATTCGTGTCTCACTTGCATGTACTCTCCTCAGGTCCACAAAGTTTTCCCCACTGGTGTGGCAGCACAAGAAGGCTCGATTGGAGAAGGGGACCAGGTCTTGTCAATCAATGGCACTGCGCTGGGGGGCCACACTCATTGGGAGGCTCTGAGGGTCCTGAGACGAGCCAAGACTCGTGAGATGGGAGTGGTGGTCCTGAAGAGGAGGGGCGTCAGCATCTTGAAGGGGGAAGAAGGTCAGACTGAGGAAGCAGCGCCAACTCAGATCCCAGACTCAGGTGATAGTCAAGCTGAGATGCACATGTGTGGTGGAATTTTAAGTGACAATGTTTTTTTAATGTATTTTTTGGATGTTTTTAGGTCAGGCTGTTCAAGTGTGTCTGGAGAAGAAAAGCAGGGATCTGGGCTTCAGTTTAGAGGGAGGTGCTGATCTGGGAGACAAACCACTCACCATACAGAAGATCTTCCAAGGTACGCAGATCGTTAAATCTAATGAGCTTGTTTGTACATGGAAACCTGCTTAAGTCAGTCCCACTAATGTTGACTAATGTCACTGTCAAACAACTCATCAAGTCCTGGTCCTCTTATTATTACTAAAAAGTCAACTTCTGGTTCTTCTATCGAAGAAGAAAAAACAATTACTGAAAGTTTTATCGAACGCATTTTTAGAAATTAATATCGGTTACATGTTTATCGTGATCTATTCTAGTAATTTTATAGCCCAGCACTACGTTGACTATAGATATTACCAGGGCCGCCCCTCCCTGCAAGCAGATCACATGCTGTGGGTAGAGCCCCGCTACATGTGAAAGGCCTTGTTCTGCTTGAAGAAGCGCCTGTAAAATGTAAATTAATAAAAGATAGGGCGCTTCATATGAAATTTTAATGCACACACATTCCTAGGAGGGATGGGTACCTTTCACATTTGAATCGATACAGTACCAATTCCTGGTACCTGAAAATCCATATCGGCGCTCAATGGTACTCATGTTTCCGGTACTTCTGTAAAAATCTAATGATAACTGTGCTGTCCATTTCTTACACATTTGAGTCTCATTTGCAAGTATTATATACAGCAGTACACTTTACCTACAGTTGTAATTTTAAAACGTTAGATGGCACGGCACAAGTGTGTTGCCTAGTAAGGGAGTAGTCAATGCCACTAAAGTACCAGACGGATAGAAAACAAGTGGCCTCTGTATTGAAGCTATATCATATGTATCTGATTTATAACCAGTGTTGGGTTAGTTACTGAAAACCAGTAACTAGTTACAATTACTAGTTACTTTATTTCAAAAGTAACTCAGTTACCAACTCAGTTACTTACACCAAAAAGTAATGCGTTACTGTGAAAAGTAACTATTTAGTTACTTCTTTTTTCCCCCCTTTTTTTAAGGCTCCCATTAATGCCCTTTTAGCCTTCATTTCAGTACTGTTATTGCACTGGAGAATAATACAATCTGTTGATCAACTTGACATGCATTTGCATCACTGAACTCAGAAAACAATGTGGTCTACATACAACACACAAAGACAAAGATATGTTTCAAAGGGCCAATTTATTTCAGGCCAGAAAAAATTTACAAAACTATTTTAAATAGCTGCAACATAATGGCACTTTAACTTTAACTCTAAGTAGATAGGATCTTTGATCCAAGACACAACTTACATTTAACTAAAATGTTATTTTCTTTGTGCTCGACAAAAGAAAAGTATTGAGAATGTCTCCATGTTAAAAAACTCGACTTCTGGCTTCGCCATGATGTCTTGTTAGTTGTTATGAGAGTAGCGTATGTGTGTGTGTGTGTGTGTGTGTGTGGCCCTTTAAGATATGACAGCATGAGAGGTGAGTGACGTCAGTGAGTGAGTGGGCGAGAGAGGTGAGGGAGCGGCGACAGTGAGTGCGTGTAGGTGCTCTAGCTTGGTGGATGGCTGCGTGCAATAAAGTCACAAAGTTGCAACAAACCGTCATTCACCCTCAGCTGTAAAGACCCTCTTCCGGGTAAAGTGAAGGTTGTTAGACCCGAAGTACGGCTCTGGAGGAACGTCTCCCCTGCGGGGAGGCGTGCTTTCTGTGGGTGGGGGAAAGCACGCCTCTTCTTTTCCACCGGAGCGCTCAAATAAAACACACTCAGATCTTCAGTTTCTAGCCGATACTACATAAAAATAACGTAAAATAACGCAGTAACGCATCATGCAGTAACGGTAACTGAGTTACTGTATATAAAAAAATAACGCGTTAGATTACTAGTTACCGCCGAAACTAACGGCGTTACAGTAACGCGTTACTTAGTAACGCGTTAGTCCCAACACTGTTTATAACACTAAAAGACTTACAAAGTTTGTGAGTAAATAGTTATGATCAAAATAGTATCAATCCCACAGAGATTCCCAAGCCATTTTGAGAGAATGTGCAAGCCAGTCACGTGATCCGTGACGTAGAGATGAGAACCACAGATCCCTTCCCCATCAACAAAAATGCAAATCAATGTGAGAGCCAGCAACGATTAATGGTTACTTTGGGAAAAATTATGTTCCAGAAACGTATATTTTTTATCCTGAATATAAGGAGGGTGAGCTGATGGGATGTTCATATCTTCTTGTTTAGATGAAGAATTAATTATAACCCACACAAAGGGTTAAAAGGAAAAATTGCTGCCTGCAGACACCGTCTTCGGTTGTGTGTGTTTGTCTTCATCTCCGGAAATAAATTGAACGTCACAGATAAACAACTTCTAGATTTGTGGCTTAATCCTCCTATTATCCAGACGAGAAGCATGATTTAGAATCTAGAATAACTTTGACGAGCTGAGACGTGATGCAGATGCAGCAGCAGCAGGACATCGGCTTGCTCACAGTTCACTTTTTTACGTTCTTAAAACAACAATAAATGAATACATAAAAATCAATACAGGTAACACAGATAGGTTGTTAATGTACTTAATGGTTTACATACTTTACTAAATATGTGATAGGTTATGTGTCATTCATCAATTAGGTTCAAGGTTTTTATCAGTATTTCTCTTATCTGTACTTTGTAAACACTTTTTAGTCTGAACAATTTCCAAAATGGATCACATCAAATACATTGTCTGACTTATTTGCTTAATCCATTCCATATTTTAATTCCACATACTGATATACTAAGGGTCTTAAGTCGTGTGCGTGCATACAAATGTTTTAAGTTACATTTTTCTCTAAGATTATATTGTTTATATTCTTTTGCTGAGAAGAATTGTTGTACATTGTTATATCACATGTTAAAATTTGCTTTGTGCATATTTTTAGCTGTTTGCAAAAGCACAAAGTCTTTGAATTTCAATATTTTCAATTTGATAAATAAGAAGTTTGGATGTTCTCTATAGCCAATGTTATGGATTATTCTAACAAACCTTTTTTTGTAACACAGTTAATTAATGCAGTGTACTTTTGTAGTTATTTCCCCATATTTCTGCACAGTAACTCAAATATGGTAACACTACAGAGCAATTGAGAGGATGGAGTTATTTTTGGTCCAGAATATATTTGTTCATTATTGAGATATTCCTTTGCACCTTGTGTGGTATATTTTTATATAAGGTTTCCAGTTCATTTTATAATCTATTATTACACCCAAACATGTGATTTCATTTACTCTTCTAATGTCTACACTGTCAACTTGAATTTGTGTTTGATTTTCTCTTCTGCCGTTACCAATTAGCATAATTTAAGTTTTACTGAGATTCAGAGATAGTCTTTTTTTGTCAAACCACATGTTTAATTTATTTATTTATTCTGTTACTATTTGTATCAGTTCGTGTGTGGTCTCTCCTGAAAAAAAACACATTTGTATCATCTGCAAATAGAAATAACTAAGTCTTTTGTAACTTTACGCATAGCGATTGAACAGATTTGGTCCCAGTATTGATCCCTGGGGTACGCCACAAGATATCTTTAGAGTTGCAGACGTTTGTTCGCGTAGTTTCACGTATTGATTCATGTTCCTTCTTATCTGATTTGAGACCAGCTCTCTGATGCCATGCCTTTCTAATTTGTTGATTAAGATATCATGATTAATTTGGTCAAATGCTTTTGTTAGATCCATAAACACTGCCGCTGCACACTGTTTACCATCTATTGCGTTAGTAATCTGCGTTATTTCGATTAATGCCATCGATGTTGAAATTTTGGCTCTGTATTCGTATTGATTATCGACAAGTATACCACTTTTTTTTATGATTATGAGGTCTGTTGTTGAATAATTTTTCAATGATTTTTGAAAATTTGTGGAAGTAGGGAAACAGGTTTGTAAATTGGTGTTTGTCTCCAGTCTTATAAATCCTTACAACTTTTGCAATTTTCATTTTGATGGAAATTTACCTGTCTGAAATATGCTTAATGGGGAACTGCACTTTTTTAAATTTTGCCTATCATTTACAAAAGTCAGCTAACAATTGACTCAATTGGAGTCACTCTATTTCGCCTATAAAGCTCTCTAAGAAAAACCTCCAAAAACCCCCATCAACGTTTTATAAACATAATGTAAGTATATATGTAATGTAGTAATAAGCACATTTATAATACCATATTCACATATTTTTCTAATTTTAAGCATACATCAACAAATTAATTTCACAGACGCATCACAACATTCGCTTTTTCCTTCAACAACAAAAACACTACTTTTCACGGAAGACTTCATGAGAGCCAACAATGACTCTGGGCCAAAGGATGATCCAGAACCTATTTTTGAGCCTGAATATATGAAGTTTGATCTAGTTTTAAAAGCTGTGTGCTAAACAGATGCGGCTTTTGTGAAACACTGAGCATCATGTAGCAGTATTGCTGAAGTGCTGAACAATTAATACTAACTACTAACATAATAAAACAATGACTTACTGTACAATGTCTGCTCTCACTGGAATACCGACAGATGGGATGTTTAGATCATCCCTTTTTAAATGAAGAAATATTCATAGTCCTCACAAAGGCTTAAAAAAATGGTGCTGCAATTGAGGTCTTTGTGTGTCTTTCTCGACATCTCGGGTTTAAGTCGAATTTCAAAGTTTACCAGTTTCTCTGTTTATGGCCGCAACCTTTTACTATTCAGGTAAGAGGCATGATTTATAATCTAGAATTACATTTCACAAACTCAGAGGCTATGCAGCAGCATTAGCAATTTAGCTCACATATGATCACGGTGCCGCTAAAAATGGTCTGTCTGCGTTAGTGCTTATAATAACAATTTTGCTGATACCTGGTTAATTTTTGGGCCAAATAGTGTACTCCCATTAGCTGCATTGTGGGCCACCTCGTACTTGCCATATTTTACGACTTAGAATGCATAAAACAAAAAAACATGTTTTCTCGTGAGGCAAGAACACATGATTGTGAATGATAGGCAAAATTCCCAAAAAGTCCAGTACCCCTTTAAAATAATTTTTTGCGCAAAAAAAAATTCATGAATTTGTTTTAGTACTAAACATGATTGATTTTTAAATAAGTATAAAAGTTGTTTTACCTAGATTAAAAAAGGTGTATTTTATTTAATCCGGAAAAAAAAAAAAATAGAATGAAATACAATTCTGCTTAGGGCTCTAATTTAGCCTGGAGCAGCTCTAGATATTACCTTCTTTGTATGAGTGAGCAATGACAACCGCAATATCATCATCTTTGTTTTTTTTGTTTTGTTTTTTTTACTTCCTTTTTATTGTCATTCAAATTTGAACTTTACAGTACAGATAAGAACGGCATTTTGTTGCATTAGCTCATGGTAGTGCAGGATAAAAAAGCAATAAGGTGCAGATATAAATAAATAGATTACTGTACAGATAAATATATTGCACTTTTGCATATGCATCCACGTTTATGGATGTATGTTATATTGTTGGCACTGAATCTACAATAATTGTCCAGAAACAACAGTTCACTTTTAATGTACTATGTACAAAAACTGGAGAAGGCGTTTGTGATGTTGGGCTGTGCTACCACTGAACGAATAGTAGCAGAGGACGGGAATTGCGCCTGTGGGACAGTAGAGAGTTATGCTATTCTAAAGGCCTACTGAAATGATTTTTTTTTATTTAAACGGGGATAGCAGATCCATTCTATGTGTCATACTTGATCATTTCGCGATATTGTCATATTTTTGCTGAACAGATTTAGTAGAGAACATCGACGATAAAGTTCGCAACTTTTGGTCGCTGATAAAAAAAGCCTTGCCTGTAGCGGAAGTAGCGTGACGTCGCAGGTTGAAAGGCTCCTCACATTTCCCCATTGTTTACACCAGCAGCGAGAGCGATTCGGACCGAGAAAGCGACGATTACCCCATTAATTTGAGCGAGGATGAAAGATTCGTGGATGAGGAACATGAGAGTGAAGGACTAGAGTGCAGTGCAGGACATCTTTTTTGGCTCTGACCGTAACTTAGGTACAAGGGCTCATTGGATTCCACACTTTCTCCTTTTTCTATTGTGGATCACGGATTTGTATTTTAAACCACCTCGGATATTACATCCTCTTGAAAATGAGAGTCGAGAACGCGAAATGGACATTCACAGTGACTTTTATCTCCACGACAATATATCGGTGAAGCATTTTAGCTATGGAGCTAACGTGATAGCATCGTGCTTAAATGCAGATAGAAACAAAATAAATAAGCCCCTGACTGGAAGGATAGACAGAAGATCAACAATACTACTATCAGGAGACACCGAACCAAACACGACCTGTAACTACACGGTTAATGCTGTGCCGCCTGTCGAAGCCTAGCAATGCTGTTGCTAACGACGCCATTGAAGCTAACTTAGCTACGGGACCTCGTCAGAGCTATGATAAAAACATTAGCGCTCCACCTACGCCAGCCCTCATCTGCTCATCAACACCCGTGCTCACCTGCGTTCCAGCGATCGACGGCGCGACGAAGGACTTCACCCGATCATCAATGCGGTCGGCGGCTAGCGTCGGATAGCGCGTCTGCTATCCAACTCAAAGTCCTCCTGGTTGTGCTGCTGCAGCCAGCCGCTAATACACCGATCCCACCTACAGCTTTCTTTGCAGTCTCCATTGTTCATTAAACAAATTGTAAAAGATTCACCAACACAGATGTCCAGAATACTGTGGAATTTTGCGATGAAAACAGAGCTTTTTGTATAGGATCCAATGGTGTCCGAATACTTACGTTTCAACCATTGACGTCACGCGCATACTCATCATACATAGACGTTTTCAACCGGAAGTTTCGCGGGAAATTTAAAATTGCACTCTATAAGTTAACCCGGCCGTATTGGCATGTGTTGCAATGTTAAGATTTCATCATTGATATATAAACTATCAGACTGCGTGGTCGGTAGTAGTGGGTTTCAGTAGGCCTTTATTGTAAACAAACAAATGTTCAAAAGGGTAAAGAAATCTATATTATTTCACATTCTTCTGTGTCTGGCCAAAGTCACATGTACTGTAAATGCAAGCGAGGGCAAATTTTGGTTTCAATGTGAGTTAGCCAGTTGGGGCGCAAACATGGACTCCACATTAAAGTAACTGACTGACTTCATCCTCCACAGGCGGTCCAGTGGACAAGATATGTCCTGGTGATGAGGTGATGGAGATCCAAGGTGTGAGCACGGTAGGAATGAGGCGCCTGGAGGCCTGGACTTTGATCCGAGGACTTCCTCCTGGACCTGTAGATATGGTAGTACGCCGGCCTTGTAAAGCTCAGGAACCGTAGGGATTGTGGAAGCAAATCTAAACTGGACTTTAAAAAAAAAAAAAAAAAATACACCACTTAGTCATATGGTTTTAACAAAGCTATTTACATAAGAAGCACAAGCCGGATTTTATCAAGGTATGAATTTTACTTCAAGCATATTTAAAGTTGTTTAACAGATGCAGCTACCTCAAAGCCATATATGAACGAAGAGCAACATTGTGTGATGTACTGTGAATAGATGCTAACAGCATTTATATTGCTTTTTAATAAAGCTGAACTCAAATGGGTGCCCTTTGGTTTTACTTCCTGCAGATGACAGCAGAGTGCTGTCTATATGCTGCAAATATAAACCAGAGTCTGTATAAAGAGAGTATGGCCAACTTGGTTTCAGGTGTCAAAAGACACTCACGTGACTGAAGGGCGCCATGACTGTTACCAACTTTGGGCTGATGCTATGTGAGCCAATACAAATAATAACAAGAAATTAACACATTAAAGAGATGGTTTGACAAAAACAGACTATCATTGAATCTCAGTAAAACAAAAGATAATGCTATTCGGTAACAGCAAAAAAGAAAGTCGAACACAAAAACAAGTTGATGTTAAAAAAGTAAAAGAAACCACATTTTGGGTGAATAATAGATGATAGTGGATCAATAGTTTTTCTAAGTCTAAAAGTAGAGGAAAAGCACAAGTGATTACAAACAAAACATTGGCTGCAGCCACCACAGTTTACATACTTCACACAAAAGTCATAATTTTTCTGGGATTGTTGGTCCAAAGCTAATGAAGATTTTAGCAAAATGAGGGTAATAAGATATTTTGGTAACACTTCAGTATAGGGAACATATTCACCAATAATTAGTTGCTTATTAAAGTAACAAAGACTTAATTTTGAGTTATTTGGACACTAGGGGAACATATAAGGGTTAGGGTTACTAATAAGCAATAATTCTGAGATTATTGAGGGAAGACACTTAGTTAATGGCTTACTGGTTGTATAATAAGGCTATGCAGAATAAGGCATTAATAAATACTTAATAATGACTAATTAAGACCCAATATGTTACTAATTTGCATGTTAATAAGCAACTAATTAATGGTAAATATGTGTTCCCCATACTAAAGTGTTACCGATATTTTTTGGGTCGTGTATTTTTTACCTTTCTTCTGCGTGTTAGAGAGACTGCTTGCTGGTCACTAAACACTGCATGAATGTAGCAGCAGAGTTCCGTCAAAAACTTTTGTTATGAGCTGGAGTATGTTGAGAACTATATTTAGACATATTATTTTTATTTACAGTCAAGAACGGCGTGGCGAAGTTGGTAGAGTGGCCGTGCCAGCAATCGGAGGGTTCCTGGTTTGATTCCCAACTTCTACCAACCTAGTCACGTCCGTTGTGTCCTTGAGCAAGACACTTCACCCTTGCTCCTGATGGCTGCTGGTTAGCGCCTTGCATGGCAGCTCCCGCCATCAGTGTGTGAATGTGTGTGTGAATGGGTGAATGTGGAAATACTGTCAAAGCGCTTTGAGTACCTTGAAGGTAGAAAAGCGCTATACAAGTATAACCCATTTATCTTTTATTTATAAGAAAATAAGTATTTGAACACCCTGCTATTTTGCAAGTTCTCCCACTTAGAAGTCATGGAGGGGTCTGAAATGTTCATGGTAGGTGTCCACTGTATGAGAGATAACCTAAAAAGAAAAATCCAGAAATCACAATGTATGATTTTTTAACAATTTATTTGTGTGATATAGCTGAAAATAAGTATTTGAACACCAACATTAATATTTGGTAGAGTAGCCTTTGTTTGCAATTACAGAGGTCAAACGTTTCCTGTAGTTCTTCACCAGGTTTGCACAGACTGCAGGAGGGATTTTGGCCTACTCCTCCACACAGATCTTCTCTAGATCAGTCAGGTTTCTAGGCTGTCGCTGAGTAACACAGACTTTCAGCTCCCTCCAAAGATTTTCAATTGAATTTAGGTCTGGAGACTGGCTGTGCCACTCCAGAACCTTGATATGGTTCTTACGAAGCCATTTCTTGGTTTTCCTGGCTGTGTACTTTGGGTCATTGTCATGTTGGAAGATCCAGCCACGACTCGTCTTCAATGATCTGACTGAGGGAAGGAGGTTTTTTTGCCAAAATCTCACAATAGATGGCTGCAGTCATCCTCTCCTTAATACAGTACAGTCTTCCTGTCCCATGAGCAGAAAAACACCCCCAAAGCATGATGCTACCACCACCATGCTTCACAGTAGGAATGGTGTTCTTGGGATGGTACGCATCATTCTTCTTCCTTCAAACACGCATAGTGGAATTATGACCAAAAAGGTAAATTTGGGTCTCATCTGTCCACAAAACTTTCTCCCATGACTCCTCTGGATCATCCAAATGGTCATTGGCAAACTTAAGACGGGCCTTAACATGTGCTGGTTCAAGCAGGGGAATCTTCAGTGCCATGCATGATTTCAAACCATGACGTCTTAGTGTATTACCAACAGTGACCATGGAAACAGTGGTCCCAGCTCTTTTCAGGTCATTGACCAAGTCCTGCCGTGTAGTCCTGGGCTGATTCCTCACCTTTCTTAGCATCATTGAGACCCCATGAGGTGATATCTTGCATGGGGCTCCACTCCGATTGAGATTGACAGTCATGTTTAGCTTCAGTTCCATTGTCTAATGATTGCTCCAACAGTGGACCTTTTTTCACCAAACTGCTTGGCAATTTTTCCGTAGCCCTTTCCATCCTTGTGGAGTTGTACAATTTTGTCTCTGGTGTCTTTGGACAGTTCTTTGCTCTTAGCCATGCTGAATGTTTGGGTCTTACTGATTGTATGGGGTGGACAGGTGTCTTTATGCAGCTAACGACCTCACACAAGTGCATCTGATTCAGGATAATACAGTGGAGTGGAGGATAACTTTTAAAGGCGGACTAACAGGTCTTTGAGGGTCAGAATTCTAGCTGATAGACAGGTGTTCAAATACTTATTTTCAGCTATATCACACGAATAAATTGTTAAAAAATCATAGATTGTGATTTCTGGATTTTTTTTTTAGGTTATCTCTCATACAGTGGACATGCACCTACCGTGAACATTTCAGACCCCTCCATGATTTCTAAGTGGGAGAACTTGCAAAATAGCAGGGTGTTCAAATACTTATTTTCTTGACTGTATTTTGTCAGTAAAACTAACGTCAAAACGATAGCAATTGCATGCATCCGGGCACAGCCGCACGCGTCCGTAGTAGCAAAAATGGCGCCTGTTTAGTTTGCTTACAAAACCCTGGTCTATATTTGCAGCTCACTGAGTATAATTGATATAGTATAATTACTTACAGTAAATAACAAACAAAAAACTACATAAATAAATATAATACTGTGGGATCTGAGCCGAGGATTTTGTTGTGGCTTGTGCAGCCCTTTGGACACGTGTGATTAAGGGCTATATATATACATTTTGATTGACTGACTGAGGATACTGTATATCAGTTACAAAAATCTAGTCCTAAAAAGGTGACAGGCAGCTAAACAATAATATAAATACATTTTGATTGACTGACTGAGGATACTGTATATCAGTTACAAAAATCTAGTCCTAAAAAGGTGACAGGCAGCTAAACAATAATTTCCTACAAGATAAGACTGATAAGATACAAATAAAGATAAGATGTTTTACAATGTGTGAATGATAACATGTATCCTATTTTGTAATGTGTCTGTTTTTTGAAAGTTTTTTCCATGTAATCCCACATTAAAAGTAATTTAAAGCTCTAAAACGCCGTAAAACTAGACATTCTTTGCTCTGTATCTTATCAGGCTCCCTGCAGCTTTTTCAAATGTATCAGCAGCAACACGTCGCACACATCGATTTTAGGGCTTGTATGGCTTACATCGTTCTGTTGAAGTCCAGAGTACAGGGAAAAGGGTCATAGTGGCATGACAAATGTCACCAGGAGAGATTATATTTGCAAATGTTGACATCTTAGCTGCCGTTGATTTAATTTTCATACTTTGTACAATACACTAAGACGTTACCAAAGCCACATTAAAATGACCTCTGCTTCCTGCAGGGTAAAAATGTCAAATATTGAGATTAATAAAGTAGTTTCAAAAGAGAAAGCTTATACTGATGAAATAGTTGCACACAACATGCTTTACCGCATAGTTGTTATTGTGTATTTGCACTGTGTTAACCTTACTAGAACTTTCCTACTACTTCCAAAACCAATTATTTGTTGTTTACTCGTGAGCAGGACTCCACACAAAAAACACAACCTTGTGCACTTTATGTGTCAATGCCAAAAAAATTAACAACAGGTGATATTTAACATTCCAAGGAGCATAATTCATCAAAAAAATCCTTTATTTCTCAGGAATGTGGAACTAGGAGGGATTCTTCTTTGTATTCATGGACTTGTACGCGACCGACCGACACTCGTTTTTCTAATTATTAGTACTCACGTAATAATTATTTTAATTGTTTTGATAATTTTATGTAAATTATTATGTCACTCAACTTTAACTATCAGACTTCGATTATCGTCAATTGAGTTTAATTAAATTAAATTATTATTAGTAGTATTATCAGTAGTAGTAGTAGTGAAACTGTAATAGTAATAGTTGAGAAAAATTGTTATTGGAATTATAATTATTAGCTTTTGACAGAGATCTACACTATGTTCTTATTAGTGGTAAACGTGGTAGTATATTTACAATTTTAATAGGATTTAATATTTTAATAATAATTAATATTAGTAATAGTATTAGCAATACTTGTATTAATTGAGAATTTTTTTTATAATTGTCATTATATTATTTATATTCATTTTAATTCTTATTAGTGGTAGAAGGTTATTACAGTTATTAATAGCACTACATTTATAATTGTTTTTAAAATTAGTGCTATTTATTAGAAATTGTTTTCAAAATATGCAGATTATTTAGTCTTGCAGCTCACTGGGTATAATTGATATTGTATAGTAAACGGTCTGTTTTTGTTATTAATAGTAATAGTTCTACATATTGATAATTGGACACAATATAATCATACTATCATATTAATAGAAGTCGTTGTGTAATCCTAATAATATTTTTTTACTGTCATAAAAATGCTTAATAAATTGTATATAATTACAGAAATATTTTTAGAATATTTAAATTCTATTTGTTTTATTTGTTTATTTTAAATTAGCGCAGCAAAGTCATCGCCCAATTTAATGTCTATAAAGATTTTAGTGTATGTAGGAATAAAAGTGTTTCCTCGTAAACAAACCAATGTTATGACTTTTATGCATGTTGATGCTTCAAGCAGCCAATAATCCAATGTGTGTGCTGTGACAAGCTAGTCAATGATTAATTGTCTTTGAGTTGCTCGGGAGAAATGGGCGGAAGAGCCAGGTGGCAAGGAGATGCTCCAGTGGACGTGGAGCCCGCCGACTTCCTCCCCGAGTTGAAGAAACTTTCTCCAGCCATGTTGAAGTGGAAGCTATTTAGGGTGAGGAACGCTCTGGTGAGAGAATGCATGGCTGAATTCTTGGGGACTTTTGTCTTGCTGGTGAGTCACACAATTTATCTCATCTTCAGCATGATGACCCTCAAGGTTTTGGAGCTTTGACCCGTGCTCGTCATCGCAGCATATCATAACATGCCAATATGCCCCCAGTGGGTGTGTGCAGCATAAGAACAACACCATTGGGCAATTAATAAGTACTTTGAGGCAATGGCATAGCTCTAACCTCTGATCTTGTGCAAAAGCTTAATAGGATAAGATAGACATTTATCTCACAATGGGGAAATACAAAACATCCCCAAAAAATCAAAAGGAAAACAATAAAGAACATAAAATACATTAAAAGAGAACAGAGCTGATGCAACCAGCTGACACTTCAGCGGTGTCCTTTCTACATACAACTACAAAAGTAAAACAACAAAAAAACTAAAATATCACAGAATGATTGAGAATATATCATTCACATGATGATAATGTTTTGTTTTTGTCAAGCTGTTATTTTTTTCGTATGTCTTTGAAAAGCCAAAACATTATTTTCACTATAAAAATATATCTAGCTAAACCAAATACATTTTAGGAGCAATTTTAAATGACTGCATTTTTCATGTGTTTTTTTTTTTTTATCAATTAACCTATTTTAATTGATGTATTAGTAATTACTAACATAAATGTTTTTGTAATCTAAATATAATTTACCCTGCATTTCCTTAAATGGTCAAAGTAAATTGGGGAGCTGTGAAATATTACATCATACATACTGTATAAATATTTGCTATATAGTATATTACATTTGTATGAATAGTATATAAAAAAGTTGTATGCATAATTAGTAGGGGTGTGAATCTTTGGGAACCTAACGATTCGATCCGATTCCGATTCCTGGGGCGGCGATTGGATTCGAACCGATTCTCGCAGTGTATTATTTGGTATAATAATTATAATGAAACTTTTTCAAAACAGGTTACAAAAGCTCCTACTGGGTTCATGGAAATGGTCTTAAAATATTATATTTTTTAAATTATAAAAAAGTGTGTATATATATATATATATATATATATATATATATATATATATATATATATATATATATATATATATATATATATATATATATTACGGATTTTTAAAAATCGGGATGAACAAAAAGCGTAAAATATCTATAAAATATATCGGAATTTTTCAGTATGAACATTATTGTCCATCCCTCAGCCACCAGGGGGCATTCATGTTTATGCATGTTATTTGGGAATGTCTATGATATGCTGTGATTAGCCTTTTTTTCGAGCGATAATACCTTGATTATTCTTTCAGACTTATCAATAGCCCATTGTGCACTTTTACGCAGAGTTTAAAGGTGTTTTTTTGGTAATTTGATTATTTTATGTGCCGTGAAGCTTTTTGGCTGCTCGGCTGCAGCGCAGGTCAAGACCAGCAGGGAGATGAAAGGACAGTTTTTGTCAATTAACATGTCCTTCTCTGTGGGTGTGATGTCAGCGATGTACCTCACAAAAGGCATCACAGGTACTAAACACTTCTACATACAACATATTAACATAAAGCATGCCTATGATAGTGTAAGATCCGACAGCACAATTAAAAATGAAAAACTCATATACATTATCCTTTGTATATCCAACGTGCTTCCGTATAGGTGCCCATCTGAACCCGGCCGTAACCCTCAGTTTCTGTCTGTTGGGCCAGGTGCCATGGAGGAGGCTGCTGCCATACTGGCTCTCACAGCTGCTGGGAGCTTATGTGGCTTCAGGACTGGTCTACCTGGTTTATTATGGTCAGTCTTTTGCTTTTAAATTTGTCTGTTTTAACTTAATGCCAACTTTTTCTATGCCACTAGACCACCTTTTTAATGTTAAGTAAAGTTGTTAGGTTTCGCAAGTACCATCGTCAGTTTAGGCTCAATGACGAGACCTCCTTTCTGGACACTTTGGGTTTACTCACTTCATGTGCACAGTATTGGGATGCCAGTATCTAATATGAATCTGAAAGGAGTTGTATAATGATTTTTAATCTACATTTAAAACCCTTCCTCGTGGTCTACATCAGTGTTTCTTAACCAGTAGAGGGACGCCAAAAAAATCTGTTTCTCAGCTGGGGCGCAGCGGGATCCAGCTGTAATATAATTTTCAGCCACTTGCGGCAGTAATGATAATTTCAAACAAACGGAAGAAGTCTGGAGTTTAAGTCATAGAGAAGTTTTTTTTGCACAAAAATTATGACTAAAGTGGTGATGGTAGGTAGGTCTTTATTGTCATTGCAAGTACCGTATTTTTCGGACTATAAGTCGCAGTTTTTTTCATAGTTTGGCCGGGGGTGCGACTTATACTCAGGAGCGACTTATGTGTGAAATTATTAACACATTACCGTAAAATATAAAATAATATTATTTAGCTCATTCACGTAAAAGACTAGACGTATAAGATTTCATGGGATTTAGCGATTAGGAATGACAGATTGTTTGGTAAACGTATAGCATGTTCTATATGTTATAGTATTTGAATGACTCTTACCATAATATGTTACGTTAACATACCAGGCACGTTCTCAGTTGGTTATTTATGCGTCATATAACGTACACTTATTCAGCCTGTTGTTCACTATTCTTTATTTTAAATTGCCTTTCAAATGTCTATTCTTGGTGTTGGGTTTTATAAAATACATTTCCCCAAAAAATGCGACTTATACTCCAGTGCGACTTATATATGTTTTTTCCCTTCTTTATTATGCATTTTCGGCAGGTGCGACTTATACTCCGGAGCGACTTATACTCCGAAAAATACGGTACAACAAAACTTTGTTTTGAGCACAAACCCGTTCAAGATTAGACAAACAAACAGCGTACAGGGTTGCAGAACAGGAACGCTGATGGGTTGCCACAAGGTGCCCCGTAAAAGATGGGAAAAAGGTAAACGCTGAGGGAGGATGAGTAAAAAACATACAATCTAGACTGGGCTCATAAGGGGGAGTGGGAAAAAAACCTCCATAGCAAAGCACATATACATATTACAACATACATCTCGAGACTTGCAACAGAGGGGAGGGAGTGCGGGCTATGGTGGAAGGCTGCAGCTATTCAGGTGCTGCCCAGCCGTCTAGCTGTATTTCCTTTTGCACTTTAATTTTATTGAAAGTTTAGTTAAGAAACATGTTCATTATTATTAATAAACACATTCTATGTCAATTATTTATGAGTCCCTTACGCAGTGCATCTGGTTAGCACTTACCATATTTTTCGGATTATAGAGCACACCGGTATATAAGCCACACCCACTAAATTTTAGAGGGGAAAAAGTGTGACCATGTATTAGCTGCACCGGACAATAAGCCGCAGATATATACGTTGCAAAATGAGTTATTAACACTAAAAGATTTTGCAAATGTTTATTTACATACCTGCATTGAGCGAACTCGTCTAAAAGATGGCGCCATAGCAAAAACAATAACTCACCTTAGCAGTGTGTTTGCATGTTATTTTTAAATGATTGCACTATGGCCATCAGCAGAGAAAAAAATATGCTGCACTGTTTTATAAGCTGCAGGGGTCAAAACGTAGGAAAAAAGTAGCGGCTTATAGTTCGGAATTCACTGTATTTTTCTAATCAGCCTGGTTTATGTGTTAAATAAATAATATTTGTGACTAACACATGCTTTCATATCACTTCACAAGGTTGCAAACTGAGAGTAGGTTAGATCAGAATCAGAATCACTTTATTAATCCCAGAGGGGAAATTACAATTTTCAGCACAATCCCATTCAAGATCAGACAAACATTACAGGGAGACAGAGCAGGATCAAACATTAAAGGGAGACAGAACAGGATCGCTGACCGGTCTGCCAACTTCCGGTGCCCCTTACAAAAAAGGTGAGATATATAGGTTAAAAATAAACTTTCTCTTTTTCAATGCCTTTAAATGCTATACAGCTACAATTATACAGGTTTTTGTATAATTCTGAGGTCTTTCTCACGATTTTTAAAATGACAATGTACATCATCAATTCAAAAGTATCATCGGCAGTCACTCGTAGTCGAGTATGACTGTCCTCAGAATGGATGGATTCCCATTCGGGAGGACGCCTGCGCGTGACGTCTTTTAGCGTGGGGAGACTGATGCGCCTGCAGCCACCACACGGTCCTTGGCAGAGAGGGGCCTTGATCCAGTGGCATGGATCCATGACGACTGGAGACCACCCTCTGTTGCAGCCTTCATGCGCCTTCAGTGCCGTTGTGACATGCAGTGTCATCCTCCGCCACTTCCACCGTTGAGGTCTTTGAAATGCTATTTAACCCATAGCTGGGACCCTGACAGGTACTACCACCCCGGGTCAGAGTGGACCTGGGAGCAATGATGACTGAGGGGTAACTCCGCCTTCCCCAAAACTCCAGAACTCCCGAACTGAAGCCTCATCACCGGATGCAGTTTTGAGTCATACCCAGGACAAAAGTATATAACATTATAGGTGACCTCTTTATATCTCATCTACAAGTAGTCCGGTTAAGCTAACGCTACATTGCTAACGTATTATCAAGTTTGTCAATCCAGTTATCTATTAATAGTTATATAGCGCGGTGCAGACACACAGACTGTTGAAATGTACAGCAAAATGCTAACAATGTAGGCTAATCCCTAACATAACCACCTGTGCCAGTGTCCTGCCAATCTCAATGGTCAGGGGGATGCACTATGCTAATGTCTCATTACAAATTGTCATATACAGTATCTACAGCTATTGGACTAACCGCTTTACTGCACTGTATGTACTGTACCGTTCTTTGCCATGATTTTTATGGTAATATCTCCACGATTAAAACTAGTTTTGGGTAACTATTTCCCATTGGACCTTAGCCATGCTCTCTCCATATCCGGCTGCGGTCTTGCGGCCCGAGTAATTATTTTGTCACAAAAACACAAACGTTCCATAAGTTCCATAAATTGGAATTTCCGAGTTCCTCGTCGGAATTTCAACTGGAATGCCCCTCAAGGTCGGATTTCTGACTGGGAAAATCGGCACATTCTCACAACCCCCGAGTTCGTTTCAAAGATGGCTGCTCTGGATATGTAAACAATGATATCCACTTCTATGATATCCGTTATTAGCACTTTTGATTAGTTTTTGTTGCAGTAAATCCGCCATATACAATGTATTGTTATACAATTATATATGGTAACGTAACTATTAGGGGTGTGGGAAAAAATCGATTCGAATTCAAAACGCCGTTCTCACGTTGTACGATTCAGTATCGATTCTAATTTTTCAAAAAACGATTTTTTTTAATTTTTTATTTTTTTATTTTGTTTTAATCAATCAATCCAACAAAACAATACACAGCAATACCATAACAATGCAATCCAATTCCAAAACCAAACCCGACACAGCAACACTCAGAACTGCAATAAACAGAGCAATTGAGAGGAGACACAAACACGACACAGAACAATCCAAAAGTAGTGAAAGAAAAAATAATATTATTAACAACAGTATAAATATTAGTAACAATTTCAACATAGCAGTGATTAAAAATCCCTCATTGACATTATCATTAGACATATATAAAAAAATAAAAAATAAAAATGAACAATAGTGTCACAGTGGCTTACACTTGCATCACATCTCATAAGCTTGACAACACACTGTGTCCAATATTTTCACAAAGATAAAATAAGTCATATTTTTGGTTCATTTAATAGTTAAAACAAATTTACATTATTACAATCAGTTGATAAAACATTGTCCTTTACAATTATAAAAGCTTTTTATAAAAATCTACTACTCTGCTTGCATGTCAGCAGACTGGGGTAGATCCTGCTGAAATCCTATGTATTGAATGAATAGAGAATTGTTTTGAATCGGAAAAATATCGTTTTTGAATCGAGAATCGCGTTGAATCGAAAAAAACTATTTTGAATTGAATCATGACTCCAAGAATCGATATTGAATCGAATTGTGGGACACCCAAAGATTCGCAGCCCTAGTAACTATAGTGTAAACTACATTGTTTTTATGTGGTTAATACGCTGTATGTGTGTTTCCTCTTCAACCACCGTGTTTGAAAGTTGCAGAAGGAGTGCATATTTTCACATAAGTTGTTTATATTCAGACAAGGGAAGCAGAAAATATGTTTTCGTTGATATGGCCATCTTGTATTCCGACATCGTACTGGAACGCTCACTACTCGGCTGTGATGTCATTCCCAGCTCCGACTTCCAACCTCCGAGGTAAATGGAACGCAGTATAAGAAGCCATTGAGGTTGGTGTAGTCCAACAATCACAATATTTATTACAAGGACTTAATATTAGCTTGTTGGCACAAGCAGGTCTTTGTAGTTATATTTAAGCATAGCAAACACAAAAGAACACAAATGAATGCGATCTCTTGTCCTTTCGGTAGGGGTGTGAATCTTGGCACCTCGCGATTCAATTTGATTTTGATTTCTGGGGTGATGATTCGATTCAGAATCGATTCTCAATTCAACACGATTCCCGATTCAAACTGGTTCGCGCAATGTATTTTATTTGGTATAATAGTTTTAATGAAACTTTTTCAAAACAGGTTGCAGGTTAGAAAATCTCATTTTGGTTCCATTGAGATGGCCTAAAAGCATCTTCTTAGACTTAGACTAAAACTTCCTTTTATTGTCATTCAAATTTTAACTTTACAGTACAGATAAGAACGAAATTTTGTTGCATTAGCTCGTTGTAGTGCAGGATAAAAGAGCAATAAGGTGCAGATATAAATAAATAGATTACTGTATCCACGTTTATGGATGTTTATATTCCAGCGAGTTAATCCATTTTTGGGGGGAATTGACGCTGCGGAACCTCTTTCTAGAGTCCAGCAGTGAAAACAGTCCTTGGTGGGGTTGGGAGGAGTCTCTGCAGATTTTCTGAGCCCTGGTCAGGCAGCTGCTTTTTGCAATTTCCCGGATACAAATTGATTCTTACAAGAAAAAAAAAAAACTTTTTTTTATTTTTTATTATTTTTTTCTAAATTTAAAACAATTCTGAATCACTTTAGAATCTGAATGAGTAAGAATCGCAATTTCGGATGTGATTAAATTTTTTGTGCATCCCTACTGACCTGTGTTGGTTAATACAACCAATAACAGAACAATTTAGCTAATGGGTCTAACCGTGGACATATTTATTTTTGTTTGGATGAAAAATAAAAATAGTGGACTTGTGCAGAAGTCTCCCAGAAAGCCTCTACCATGCAAGTTTTTACAGTCAATCAAAGCCATGCTTTACAATGCATAGGCATGACAGGTGCACGGGGGATTTAAACCAACACTGTGCACTTTAATGAGACTTTCATGCTGTCACAGATGGTCAGACTGAATTCAAATAATGTGTGACAGGTTACAAAACAGATGCATACAAGGGAATTGTAAGGAGTTTGCTACTCTACTACTACATTCTCAAAGCGACCCATTGGAAGATAAGATAAACCTTTACTAGTTCCACAGTATGGGGAAATGCACGTGTTACACTGCACCAAAGAGCAAAGTGTAAACACCTGATTTATCAGGATAATAGAATTGTCTTGTACAAAGTCATCGATAAGGGTAAGTAATTAAAATTTGCACATATCGTATTATCATCACCAGTTATAGAACATTTAATGTACAGTGTTATGCTTGTCCAGGAGGTGACATGGAAATACGCCACCCAACTTTTGATGATCGCATGCATTTACTATTTCGAATGCAAATAAAAACGTGTGTTCTTTTCTTACAAAAGGATTGTGAATGACAGGCAAAATTCCCCCCAAAAAGTGCAGATCCCCTTTAAGTAAACAAGCTACAGCAACACCTTAGTTAGACTACGAAAAAAATATGTAATTTTCAAAAAGAAGAGGACTTAGAAGGGTGCCTTGAGGAACGCCTCAGTTATCTAAATCACAAGTTTGAACACCAAGTTCTGTATTTGCTGTCAAGGTTAAAATGTCAATAAGAGAGATGTATTCATGTTGTTTATTATTACTATTAACTGTATTTTCTTGATGCTAAGAAATAGCGCCAAAGACGCTATATAATGTAGTCATCCGTCTCGAATAAAGCATGTGGCTTTCATGCACAATAACAACTTAAGCTTTTAGTTTCTGTTATAAAAATCGACAATGAAAATACGGTGGATTGGACCAACAATCACAATATTTATAACTAGGACTTAACATTAGTTTATTGGCACAAGCAGGTCTTTGTAGTTATATTTAAGCATAGCAAACACAAAAGAACACAAATTAATGCAATCTCTTGTCCTTTCTTTACGTTTAGTTCTGCTATCAAACACTGATTATATAGTAGAGAATAAACTCTATTGCATCACAGAAAGTTTCTCAAACAAATCAAATGTTCAAACAAACATTTTATAAAGTGATCGCTGCAGACACAAGCTTGATCTGATTGTATTCCACTAGGACATGAAAGTGATATTTTTAAGAGCCATTTCCTTCGGCACATTTAATTTTTTTTCCTTTTTCGAACCACTTCTTTCGGGACTTTACCAAAGCTCTTTCCTAGCTCTCTATTTGAACGACTGGAACCCCAAAGAACAGAACAGCAATAGGGGATTTTCTGCTTAAGCTCTACGCTCACTCTCACTTGTTTTAATGCTACGCTCAAACTGCTTGACCACCGTGTGAAATAAGCCGCGACGAAGAAAAACGGATATGACTTCATATTCAACCCAGCTATTGTTCAAAAATCTATCTTTTGTACAAAATGAACAGAATAAAATAAATAACTTAGTTTTTTCAAAATGGAATTATAATTTAGTTTAATGTTTGCCTCGTGTGTACTGAGTGAGGATCGAACCAGGTCCTCTGCAACAAAAAGGCTGTTATTTAAGAAGGTAGGCTAATTTGTATTCGTATTCTCTCAGCTGTGGCAGCTCGGCGTTTATGCCACAAACGTTTATTTCAGCAATAACCACCTCTGAGTGGATCCCAAGGCACCTTGTTATTCGACATGAACATAATTCATATTGTCGTTTGGAGTCCCGACTCTCCACCTGCATCTAACTGCACTGCAAAAAGTCAGTGTTCAAAACAAAGAAAAAACAAAACAAAAATTAGGGGTATTTATTTTACTTGAACTAAGGAAAATTATCTGCCAATAGAACAAGAAAATTTGGCTTGTCAAGACTTTCCAAAACAAGTAAAATTGGCTAACCTCAATGAACCCTAAAATACCTTTAAAATAAGTATATTCTCACTAATAAAAAGTGCACTTTTCTTGATAGAAAATAAAATATGAGACCTTTTTTCTCAATATGTTGAAAAAACTTCTTATATTAAGTAAATGCTCGTGCCATTATCTTGACATAATGATATGCGCCCGGCATTACATTTCTTGAAACCAGCAAACTTACACTAAAAACGATTTTATTTTTCTTAATGGAAAGGCAACAAGGCTTGTTACTCTCGGGGTCTATGAGCCGCTCAGGCAAATCATATTGTCGAAAAATGCATTTTCCCATCGATAACATGACATCATCGCGCCAAGTGCGTACTCTTTCAGTCAATTAGTGCGTGAGGAATATATATATATATATGTATACATATATATGTATATATATATATATATATATATATATATATATATATATATATATATATATATATATATATATATATATATATATATATATATATATATATATATATATATATATATATACAGCCTGGCCCCCAGCCAAATTTTTCTTAATTGTAATTTTGAATAATTTACCTGAATGGGCATGAACTATTTCTGTTCAAAATAGTTTCAAATGTCACATGTTAAATGTCCAAATATTAACTGTCCGTTTACTGTACTGTGCCGACTGTACTACTATATGAGTTTGTATTTTCTCTTGTTTCATTGAAAATAAAACAGCAAAGTCCATTTGGCTGTCATCTGTTTTAATTATGAGACACAATTGTGTCAAAGTCATGATTTTTTTGTTCATGCTTGAAATAAGAAATTATTACTTTGTAAAAGCAGTTTTATACTTGTGAGTGTTGATGACACATCTTTACAACAGTTGATGTTCTAGTTTCAAGCAGGTTTTACTCAATATAGGTCATATAATCTCAGCAACAAGCTGTAATATCTTACTGAGATAATTTAGGACCAAAACACTTAAAACAAGTACAACACTCTTTAACCTAAAATCTGCTTAGTGAGAAGAATTATCTTATCAGACAGAAAATAAGCAAATATCACCCTTATTTGAGATATTTAATCTTACTTAGATTTCAGTTTTTGCAGTGTGCTGATTGTCAGTCATTGTCACTTTGGCAAGAAATGACAAAGTCAGAGAGCCAATCAACAAGATTTTAAAGGGACAGGCCCAGGTCTGAGCCGGACGTTTTCCGCTTGGCGCTTGTGTTTGACTCGCCTCCATTCAATAGCGTAACATTATTTTAAGTGCAGTACGTGGACCTGTCGTTAACAACTATTTTGCCTATTTTAACATTTCCAATAACAAAGGGGGGCAAATTAACTCGGGTTTTCATTAGTATATATTTTAGTTTTCCTGCTTTTTATCTGAATATCTGTATTTGCTGCTTGTTTTTCTTTCTTAGACGCCATCATGGATTTTAGTGGAGGAGTACTGACTGTGTATGGCGTAAATGAGACAGCGTCAATATTTGCCACGTATCCCTCTGAGTTTCTCACTTTGGGCAGGAGTTTCCTGGACCAGGTCAGTTGGTATGTTTTCAATACAAGAAATCATATTGACAGCAGATTTCCAACACGTGTGTTACACAGGTAGTGGGCACCGGCATGCTGATGCTATGCATCCTGGGTCTGGATGAGAAGAGGAACACTCCCGCTCCCAACCAGCTGATTCCTGCTATTGTGGCAGTGATCGTCTTGGGCATCTCCATGTCCATGTCGGGCAACTGTGGGGCAGCCATAAATCCCGCTCGCGATCTAGGACCTCGACTTTTTACTCTGACTGCAGGCTGGGGCTCTGAAGTGTTCACGTAAGCCTTTTCTCATTGACTTCAGTTACGGTGGTTGTTGTGTGTACCTAATTTTTCTGGTCAGCACTCAACATTACCAAAGGTCCTCTATATAAGGGGTCCTCAACCTTTTTTCGACCAGGGACCGGTTTAATGTATGCACTTATTTTCACAAACCGGCTTGCCACGTATGGCAGAAAAAAATAAGAAGAAATAAACTCACTATAACGCTGAAGTAGTGGGAGCCCTGGGCGTGTTTCTTTGCAAAGAGATGGTTCCTGGCACGTTGATGGCATACCAGTGTTTCTTAACCATAGACCCGGACTCGCGCCCCTTAGATCATAATATATCTGTTTTTCAGCTGTAGTCCGTATATGCCGCAGCAGTACTTAGTTGTAATACACTTTTCCACCACTTGTGGCAGTAATGACAATATAAAACAAACAGAAGAAGTCTGGCGCTAATGTCAGAGAAATTTCGATAAGCGCAAACATTAAGACTAAAGTGGTGAAGCTGTATTTTAATTTGCAATTACATTTTTATTAACAGTTTAGTTAAGTAACATTTATAATCAATTGAGCTTATTTATTTTAGCACAACATAATACATATTGTATGTAAATGTATTGTTTATTTGATTAGTACTTCTTCTAATCAGCCTGACCTTAGCTTAAGGTTTATTTGTTAAATTAATAATAATCTTTGTTATTGGCACATGCTTTTATATCAATTGACAAGGTAGTAAACTGTATGTAGGGTAGATATCATTTTTGAATATGATCCAAATCAAGAGTAAGATTACTCCAGCAGTGTTAATATTGGCCCACCTGTAGCGGAAAAGTTGGGCACAAACGTCAAAACGGTTAAGAACCCCTGCTATATACAAACCCCAAAACCAGTGAAGTTGGCACGTTGTGTAAATGGTAAAAAAAACAGAATACAATAACAATGACAAATCATTTTCAACCTATATTCACTTGTATAGACTGCAACATTTGAACTGGAAAACTTTATTTTTTGCAAATATTAGCCCGATTGTAGCTGAGATAGGCTACAGCGCCCCCCGCAACCCCGAAGGGAATAAGCGGTAGAAAATGGATGGATGGATTAGCTCATTTGGAATTTGATACCTGCAACATGTTTCAAAAAGCTGGCACAAGTGGCAAAAAGACTGAGGAAGTTGAGGAATGCTCATCAAACACTTGGAACATCCCACAGGTAAACAGGCTAATTGGGAACAGGTGGGTGCTAAGATTGGGTATAAAAGCAGCTTCCATGAAATGCTCAGTCATTCACAAACAAGGATGGGGCGAAGGTCACCACTTTGTCAACAAATGCCTGAGCAAATTGTCCAACAGTTTAAAAACAACATTTCTCAACAAGCTATTGCAAGGAATTTAGGGATTTCATTATCTAAGGTCTGTAATATCATCAAAAGGAACCACTGCACATAACATTGAATGCCTGTGACTTTGCATCAAAAACAGACATAAGTGTGTAAAGGACATTACCACATGGGCTCAGGAACACTTCAGAAAACCACTCTTAGTAACTACAGTTTGTTGCTACATCTGTAAGTGCAAGTTAAAACTCTACCATGGAAAGCCAAAGCCATTTATCAATGACACCCAGAAATGCCGCCGGCTTTGCTGGGCCCGAGCTCATCTAAGATAGACTGATGCAAAGTGGAAAAGTGTTCTGTGGTCTGACGAGTCCACATTTCAAATTGTTTTTGGAAACTGGACGTCTTGTCCTCCGTCCGGACCAAAGAACAAAATAACAATCCGGATTGTTATAGGCGCAAAGTTCAAAAGCCAGCATCTGTGATGGTATGGGGGTGTATTAGTGCCCAAGGCACATCTGTGAAGGCACCATTAATGCTGAAAGGTACATACAGGTTTTGGAGCAACATATTTTGCCATCTAGGCAACGTCTTTTTCATGGACGCCCCTGCTTATTTCCGCAAGACAATGCCCAGCCACGTGTTACAACAGCGTGGCTTCATAGTAAAAGAGTGCAGGTACTAGACTGGCCTGCCTGTAGTCCAGACCTGTCTCCCATTAATAATGTGTGGCGAATTATGAAGCGTAAAATACGACAACGGAGACCCCGGACTGTTGAACAAGCAAGAATGGGAAATAATTACACCTAAAAATCTTCAAAAATTGGTCTCCTCAGTTCCCAAACGTTTACTGAGTGTTGTAAAAAGGAAAGGCCATGTAACACAGTGGTAAAAATGCCCCTGTGCCAACTTTTTTGCAATGTGTCGCTGCCATTAAATTCTAAGTTAATGATTATTTGCAAAACAAAATGAAGTTTCTCAGTTTGAACATTAAATATCTTGTATTTGCAGTGTATTCAATTGAATATAAGTTGAAAAGGATTTGCAAATCATTGTATTCTGTTTTTATTTACGAATTACACAACGTGCCACTTCACTGGTTTTGGACAATGATCCTGCTGGGAACTGAAGACGGAAATGAGCTTTTAGCTCCAATTTGGCACCTAAACATTTTACAAGCTCTTGGTGTGTTTACTGGGACATGCGAAATTTATGTCGGAGAAAATGCGGTAGTTTATAAATTACTTGTTTCTGTGCGGCCCGATAGCAAATGCGTCACAGACTGGTACAGGTTGAGGACCACTGCTCTATACAACAGCACCAATCTGCTGTTTTTAAGGACCTCGGGGGAAAACACAAGTCAAAGATCCTCTATTAAAGGCCTACTGAAACCCACTACTACCGACCACGCAGTCTGATAGTTTATATATCAATGATGAAATCTTAACATTGCAACACATGCCAATACGGCCGGGTTAACTTATAAAGTGCAATTTTAAATTTCCCGCCACACTTCCGGTTGAAAACGTCTATGTATGATGACGTATGCGCGTGACGTCAATCGTTGAAACGGAAGTATTCGGACCCCATTGAATCCAATACAAAAAGCTCTGTTTTCATCTCAAAATTCCACAGTATTCTGGACATCTGTGTTGGTGAATCTTTTGCAATTTGTTTAATGAACAATGAAGACTGCAAAGAAGAAAGTTGTAGGTGGGATCGGTGTATTAGCGGCTGGCTGCAGCAACACAAAGGAGGACTTTGAGATGGATAGCAGACGTGCTAGCCGCTGACCTCACCTTGACTTCCTCCGTCTTCGGGCCGCCGACCGCATCTATGATCGGGTGAAGTCCTTCGTCCGCTCCGTCGAGGAACGCAGGTGAGCACGGGTGTTGATGAGCAGATGAGGGCTGGCGTAGGTGAATAGGTAATGTTTTTAGCATAGCTCTGTGAGGTCCCGTTGCTAAGTTAGCTTCAATGGCGTCGTTAGCAACAGCATTGTTAAGCTTCGCCAGCCTGGAAAGCATTAACCGTGTAGTTACATGTCCATGGTTTAATAGTATTGTTGATTTTCGGTCTATCCTTCCAGTCAGGGGTTTATTTCTTTTGTTTCTATCTGCATTTAAGCCCGATGCTATCACATTAGCTCCGTAGCTAAAGAGCTTCGCCGATGTATTGTTGTGGAGTTAAAAGTCACTGTGAATGTCCATTCCGCGTTCTCGACTCTCATTTTCAAGAGGATATAGTATCCGAGGTGGTTTAAAATACAAATCCGTGATCCACAATAGAAAAAGGAGGAAGTGTGGAATCCAATGAACCCTTGTACCTAAGTTACGGTCAGAGCGAAAAAAGATACGTCCTGCACTGCACTCTAGTCCTTCACTCTCACATTCCTCATCCACAAATCTTTCATCCTCGCTCAAATTAATGGGGTAATCGTCGCTTTCTTGGTCCGAATCGCTCTCGATGCATTGTAAACAACGGGGAAATGTGAGGAGCCTTTCAACCTGTGACGTCACGCTACTTCCGGTACAGGCAAGGCTTTTTTTATCAGCGACCAAAAGTTGCGAACTTTATCGTCGATTTTCTCTACTAAATCCTTTCAGCAAAAATATGGCAATATCGCGAAATGATCAAGTATGACACATAGAATGGATCTGCTATCCCCGTTTAAATAAAAAAAAAAAAATTTCAGTAGGCCTTCAATGTAAAAAAAAAAAAAAAAAAAAAAAAGTGAGTCCAAAGATCAATTAAATGACAGGAGCACTGCTGGTTTCAAAGGACCTACTGTTGTGGTCAACACTCAACATGTTCATTGCTTAAGGCTGCTGTGAAGTGCTTTGACCTTCCACCCCCTCCCACAAGTAATACAGGAAGTTATCTGAGAGGTTATCATGTGACAACAGTTCAGTCAGGATCAAAGTCTTGTAAGAACATATGGCCATGATGATTTGCTGTTTGACACATTTCATCAGTACAGTTAGTAGTACCTCAATTTACCAGATTAATTGGTTCCCTGACAGAGCGCTTATCTCCAAACACTTGTATCTTAAATCAGTGTCGCCCAGCCATCTTCTTCCGCTTATCAGAGGTCGGGTCGCGGGGGCAGCAGCCTAAGCAGGGAAGCCCAGACTTTCCTCTCCCCAGCCACTTCGTCTTCCCGGGGGATCCCGAGGCGTTCCCAGGCCAGCCGGGATTTAATCGGTGCTTGCCCCCCACCACCCAAAACAGCACAATTTTAACATGTATCATCCCTTTGAAAAGAAAAACACGTGTGTGAATAAGAAATATTGTCAATACAATACAATGTTTGACAAACAACTACAGTAGTTGTATGAAGTAATGCAATAACAATGTATTTATTTTGGAGAGCGGACTTTCACATCATCTCCAGCTGCTTCTCCGTCAAACCCACCATCAGCTGCTATTTCATATTTTCGTGGATGAATATCTGCCGTTTAGACTCATTCTGCTTCAGTATGGTGCAGACTAGCGCTGAAACCTCGCCCCAAAACTGCTTTATGAGGATTTGTTTGTTTTTTAAAATCAGTTAACATCATCCACTTCTTCTTTGCACGGTCCTTCAAACTCACTTCTTTCCCATGCTTGGAAAAGGATAGCTAATGCTAACAAGTAAGACAGGATATTTTTAAACGATTTTACAGGGTTTACTGTGACATTTACTACACTCACTCATGGCGAGGACCCTCGCTTGTCATTTTTGCTTGCAACTTAAACAATTAGCTGAGAGACAGATCTTTCTTCGTGGAGTTTGCATGTTCTCCCCGTGACTGCGCAGGTTCCCTCCGGGTACTCCGGCTTCCTCCCACCTCCAAAGACATGCACCTGGGGATAGGTTGATTGGCAACACTAAATTGGCCCTAGTGTGTGAATGTGAGTGTGAATGTTGTCTGTCTATCTGTGTTGGCCCTGCGATGAGGTGGCGACTTGTCCAGGGTGTACCCCGCCTTTCGCCCGATTGTAGCTGAGATAGGCTCCAGCGCCCCCCGCGACCTCGAAGGGAATAAGCGGTAGAAAATGGATGGATGGATGGACAGCTCTTATCTCAAAACACTCATAAATCGGGGCACTCTTAAGTTGAAGTGCCACTGTTTCGAAAGGACCTTTAAAAAATGTACATCTAAAAAAAAAATGCTATAGTACAGGACAAGTGTGCTGTTTTTCAGGGCCAACTCCAAAAAAGGTTAGTCAAAGATCTTAATATGCCAAAAGAGCTCTACTGATTTTAAGGACATACTGCAAAACACAAATCAAAGATCCTCTATTGTTTTTTTGGGAATTAAAGCAAAAAAGCATGTCAAATATAATCTGAATGACAGAAGCATGTTTTTTTAAGACCCTACTGCAAAAACACAACTCCAAGATCATCTGTACTGTACTGCAGGACAGCTCTGCTGTTTTTAAAGAATTTCTGCAAAAAAAGTTAGTCAAAGATCCTCTAGATATGACAGAAGAGCTCTTCTGTTTTTTACGACCTGATGCAAAAATATTAACCAAAGATCCTCTATTTAACAGCACTGCTCTGCTGTTTTTTAAGAACTGCTGCAAAAACAGGACTCAAAGATCATCCATATATGACAGGTGAAATCTACAGTTTATTTTTTAGACAAACTGCAAAAATATTAAAAAAGATCCACTATACAACAGCAACACGAGTCAAAGATCCTCTATATTCCACGACCGCTCCGCTGTTTTTAGGGAATCAATGCAAAAAAAGCAAGTCAAAGATCATTAAAAACAGAAGCACTCTGTTGTTTTTTAAGGACCTACTGCAAAAACAGGACTCAAAGATCTCCTATATTACAGGACCGCTCTGCTTTTTTTAAAGACTTGCTGCAAAAAAAGTTAGTCAAAGATCCTCTCAATGACAGAAGAGCTCTTCTGTTTTTTACGACCTGCTACAAAAATATTAACCAAAGATCCTCTGTTTAACAGCACTGCTCTGCTGTTTTTTAAGCACCTACTGCAAAAACAGGACTCAAAGAGCATCCATATTCGACAGGAGAGTTCTACAGTTTTTTTTTTTCAGAAAAACTTCAAAAATATTAAAAAAGATCCACTATACAACAGCAACACGAGTCAAATATCCTCTATATTCCACGACCGCTCTGCTGTTTTTAGGGAATCAATGCAAAAAAAGCAAGTCAAAGAGCATTAAAATCTTGTTTTTTAAGGACCTACTGCAAAAACAGGACTCAAAGATATCCTATATTACAGGACCGCTCTGCTGTTTTTAAAGAATTTCTGCAAAAAAAGTTAGTCAAAGATCCTCTAGATATGACAGAAGAGCTCTTCTGTTTTTTACGACCTGATGCAAAAATATTAACCAAAGATCCTCTATTTAACAGCACTGCTCTGCTGTTTTTTAAGAACTGCTGCAAAAACAGGACTCAAAGATCATCCATATATGACAGGTGAAATCTACAGTTTATTTTTTAGACAAACTGCAAAAATATTAAAAAAGATCCTCTATACAACAGCAACACGAGTCAAAGATCCTCTATATTCCACGACCGCTCCGCTGTTTTTAGGGAATCAATGCAAAAAAAGCAAGTCAAAGATCATTAAAAACAGAAGCACTCTGTTGTTTTTTAAGGACCTACTGCAAAAACAGGACTCAAAGATCTCCTATATTACAGGACCGCTCTGCTTTTTTTAAAGACTTGCTGCAAAAAAAGTTAGTCAAAGATCCTCTCAATGACAGAAGAGCTCTTCTGTTTTTTACGACCTGCTACAAAAATATTAACCAAAGATCCTCTGTTTAACAGCACTGCTCTGCTGTTTTTTAAGCACCTACTGCAAAAACAGGACTCAAAGATCATCCATATTCGACAGGAGAGTTCTACAGTTTTTTTTTTCAGAAAAACTCCAAAAATATTAAAAAAGATCCACTATACAACAGCAACACGAGTCAAATATCCTCTATATTCCACGACCGCTCTGCTGTTTTTAGGGAATCAATGCAAAAAAAGCAAGTCAAAGAGCATTAAAATCTTGTTTTTTAAAGACCTACTGCAAAAACAGGACTCAAAGATCTCCTATATTACAGGACCGCTCTGCTGTTTTTAAAGACTTGCTGCAAAAAAAGTTAGTCAAAGATCCTCTAGATATGACAGAAGAGCTCTTCTGTTTTTTACGACCTGACGCAAAAATATTAACCAAAGATCCTCTATTTAACAGCGCTGCTAAGCTGTTTTTTAAGGACCTACTGCAAAAACAGGACTCAAAGATCATCCATATACGACAGGAGAGTTCTACAGTTTATTTTTCAGAAAAACTTCAAAAATATTAAAAAAGATCCACTATACAACAGCAACACAAGTCAAATATCCTCTATATTCCACGACCGCTCTGCTGTTTTTAGGGAATTAATGCAAAAAAGCAAGTCAAAGAGCATTACAAACTGTTGTTTTTTAAGGACCCACTGCAAAAACAGGACTCAAAGATCTCCTATATTACAGGATCGCTCTGCTGTTTTTAAAGACTTGCTGCAAAAAAAAAATAGTCAAAGATCCTCTCAATGACAGAAGAGCTCTTCTGTTTTTTACGACCTACCGCAAAAATATTAACCAAAGATCATCTATTTAACAGCACTGCTCTGCTGCTTTTTAAGCACCTACTGCAAAAACAGGACTCAAAGATCATCCATATACGACAGGAGAGTTCTACAGTTTATTTTTCAGAAAAACTTCAAAAATATTAAAAAAGATCCACTATACAACAGCAACACGAGTCAAATATCCTCTATATTCCACGACCGCTCTGCTGTTTTTAGGGAATTAATGCAAAAAAAGCAAGTCGAAGATCAATAAAAACAGAAGCACTCTGTTGTTTTTTAAGGACCTACTGCAAAAACAGGACTCAAAGATCTCCTATATTACAGGACCACTCTGCTGTTTTTAAAGACTTACTGCAAAAAAAGTTAGTCAAAAGTCCTCTATATGACAGGAGGGCTCTAAAGTTTTTTTTAAAGACCTACTGCAAAAATATTAATCCAAAGATCTTCTATATTACGGGACCGCTCTGCTGTTTTTAAGAATTTTGTGACGATCTGTCACATCTCGTGTCATGTGTTTGTCATGTTCCCTTAGTTTTGTGTTTATTTCTTGGTCAGCGCTCTTATTTTAGTTCCACTTCCCGTATGTTTCCTTGAGCGCTCGTTTTCTCACCTGTCCCTGATTAGCAGCCTGGCACACCTGGTTGCAGTTGCCAAACCGGCAGCTATTTATGGCTGCCTCGCCCTCCATGAATGTAAGGAATAATTCTGGTTTTGCTCACCGACCTCGAAGCAATTTTATTTGGTAAATGGTGTAATGATAAATGTGACCAGTAGATGGCAGTCTAACATAAGAGATATGTGTAGACTGCACTATGATGGCAATATGACTCAAGTAAACAACACCAACATTTTATTTGTTCCATTGAAAATATAGAACATTACACACGGCGCTCAAAAATCTATCAACATGTTTTAGTACGACTTTGGTAAGCTATGGAGCCGCACCGCTTGATGGATTGTACTGTGCTTCAACATACGAGTATTATGGTGTGTGTATAAGGTAAGACATATTATGCAAAAGCAACTTTTCTTACCTTCTGGTACCTGCTGATCTGTATTCGGGATCTGCATAAATCCTAAAAAATTACACGCGTCCGCCTTTGTAGTCCGTGCCGACACCGTAGTCGATAAGCTTCTTCTTTTTCACTATCTTCTTGTTATGGGACATTCATCCTCCGCTGTTGCCATTTCCAATATAAAGTAGTGTAAAGTTCTTACTTATATCTGTCAGTAAACTCACCATGAAAGTGCTAAAACATACCGGTGTAGTGAGTTTACATTATTCACCCAATGAACTTTAGTTATTAGAGAGTATCTATGCAACATTTTGACCAAATAACCACCTTTGATTGGCAACACTAAATTGGCCCTAGTGTGTGAATGTGAGTGTGAATGTTGTCTGTCTATCTGTGTTGGCCCTGCGATGAGGTGGCGACTTGTCCAGGGTGTACCCCGCCTTCCGCCCGATTGTAGCTGAGATAGGCTCCAGCGCCCCCCGCAACCCCGAAGGGAATAAGCGGTAGAAAATGGTGAATGACATGCTATGTAGACCACAAAGGAGTGTTTTCAGTTTAGAAAACATATATATATATATATGACTCCTTTAATGTGCCCTATAACCTGGTGCGCCTTATATATGAAAAAAGATCGAAAATAGACCATTCATCGGTAGTGCGCCTTATAATCCGGTGCGCCTTATGCGCTGGAGTTTTTTATGAATCATCAGCAATAATATGTGTTGACCTGACCTGCTGGTTCAATCTGAAAATGCTTCATAGGCATGTTCAAAATGTGGCTAAGCTGAATAGTCATGTTTAACCACTCATTGAAATCATGTGGAATTGCAAGTTTTACACCATATTAGTGTTGTCCCAATACCAATATTTTGGTACCGGTGGCAAAATGTAGTTCGATACTTTTCGATACTTTTCTAGTTAAAGGGGACCACAAAACATTGCATTATTGGCTTTATTTTAACAAAAAAATCTGAGGGTACATTAAACATGTTTTTTATTGCAAGTTTGTCCTTAAATAAAATAGTGAACATACAAGACAACTTGTCTTTTATTAGTAAGTAAACAAACAAAGGCTCCTAATTTAATCTGCTGACATATGCAGTAACATATTGTGTCATTTTCCATTCTATTATTTTGTCAAAAAAATTAAGGACAAGTGATAGAAACTTAATTATTAATCTACTTGTTCATTTACTGTTAATATCTGCTTACTTTCTCTTTTAACATGTTCTATCCACACTTTGGTTAAAATGTAATAATCACTTATTCTTCTGTTGTTGGGATGCTTTACATTAGTTTTGGATAATACCACAAATGTGGGTATCAATCCGATCCCAAGTTGTTACAGGATCATACACTGGTCATATTCAAAGTCCTCATGTGTCCAGAGACGTATTTCCTCAGTTTATAAACATAATATACATTTTACAAAAAGAGGCGGTATAGTACCAAATGCGACTCATTGGTATCGCGGTACTTCACTGGCTCCCTGTGCGTTACAGAATGAACTTTAAACTCCTTTTATTTGTTTTTAAATGTCTAAACAACCTCGCGCCTACATATCTCTCCGACCTCCTTCAGCCTTACTGCCCCACCCGATCCCTAAGATCAGCCGATCAGCTGCTACTGACGGTCCCTGACACAAGGCTGAAGCTTAGAGGTGACAGAGCTTTCGCCGATGCTGCTCCCAAGCTCTGGAACGACCTACCTCTGAGTGTTAGACAAGCCTCCTCTCTTCCTGTTTTTAAATCTCTCTTAAAACATACTTTTATTCCATGGCTTTTAACACTGAGTGATATCCATCCTGCAATGCCGCCCCATAATACACCTGCTGTGAACCTGTTTTTATGTTTTATTTATTTAATTTATTTTTTATCGTGTTCTGTTTGTGTTGTGTTGTGTTTGCTCTGTACTCTTATTATCTTTTAACCTGCCCATTGTACAGCACTTTGGCTACCCCTGTGGTAAATTTTAAATGTGCTTTATGAATAAAGTTGATTTGATTTGATTTGATAGTATACTTGTATCGGTATACCGTATTTAAAAAAAAAAATCAACTCTTTAATTATAATGACTTTTCCTGATCTGATTGGCTGAAAGGAATCACATGCAGTCCCTATAGTTGTGTGGCTATTTATAGACCAAAATGTGTTTATTATATTTCTATTGTTTACTCTGCAGGTGTTACAACTACTGGTTCTGGGTCCCCATAGTAGCCCCCCTGATCGGTGGTGTTTTAGGTTCTGTTATTTACGTAAGCTTCATCCACTGGCACCTTGCCCCTGACTCTGACACCCACAAAGACGAGGACACGCCCTCCATCGCCAGTGACGTCATCAAGCAGCCTCCCACCAAAGCCCTGATTAGCAATGCGCTAAAGACGGCTTCATTCTGACACTTCCATCCGGGACTTTTTTCCACATTTTATTCTGCAAGCTTCACAGACAGAGTGGATGCAGCTCATCTAATTGTTTTTTTATGTGTATTATTTCTTAATTATGTCTGCTGTCAATCCAAATGGCAGGGTTGTATTTATTTGTATATGCTGCAAAAAGATGAAATAAATGATGTCTCTAACCTGAAAACTTCTAAAGTTAAAATTTATTTTATCTTAAATTATTAAGTAAAAACTAAAATTTTTTTTTTTTTTAATGGAATATTGTATGTCAAGTATTTTCATATAATTTACAAGGGTTATTAAAATTAATTACATTAATACAGTTTTAATAATACAGTTAACATGTATATAAATAAAAAATAGGTAATATCTACAATATATAACACATTTTCTTGTATATTTAATATATTTCTATATAAAATAGTTTCTCACTGTTTCTTCAATCTGGAGACTAGTAAGGTTTTATATAATATTAAATAAAGTATTTTGAAATCATCAAATTTTTAAAAATATTACAATGCAATCAAGAAATGCTTTTTTTTGTGATATGAATATCTTTATTACCCATTTAGGGGTGACTGCAAGTTAAATCATACTTTTTTCTGAAATTAAAAAAAAAAAAAGTGTAATAGGCTACATGGAAATATTAAAATATGCCATGATAAACAATAAATACATGCCATTAATTAAGCTTTTAATTTTTTTTTTTAATCCAAACTGGTAAAAGTATTTCTGACATTAAATAGAAGGTATCTAATGAAATTTGAAAACAACTAAAAACATTTTGTATTTTAATTAGGCTAAAACCTCATGATTGGACTATTAAAATGAAACCATGATTCAAATATACAGCGCATCTGGAAAATATTCACAGCGGTTCACTTTTTTCACATTTTTCTTATGTTACAGCCCTATTCCAAAATGGAATAGGTTAATTTTTGTTTTCAAAATTCTACAGAAAATAATACCCCTAATGACAACATGAACTGTGTTTTTAATTTTTTTTATTTATCTTTTTTTTTCAAATGTTACACCTGGGTCGCATTTTACTGCGTGTATAGTTCTCCCAAGATGCAGCAGGAACTCCGGAGGCAAGGTGAAGGTAAGACGATGATTTATTCACATAAACCATTAAAAAATACATGAATACAAACAAGCGTGCCGATAGCACGGGGAGCTAAGGCGAAACTTAGCACATGAATCAAAAAATAAACATACATAGGCTACACAAACGTAACTTGGTGCTTACAGCAAACAAGACAGCCAGACTAGGGATGATGTTTGATAAGAAATTATCGAGTTTGAGCCAATTATCGATTCCTCTTATCGAACCGATTCCTTATCGATTCTCTTGTCGAATCCAGATAGGTTGTTGTGTATGGAAAAAAACACAATATTTGGTTTAACAAAAGCTCACTTTTATTTTATAAGAAAAAATAATAATAATATAAATAAATAAATATTGACTGTTACCCCCTAAAAAAATACAAAAAAAATAATATTGACTGTTACCCAAAGTATATTAAGTTGGATTTTTCACAAAAACAAATATATACACAAAAACAACCTGTCTCTGTGATCACTATAGGTGTATAAATAATATAGTTTTAAATAAAATCAGTCCCTTGGGCACAAAACTGAAAATAATACAGCTCTCCAAAAAGTGCACTTCTGCTGCTATTGGAACATACTAACTACACACACTATGACACTAACAACACCACAGTCATCAATCAACAATTCTTCCCCCCTTACATGAGAGCGAAGCCTGACAATAATTGCATATTGCCTGTTCTGCCCTCACTATACGTGTTGAGGTTATACAGCTTGGCTGACAGCTAACAAACAATCCATAGCAGATTAATCCATTTAGGCTCTTTATTGTTGTTGATCTTGCTTTGTCTTTTCCTATCTTTTGTCTTACACTGGACTGTTATTATTATTATTTTTTTTAAACTGAAATACACACAATGACAAATGTATAAGCTATGTGATTCAATTAACATACTGAAATGTAATGCACAATATGTAAATATTAGCTTCACACAAATATACAGTACTATCATCAAACAAATACTTCTGAGTGTTGAAACTATTTCGATGGTGGAAATACACGACTGGCAGCCATTTTAAGTCCTCAAAACATCCATTGAAACAGTGCACAAAAATTGTTTTTCAATAAACATCTTAGTATCAACACTTTCCACCTTAACATAAACAAGTTAAACAGTTTACTTACAGACTTATCTTTTCCAAGGCTTGTAAGAGCTAACACAACTTGTCTACTTCTCAATTGTCTCAACCCGGAAGTGCCCAAAGTAATGACACGTAGTATTTTCATATCGCCACAAGGTGTCAGTAAGTGTCTACAATCAAATGGGCATAACATTGCAGGTCCCACAGGGCATTTCCTGTACGTGGGAAGGGATTCGTTCCCAGGGATTCCAATAAAGAACCAACTCTTTTTCTTTACTATAGTGGCCTCGATAACGGGAACCGGTTCTCAAAAAGGTTTTCGAGTCCATGGAATCGGTTCTTTTCTTATCGAACAACCGGGAGAACCGATTTCGAACATCATCCCTAAGCCAGAAAAACAGGAATAAGTAGCTCTCTGATTAGTGTCCCGAACACTAATCAGAGGCAGGTAAAAATAATCAGCACCCATGACAACCAAGAAACACAAACCCAGGAGTGCTGAAACAGAACTAAGGGAATCTTAGACTAAAACAAAACCTGATCCAGGCAACGGATCATCACAAAAAAGACATGTACATACAGTAAGTATTCACAGGCTTTGCTCAATACCTTGATGCACCTTTGGCAACAATTACAGCCTCAAGTTTTTTTTTAATCCAACGCCACAAGCTTGGCACACTTATCTTTGCCATATAGTTGTCACACTGCGGTGAGGGAAGTCCTGTTTTGGGGTTGTCTGGCAAACTTCCTGTTTTATATTGAAAGTCTAATCTTCCTTTCGTTTCAGGCCACTTGCCCTTCCTGTCTGAAGTCTTTCCTGATTGCCTGATTGTGCCCAAATGTGTCACCCTCCCTCATGTGTGTATATAGCCCTCGTCTTCCCCTGTCTTGTTGCCAGAGTATATCGTCTGATCGTGTACCTCCAGCTGTCTTCCACAGTCTTGCCCAAGTCGCTAAGTATTGCCTTGCTTTATTATTTGCTGTCTTTAAACCCTCTGAAGAAGAGTGATTTTGATTTGCTAAAGTTTTTTGATCCGTTTTTTGGAGCTTGTTTCATAGGAGGATGCTTTATTATTGTCCATTCTTTAACATGTACAAGACATATAAGAACTGAAATTACATTTTCGGCACAGTCCCATTAAGAGCAGACATACATTACAGGGAGACAAGAACAGGACCGCCAACGGATCAGCCACTTACGGTGCTCCTTAAAAAAGGTGATATTGGGAAAGGGGGGAAGAATAAAACATATCAGTCAAAGGCTGGACCCTTGGGAGGGGGTCCAGACTGAGTCCAAGGGAAAAACCCTCATTTGCCATAGCACACAAAAATAAGTTACATATAATCACAACAACTCGCAACAGAGGGGTGGGGAGTTGGGGCCATGGAGGCCGGCCTGCTGCTATAAAGCGCTACTCAGCCGTCCATCACCCCGAAGGGGAATCAAGCGGTGGTGAAGGCGTTGGGTGGGGGTGGGGTGTGTGTTTGTGTATATGCCCATTGTCTTAGGGTGTAGTGGTGTTGTGTCCATAGGCCCGGGGCCGTTCTGCATGCAATGCAAGCAAAGTTCGACTTCCAGGTGTCGTTGAGGAGGGAGGGAGGTCAAAAGCATCCATCTTTGAGAGTCCTCGGGGATGTTTTCGGAACAGCCTGCTCCTGTTGTTGCAGCGTCAAGGTCATTCGAGGGAGTCAAATCGTGGATTAGGATTTTTGTTTTTCCACGAGCAGACATTACAATGGCTTGTCTGTTCTATTCCTCCATATTAGCTCTCATATCCAATTTTTTTTTGCTCTGCCTTCTTTTTTCCCTCCTCTTGGAGCGCTTTAGTTTGTAGTTTTCTTAGCCCTTTATAGTGTAGTTCTATTTATAACTTTTTGTCTCCTCTTAGTGAGCGATTTTCTTTTGGTGCAGTTAATCGTAGATTGTTGTTTTTTGATTATTAGATCCGTGTAGATTTTGCTATCGCCTTTTTGCCTCCCTCAGGAGTGATTTTCCGTTTGTTTTTCGCCCTGTGCTACGTTTCCTTATTTACTCTAGTGTTCAAGTCTTGTTAGAATAATTATGTATATATTATCACACAACTCTTATGCTTAAGGGCCGTTGCTATAGTTATTATCAACTGTGCTGAAGTTGTATTTTTCTAAATGTGCAAAGCTGGCAATCCAAAAGATTGCAAGCCAGTCTCATATCAGTGTTTCGGGTGGAACGGGAGACATTAAACCCCCCTCCTTCCTCCGTGGGAGGGAGGCGAGTTGGGTGGCCGAAACCCCACGCTCGGAAGCGGATGCCGGTTCATGGTTCCGAAAGGCGAGAGGCCCGTGTTTCCAGAATCGGTCTGCTGACTGCCAAGGCCAAACATCGAGTACTGTGACGCAGACAGAGCAGAGACAAGGCGATATCACGAGTATCAACACATTTGCATTTCATTAATAGTCATATATCGTGTCTAACTGGAGCTGTCGAGAATACCCCCAGAAATGTACAGAGACATCCTGGATGAAAACCAAAGCCTCCCATCCAACCTGATTGAGCTTGAGAGATGCTGCAAAGGGGAATAAGCGAAGAGGAATAAGCAAAACTGCCTAAAGATAGGTGTGCCAAGCTTGTGGCGTTGTATTCAAAAAGTCTTGAGGCTGTAATTGCTGCCAAGGATGCATCAACAAAATATCGAAGAAAGCTTGTGAATACTTACGCTCATGTGATTTTTATTTTTTATTATTTTTAATAAATTTGCACAAAAAAAATTACAAAAATTCACATTGTTGTTAAGAGGTATCTTTAGAATTTTGAGGATGAAAATGAATTTATTCCATTTTAGAATAACGCGGTGATACAGCAAAATGTGGAAAAAGTGAAGTGCTGTGAGTATTTTACGAATGCACTGTGCAGTATTTTCTCTCCCACCTGAAGGCTACTAAAGTAAGAAACATGTTTTCTTCAATTGCTGACACAAATATTCAATAATTGAAAAAATATTTTTTCTAAATGAAGACATTTTATTACAAATCATGTTATATATTTTTCAGTTGTTTTTTTTTCAACCTGGAGACTAAATATATATGCATATTTGTTAATTATTTTTATTTTTTTGTGGGCGTTTCATGCGATGCAAGTGTAAGCCACTGTGACACTTCATTTTTTAAAATGTTTTTATTTTATTTTTTATAAATGGCTGTGATGATAATGTCAATGAGGAATTTCTAATCACTGCTGTGTTGGAATTCTTATTAATATTGATACTGTTGTGGATATTCATTTTGGTTTGACTACTTTTGGATTGTTTTGAGTCATGTTTGTGTGTCCTCAATTGTTCTGTTGATTGCTATTCTGAATGTTGCTGGGCTGGGTTTGATTTTGGAATTAGGATTGCATTATTATAGTATTATTGTGTATTATTGTGTTGGACTGATTACTAATAAAACAAACAAACAAAAATAAATAAATACATTAAAAATTTAAAAAAATATATATATATATATATATATATATATATATATATATATATATATATATATATATATATATATATATATATATATATATATATATATATATATATATGTGTGTGTGTTCATAATATGTGGCCTTAAATTATTAAATAAAATGTTTTTATACACTTATAAATAATAATTATAACCCAGTATGAATGAGTTAAAAAAAAAGGAAATATAAGCAAATAATTGATAACATCTGAAATATTGTAAATGGTCTATTTCTATTTATCATTAAAAAAAAAAATATATATATATATATATATATATATATATATATATATATATATATATATATATATATATATATATATATATATATATATATATATATATATATATATATATATACTACCGTTCAAAAGTTTGGGGTCACATTGAAATGTCCTTTTTTTGAAGGAAAAGCACTGTACTTTTCAATGAAGATAACTTTAAACTAGTCTTAACTTTAAAGAAATACACTCTATACATTGCTAATGTGGTAAATGACTATTCTAGCTGCAAATGTCTGGTTTTTGGTGCAATATCTACATAGGTGTATAGAGGCCCATTTCCAGCAACTATCACTCCAGTGTTCTAATGGTACAATGTGTTTGCTCATTGGCTCAGAAGGCTAATTGATGATTAGAAAACCCTTGTGCAATCATGTTCACACATCTGAAAACAGTTTAGCTCATTACAGAAGCTACAAAACTGACCTTCCTTTGAGCAGATTGAGTTTCTGGAGCATCACATTTGTGGGGTCAATTAAACGCTCAAAATGGTCAGAAAAAGATAACTTTCATCTGAAACTCGACAGTCTATTCTTGTTCTTAGAAATGAAGGCTATTCCACAAAATTGTTTGGGTGACCCCAAACTTTTGAACGGTAGTATATATATATATATATATATATATATATATATATATATATATATATATATATATATATATATATATATATATATATATATATATATATACAGTATATATATATATATATATATATATATATATATATATATATCAAATGACGAATGAAAAACATGGGTATTTATCCATAATTATGTAATAAAATCACAAAAAATTTAAATCATTTTGTTAACAATTTTTCAAAACTTGTAAAGCCACCTTTACCTTTATTTACCTTTATTCAGGGCCGTCCTCTGTATGTTCTGCCTGCCAGTGCAGGCCAAAGGTCTTGGGTTTGAGGTGTTTGAACCCTGGAGGAAAGTTCATGAATACACGCTATTGAATTAGTGGTTCTGCAAGAGTGCACAACGTATCTTTGTCCTTGTCCTTTTCAAAATGTACAGCTCTCATTCTGCTGATAGAACAGAATGGTGTGACTCAGAACAGTAGAGGGCGCTACTTATTTTAAGTTCAGATGTAGCTGACCTTTTTATGTGACATTTTCAACGTATCTGATGTATATAAAACATGCACAGAAATATTTCATCATATGCAAGCTTAAGTTTCTTAGGCAAGGTGGCAAAGGATGCAACCTCTCCCTCTCCTCCCTCCCTCCCTCCCTCCCTTTCCTCCTCCATGCAGGTTGACCTCACATCTTCCTCCAGCATCTTCTCACAACAACTACACGCCTCATGGTGACCTCAGACTGAGGAAGGAGCAGCGAGGATGCCTCTGCTGGAAAACTTTCACTCCCTGCAACTTTAAGGAGGTATGTTGAATTGCTACTTGCTTTAATTGACTTTATTATGTATTAATCCTAATTATGTATCAAGTGCAAATTCCCCTAATGTAAGCAACGGAGGGATGTATGAGGTCATAGTAAAGCACACCAAAAGTGTATTTGTAGTCGTTGTGTAAATGATCAGTGCAATTACAGAGACACTAAATGCAAGCAATTTAACTTGTGATTTTTACTTTCTAATAAAAGTAAAAATGTTGTCTTTGCAAATATACTAATGCTCAATTTTTATTTTAGTTTGAACTTAACTATATATATATTTATAATTGTGGTTGTAGTTTACAGATGTTTACACATATTTGTTTCTAATATTTTAAATATCAAATGAAGTTATTAACACTCGGATTAAATGTGCTGCAGAACATAATGTTGGAACCAGTATTTTATTTATTTTTGGGGGGCACAACAAGCCAAAACTATTCATTATCTACACAAGTTGAAGAAGAAAAATAGTATATGCAATACTATATTGTCATTTGCAAAAAAATAAAAATAAATAAATAAATATATAATATATGCAAATGCACCAACATGTGTAGTAATTTGCTTATTATTTAAAACTTTGTATTTATTTTAATTTAGTTATCATGATGTTATTGTTGGGAATTATAATTTTTGAATGAATAATTACTGACCTCAATATTGCGAAAGTGTACCATGTTTAGCCATTGAATATTTAACTATTTGTATTTATTTATTTGCATGTTTTATTTAGTTTATGCATTATTATTTTCTTAAAGACTTAAAGTGAAGTGAAGTGAATTATATTTATATAGAGCTTTTCTCCAGTGACTCAAAGCGCTTTACATTGTGAAACCCAATATCTAAGTTACATTTTTAAACCAGTGTGGGTGGGCACTGGGAGCAGGTGGGTAAAGTGTCTTGCCCAAGGACACAACGGCAGGGACTAGGATGGCAGAAGCGGGGATCGAACCTGGAACCCTCAAGTTGCTGGCACGGCCACTCTACCAACCGAGCTATACCGCCCCAACACTTAAATATGTGTTACAGTTCCTTTATTTTGCATGATTTTATTTATTAAAAACATATATTTAATTTCATGTTTTTATGTCAGCTTATTCAGTATAAAATACAATTGTTTTCATAAAAATACTGAATAAATTAAACTTTTTTAAATAGGAGGACTATGTCATTTTTAAATACTTATTCTAGATGTGTATTTTCTATATACAGTAGCATATGCTGCATTTAATTTAACTTAACTATATATATTTATGATTGTGGTTGTAGTTTACGGATGTTTACACATATTTTTTTCTAATATTCTAAATATCAAATGAAGTTATGAAAACTAGGATTAAATATTGTTCGAATGTGCTGCAGAACATAATGTTGGAACCAGTATTTTATTTATTTTTGGGGGGCACAACAAGCCAAAACTATTCATTATCTACACAATTCGAAGAAGAAAAATAGTATCTCCAATACTATATTGTAATTTTAAAAAAAAAACAATAACAAAACAAATAGTAACACAAAAACAAAATCAATGAATAAATTGTAAATATATGCAAATGTACTAAAATGTGTAGTAATTTGCTTAAACCATTTTAATGTATTTATCATGATGTTATTGTTGGGAATTATCATTTTTGAATGAATAATTACTGACCTCAATATTGCGAGAATGTACCATTGAATATTTATATTATTTTTATGTATTTATTTTCACGTTTTATTTTGTTCATGCATTATTATTATTTTAAATACCTAAATATGTGTTACAGTTCCTTTATTATGCGTGATTTTATTTATTTAAAAAAAAAATCCCATTTTTATTTTGAGGCATCGACAAAAATAATAAATGTTATTTCATGTTTTTATGTCAGCCCATTCAGTATAAAATACAATTGTTTTCATAAAAATACTGAATAAACTCAACTTTTTAAAAAAATAGTTATAGATTCAAAAACCGGGGAGGACTATGTAATTTCTAAATACTTATTGTAGATGTGTATTTGCTATGTACAGTAGTGTATGCTGCATTTAATTGAAGTGTTGTGTGTCATCCACACTTGTTGGCTCTACACTGAGGGCCACATCGAAGTTATGTTTGGCCCCAGAGGACTGCTTCTAACAGTGAATACTATCATTACACAATTTTTTTAATGCATTTTATTAGAAGATATTTTTAGAAATTAAATGTAAAAAATATATGGTAAATTGCAATCATTTCACCTCAAAATAAATGGAAAAACAGTACTGCTGTTTTACGGTTAAAAAAAGGCAGCTCAGTTAAAGTTAGTCACACACACTAGGTGTGGTGAAATTACCCTCTGCATTGCTTGTTTCACCCCCTGGGAGGTGAGGGGAACAGTGAGCAGCAGCGGTGGCTGCACTCGGGAATCATTTTGGTGATTTAACCCCCAATTCCCAACCCTTGATGCTGAGTGCCAAGCAGGGAGGTAATGGGTCCCATTTTTATAGTCTTTGGTATGACTCGGCCGGGATTTGAACTCACGACCTACCACTCTAACCACAAGACCACTGAGCAGGTCAAAAAAATAAGTAAATACATAAAAAAATAAAGCTGGCTGCTCAGTTGCCAGAATTTTATTGTAAAATTTACATTTGTTTTTTTACTGTAAATAAAAAAACTGCAATTTTACAGTAAAATTTTGGCACCTGAGCTGCCATTTTTTTTTTTTTTTTTTAATTTTTTTTACCACAAATCTGCAACTGTACATTTTTCGGTGTATTACTGTAAATGCCAAAACGGCACCCTAGTTTATTACAGTAAAAAAAAAGTACTGTTTTTTTCATTTCGAGAAAAATGCTGGAAAAACCACAGTCAATTTCACAATTTTACCACAAAATCTATTGCTACTTTTACATTGCACAATTTGGTGGATAACTTGCTTTGAAATCATTATCATTAGTATTTATTTCTCTTTAAAAAAAAATGGTTGGAATGTTTAAACAAAACGTTTGCATAATTAGACACTATTTAAGTTAACATCATTTGCAATTACATGGAGTCCATATGTTTGTTTCCTCCCAAAATAGAAAGAAAGAACACATTTAGTAAGAAGAGTTCCAGTACTTTATTGATACATATTATTTCCAGGCTTTCAAGGGCCAAATAAAATGAAGTGACGGGCTGAGACCGGAGCTGAAAGCCGATCGGTTCGTCCTCTCCCTCCCTCAGAGGTATTGATTAAAGGCTCGTCTGTGGAACAGTTAGTGCCTCCTGTGATGCTGAGATGCGTGGCGAGGTCAAGTGTAGTGGAGCCAGCACATCGCTCTGTCCTCCCGTGAACTTGCGACGTGTCGCGTGACTGACACGACTTCTCCTTGCAGACAGGCCCATGGCCCATAGCAGAAGGAAGGTGGCAGCAGAGCGGAGATGTTTACCAAGAAGTCTCCTGCAGGTCAGTATGCTGATATAAAATGAGCATTTTTGTATCATGCAGCCCGATGGTCCGGGTCTCCGTTGTCGTATTTTACGCTTTATAATGGGCCACACATTTTCAATGGGAGACAGGTCTGGACTACAGGTAGGCCAGTCTAGTACCCACACTCTTTTACTGCGAAGCCACGCTGTTGTAACACGTGCAGAATGTGGCTTGGCGTTATCTTGCTGAAATAAGCAGGGGCGTCCATGAAAAAGACGTTGCTTGGATGGCAACATATGTTGCTCCAAAACCTGTATGTACCTTTCAGCAATAATGGTGCCTGCACAGATGTGTAAGTTACCCATGCCTTGGGCACTAATACACCCCCATACCATCACAGATGCTGGCTTTTACACTTTGCGCCTATAACAGTCTGGATGGTTCTTTCCTCTTTGGTCCGGAAGACACAACGTCCACAGTTTCCAAAAACAAATTGAAATGTGGACTTGTCAGACCACAGAATACTTTTCCACTTTGCACCAGCCCATCTTAGATGAGCTCGGGCCCAGTAAGGCCGGTGGCGTTTCTGGTTGTTGTTGATAAATGGCTTTGGCTTTGCACAGTAGAGTTTTAACTTGCACTTACAGATGACAGTGGTTTTCTGAAGTGTTCCTGAGCCCATGTGGTGATATCCTTTACACACTGATGTCGCTTTTTGATGCAGTACCGCCTGAGGGATCGAAGGTCACGGGCATTCAATGTTGGTTTTCTACGTGCCGTGATTTCTCCAGATTCTCTGTATCTTTTGATGATATTACGGACCGTAGATGGTGAAATCCCTAAATTCCTTGCAATAGCTGGTTGAGAAATGTTCTTCTTAAACAATTTGCTCAAACATTTGTTCACAAAGTGGTGACCCTCGCCCCATCCTTGTCTGTCTGTGAATGAGCATTTCATGGAAGCGGCTTTTATACCCAATCATGGCACCCACCTCTTCCCAATTAGCCTGTTCACCTGTGGGATGTTCCATACTTTCTCAGTCTTTTTTGCCACTTGTGCCAGCTTTTTTGAAACATGTTGCAGGCATCAAATTCCAAATGAGCTAATATTTGCAAAAAATAACAAAGTTTACCAGTTTGAACTTTAGGTGTCTTGTCTTTGCAGTCTATTCAGTTGAATATAGGTTGAAAAGGACTTGCAAATCATTATATTCGGTTTTTACTTACGATTTGCACAACGTGCCAACTCCTCTGGTTTCTGGGCTTGTAGAATGGTGTTATGCATCGATAGCATCAAACAAGGACGGTAGCTTGTTTGATGCAAAGTGTCTTAGAACGTACATTTAGATGGCGCCGGGTGGCCCTGTCCTGCAACTCAATCCGCAACAAGAGCCCTGTGGTTGCCATGGTAACGTTATAGCACATGTGGCGACATCTATGTGTTTTGGTGGAAGACATATCTGATATGACATAGCATGGCCATTGCTGGCAGTGTGTGTTTACATACTGTATAAACATATGTTATATTACCATGTTATATGACATATGGAGGCAGTGGCAAGGTCATATCAACATAACAGTTATGTTTGTTATGTCCTTGCTACGGAGACGCTGATCAATTTGCAGGCGCCAGGCTGACTTGGCTGTGACTGTGCTGCCTCATCATCATCAGATCACTCTAATGTACACCTTCCTCTAACCTCTGACCCGTCAGTCGGCATCGCATTTCAGCACTTCAGTGTTTTATGTGTGTCTGAGTGTGTGTTATTACTGCTTTGTGGGGACATGAATATGATAGCACACTAGTGTTGTCCCCATACCAATATTTTGGTACTGGTACCGGTACCAAAATGTATTTGAATAGTTTTCGGTACTTTTCGATACTTTTCTAAATAAAGGGGACCACAAAAAATGGCACTATTGGCTTTATTTTCATCTTAGGGTCCATTAAACATATGTTTATTAGGGACAGAGTCCCTTTGGGACAGAGGACCCTATTATTAGGGTTCGCATGTACCCTGTACAAAGGACTCCCACAGGGAGTCCTTTGTACAGGTACAAAGGAACCTATTGAAATTGTAAGGTTGATTATTATTCCGCAGCTTTGCGCACTACTTTGCCCCCCTTAACATGCTTCAAAACTCACCAAATTTTATACACACATAGAAAAACTGGGACAGCACACTTTAGTAAAAAAAAACCAAACCCCAAAAATAAAAATTGCGCTCTAGCACCCCCTAGGAAAAAAACAAAAACAAACTGCCTGTAACTCCCACTAGGAAGGTTGTAGAGACATGAAACAAAAACCTGTATGTAGGTCTCACTTAGACCTATAATTCATAATTTCACATCCTCGGGCAAAAACCAACAGGAAGTTGGCAATTTCCCCTTCAACACAAAAAATGACTAAAAACACTCATTTTTGCCTCTTTGAGCTGTAATTTGACCCCCTTAAAATACTTCAAAACTCACCATAAAATTTTCACACATTGGGACTGGTGGAAATTGCGATCTAAAAAAAAACGAACCCCAAAACTCAAAATTGCGCTCTAGCGCAATTTTTGAATAAAACAGAGACAAAACTGCTTCTCAGAGGAAAACTCCGACAAAACTGCTTGTAACTTCCGGTAGGAACGTTTTAGAGACATGAAACAAAAACCTCTACGTAGGTCTCACTTAGACCTACATTTCATAGATTAAAATCCTTCAGCAAAAATCAACAAGAAGTTTGATATCCCCCCTTCAAAACTAAATTTTTGTAAAAAGCGGTCACCAAACATCAAACATTATCTCCTCTGAGCGCGTTTGTCGTTTTGGCTTCAAACTACTACAGGAGAGCGATTGAACCCTTCTGATTAAAAGTTGGCGAAAGCGTTTTAATAAGTGCTACGGTTTTGATTTTACGAGCCTTCAAAGAAAACAACCACTGTGCCGCAGCACCTAGGAAAAAGACACAGACACAACTTCCTCTAACTCCCAGTACGAATATCGTAGAGACATGAAACAAAAACCTCTATGTAGGTCTCACTCAGGACTACCACTGGACAAAAGTATTGGGACACCTAGGACTACCACCTGCCAAAATGCGGACCCGACCAACGCTGCTTGCAGCTTTAATATTTCTAGCGTTTTATTATTATTCCGCCGCCTCTTTGAGCTGTAATTTGACCCCCTTAACATGCTTCAAAACTCACCAAATTGGACACACACATCAGGACTGGCGAAAATTGCGATCTAATCAAAAAACCAAACCCCAAAACTCAAAATTGCGCTCTAGCGCCCCCTAGGAAGAAAACACAGACAAAACTGCCTCTAACTCCCAGTAGGAATGTTGTAGAGACATGAAACAAAAACCCTCTATGTAGGTCTTACTTAGACCTAGATTTCATACACTGACAACCCCCAGTAAAAATCAACAGGAAGTTTGCAATTCCCCCTTCAAAACAAAAGTTGAGTAAAAATAGTCACCTTTATTCAAACATTATCTCCTCTGAGCGTGTTTGTCGCGTCGGCTTCAAATTAGCACAGGAGAGAGATGGAACCCTTCTGATTAAAAGTTGATGAAAGAGTAATTACTGCTCCGGTTTGGATTTTATGAGCCCTCAAAGTCGGTCCCGTCCATCGCTGCTTGCAGCTTTAATTATTGCAATTGTGTCCTTAAATAAAATAGTGAACATACAAAGGCTCCTAATTTAGTCTGCTGACATATGCAGTAACATATTGTGTCATTTATCATTCTATTATTTTGTCAATACTATTAAGGACAAGTGGTAGAAAATGAATGATTTATCTACTTGTTCATTTACTGTTAATATCTACTTACTTTCTCTTTTAACATGTTCTATCTACACTTCTGTTAAAATGTAACAATCACTTATTCTTCTGTTTTTTGGATACTTTACATTAGTTTTGGATGATACCACACATTTGGGTATCAATCCGATACCAAGTAGTTACAGGATCATTACAGGAGTTTATAAACATAATATATATTAAAAAAAAAGAAAAAAAAAGATGTTGTGATGCCCAAAAATATCGATATAATTATAGTAGTATCGACTAGATACGCTTCTGTACTTGGTATCATTACAGTGGATGTTAGGTGTAGATCCACCCATGGCGTTTGTTTACATTTTGACGCCGGTGAGCTACGGTGTGTAGTGAAGCATGTTTAGCTATTCCTCGTCCTGCAGGGATGATACTTGTAAGAAACGTACTCAGTGATTTAGAAGTATCTAAAACACTGCTGACTGCGGATGGACTTAAGCCGGTAATGAGCTAGCCATGTCTTAAAGCACCTCCTCCTGAGGGCGTTTCAGTGTTATAGCTTCATCTTTATCATTAGTTTTTAGGCCAAAATGCATCCATTCTCCCTTTTCTGTCTGCACACTGCGTCTGCTTGTAAGTACTCCGTGTTTGTGCGCTGCCGAACATGCTCGTCTGCTCGTAAACCAGCAATGACCCGACGTCACGACGACGGGGGTTGGGGGTGGGTGGTTGGACCGGTACTTTTTAGAGGTGGTATAGTACCAAATATGATGAATTAGTATCGCGGTACTATACCGTATACCGTATCACCCTATAGCACACTCACTCTTAAAAACAACACAATTCCCCTGTCATAAATAAAATACACTCAACGTTTGATGTAACGCAATCCATAAAATACCGATCGCGTTATTCCCGAGAATGCAATTCATAGAAATCCTTTTTTTGTACCCTTTTCTTATTGAAAGATTACCGTAGTATTCGGACTATAAGTCGCAGTTTTTTTCATAGTTTCATAGCGGCTTATACTCAGGAGCGACTTATGTGTGAAATTATTAACACATTACCGTAAAATATCAAATCATATTATTTAGCTCATTCACGTAAGAGACTAGACGTATAAGATTTTGTCGGATTTAGCGATTAGGAGTGACAGATTGTTTGGTAAACGTATAGCGTGTTCTATATGTTATAGTTATTTGAATGACTCTTACCATAATATGTTACGTTAACATACCAGGCACATTCTCAGTTGGTTATTTATGCCTCATATAACGTACACTTATTCAGCCTGTTGTTCACTATTCTTTATTTATTTTAAATTGCCTTTCAAATGTCTATTCTTGGTGTTGGGTTTTATCAAATAAATTTCCCCCAAAAATGCGACTTATATATGTTTTTTTCCTTCTTTATTATGCATTTTCGGCAGGTGCGACTTATACTCCGGAGCGACTTATACTCCGAAAAATACGGTATATACAATTAAATGATCCCCAAACCAGACGTGACGTGAATGGTGGATTGTGCTCCCATGTCACAGAATGGCTCAACTAGCGAGCTTCTAAGCTTGCGGAGCTAAGATCGCCCGGTCCAAAGCCCCCTGTTTCGAACACAGCAAGAACTTGACTCGGTGAAAGAAAAACATGAGTATGCCTTGTCCCGGCTAGAGAGATATGTGTCCGCCAGTTAGAGCAGAGTAACTTTGTAACTTTAGAGACTGTAAACACATGTTGTATATTTGTTGGTCGTGTGATGGGTGATGAGCCAACGAGGAATCGTCGAACAAAAAGCTTTATTTGTTTCAGCGAGCCTCAGACTGGAACTGCAGCTTCCAGGACAACGAGTACGGGCCTGATTACTCTTCTGATGTCCTCTCGGACCACTGTCCTTAAATACCTTTTACACAAAGACCCCCACTCTTTGTAACTTTAGCGTTGGAGCCGGCCAGTCTGGACAAAGCCCAATTTGTTGCTTGGCCAGTAAATCTATTTCCTCTGATCAGTTTGAGTCGGGTGACCTCCGACCCCTGTCCTCTACTCCTACTTGTGAGGGCTTCCTACCAGATGTTGCTAATGTCTTTACACTTCCTCCTAAAATCCAAACCTGCATTCCTGTAGGATTCCAATTTCTTGGGTGCAAGGGCCACCACTCTCTGGAGAGCTTGTGATGGACATGTGCACTTTTGAAGCTATCTAAGGGCATATTTCCTTAGTATAATAAGCCTCTAAAGGATTCTGTGACTAAATACAAACACATGTTAGCTCCCAATCATATAAGAAAATGGTACACGGTATAATTTACCACACTAGCGTTAGCCGTATTGAGCTAACAAGCCCAGTTTGTAGCAGCCCTAAACGACCTACAAGCTACAATCAGTTGGCTAAAACGAATGACGGATTTAGCTCATTAGCTAGTCCTACACCCCAGTCTACCGGCCACCACACCGCGATGTAAACGGGTGAAAATTCAGGATCCATGACAGGATCGCGTTCTATAGAATATTGCGTAATATTCGGCAGCGTTATATCAAACTTGGAGTGTATTTGACTAGCAATTTTGCAAAAAATCCTTGTAAACAGCAGATGCCCCCTCTTACATAGACAATCTTTGTGTTTTTACAGTTTACAGTTTTAAAACACCAGCACCACACCATTATCCTTAAAGGCCTACTGAAATGAGATTTTCTTATTTAAACGGGGATAGCAGATCCATTCTATGTGTTATACTTGATCATTTCGCGATATTGCCATATTTTTGCTGAAATGATTTAGTAGAGAACTTCGACGATAAAGTTCGCAACTTTTGGTCGCTGATAAAAAAAGCCTTGCCTGTACCGGAAGTAGCGTGACGTCACAGGTTGAAGAGCTCCTCACATCTGCTTATTGTTTACACCAGCAGCGAGAGCGATTCGGAGCGAGAAAGCGACGATTACCCCATTAATTTGAGCGAGGATGAAAGATTCGTGGATGAGGAAAGTGACAGTGAAGGATTAGAGTGCAGTGCAGGACGCCAGGGTTTATCTTTTTTCGCTCTGACCGTAACTTAGGTACAAGGGCTCATTGGATTCCACATTTTCTCCTTTTTCTATTGTGGATCACGGATTTGTGTTTTAAACCACCTCGGATACTATATCCTCTTGAAAATGAGAGTCGAGAACACGAAATGGACATTAACAGTGACTTTTATCTGCACGACAATACATTGGCGAAGCACTTTAGCTTCGGAGCTAACATGATAGCATCGGGCTCAAATGCAGATAGAAACAAAAGAAATAAACCATTTGACTGGAAGGATAGACAGAAGATCAACAATACTATTATTACTTCTACTATCAGGAGACACCGAACCAAACCCTGGACCTGTAACCACACGGTTAATGCTGTCCAGCCTGGCAATGCCTAGCAATGCTGTTGCTAATGACGCCATTGAAGCTAACTTAGCTACGGGACCTCGGCAGAGCTATGCTAAAAACATTAGCTCTCCACCTACGCCAGCCCTCATCTGCTCATCAACACCCGTGCTCACCTGCGTTCCAGCGATCGACGGCGCGACGAAGGACTTCACCCGATCATCGGTGCGGTCGGCGGCTAGCGTCGGATAGCGCGTCTGCTATCCAACTCAAAGTCCTCCTGGTTGTGTTGCTGCAGCCAGCCGCTAATACACCGATCCCACCTACAGCTTTCTTCTTTGCTGTCTTCATTGTCCATTAAACAAATTGCAAAAGATTCACCAACACAGATGTCCAGAATACTGTGGAATTATGTGGTGAAAACAGACGACTTAAGCTGGCCACCGTGCTATTCCAAAATGTCTGCTTCAACCCGTGACGTCACGCGCAAATGTCATCATACCGAGACGTTTTCAGCCGGATACTTCGCGGGGAATTTAAAATTGCACCTTATAAGTTAACCCGGCCGTATTGGCATGTGTTGCAATGTTAAGATTTCATCATTGATATATAAACTATCAGACTGCGTGGTCGGTAGTAGTGGGTTTCAGTAGGCCTTTAAGAAGGGCAGTGTGTCCTTTTCATATAGGGGACCTTTGACAACGGTTTTTACAGTGTTTCCTGTCATTTAGATTATCTTTAAATATAATTTTGCTGCACATTCCTAATACATCTCTTTGTTCCTGTCATAAAGATGTTGTTTAGTTAGCATTTTTGAACTTGGTTCTTAAAAACAACAGAGCGCTCCTGTCATGTAAAAGATCTTTGACTAGGGTTTTTGCTTTTTTTTAAAAAAACAACATGGTACTAAGATGTTCTTTGACTTTTGGTTTTGCACCAGATGCTTACAGTAAAAACAACAGAGTGCTTGTGCTCCTGTCATATAGAAGATCTTTGACTAGTGTTTTTGCAGTAGGTTCTTAAAACCAGCACCACACACGCTCCTATAATCCTTGAAAAAGGCAGCGGTTTCTTTCATATAGGGGATATTTGACAGATGTTTTTACAGCACATTCCTAAAAACAGCACTTTTTTCCTGTCATATAGACATAGTTTGGTTAGCATTTTTGCACTTTCTTCATAAAAACAACAGAGCGCTCTTGTCATGTAGAAGATCTTTGATTTTGTTTTTTGCACATTTTTTTTTAATCAACACGGTGCTACTCTTATATAAATATATGCATCCATTTTTCATCGCTTGTCGCTTTCTATTATCCTTAAAAAAGGCAGCTTGGTCCTTTCCTAAAGAGGATCTTTGACAAGTGATTTTTACAGCACATTCCTAAAAACAGCACTTTACTCTTGTCACTTAGATGTTGTTTAGTTGGCATTTTTGCGCTTGGTTTCTTAAAAAACAACAGCAAAATCATGTCATGTAAAAGATCTTTGCCTAGGAGGTTTGCACTAGTTTCTTAAAAACAACACAGTGCTCCTCTCATATAGATGATCTTTTCAGGATCTGCTGGTCTTGAACCCCAAGATGCAGAGATGGCAGGCGTAGCGCAGGAAAACATGACTAATGTCAAAAAGAAAAAAGTGCAACTGGTAAGTGCACATGCAGGGAAAACAGGAACCAGGAAACAGGCAACAGGAAACACAACCAGACGTAAATGTGACAGATCGTCACAGTACCCCCCCCCCCTTTAGGGGCGGATTCTAGACGTCCCCCCTTAAAAAACAGGGTTTAAAAGTCACGGGAGGGTGGAGGGAGGAATGGCGGGGAGTTGCCAAACTGCGCCCCTGCCTCAAAAGTCTGGCCAAAAGTCCAGGCCGTGTGCCCCCGCAGCCAGCGTGGAAGAGCCAGGTGGCGGGGACGAGTTGAACGCCGCTGCATCTGGCGAGGCGGGTGACCAAGCAACGACCACTCTCTTGGCTTATGAGGAGGAGGCATGTGGGCGTTTGATGGCCGCTTGTGCGGCAGGCAAGCTGGAGGTCGCAGAGGCGACTCCAGGACAAGTACCGACAATGGGCCTGTGGGACGGCCCGCCGGAGACAAAGATTGCGGCGCCGTGGGACGGTCCGCTGCAGACACAAATGACGGCGGCGTCCCACGGCTTGCTGGGGAAAAAGATTGCGGAGCCGTGGGACGGCCCACCCGAAACGAAGATTGCGGCGCTGAGGGACGGCCCGCCGGAGACGATGATGGCGCAGTGGAAAGGCCCGCCAGAGACAAAGATGCCGTGTACAGAGCTGGAGCAGCAGGTGACTGGGCTGTTGGCGTCTGAGGTGGCCTCACTGGGAGAAGTAGGAGCTGTGCTTCCCCTGTCGCACAGCTGACCTTAGCACCCCACTCAGGGGACGGATCCCAGACGTCCCCAAAGAGGCCAACAGATGACAAGGATTGGTGGGAGGGAGCCAAAATCTTGTCAAGCCTCTCGGCCATTGAAATCTCCACGGGGTTTGTATTTGACTCTATGATTCTGTCAGGTTCTGCTGGTCTTGATCCTCAAGAGGCAGAGATGGCAGGCATAATGCAGGAAAACATGACTTTAATGTCAAAATGGAAATAGTGCAACTGGTAAGTGCACATGCAGGGAAAAAAGGAACCAGGAAACAGGCAACAGGAAACACAACCGCACGTGAATGTGACAGATTGTCACAGATCTCTGACTATTGGTTTTGTGCTAGGTTCTTACTGTGAAAAACAGAGTGCTGTGCTCCTATCATATAGAAGATCGTTGACTAGTATTTTTGCAGTGGGATCTTAAAAACCAGCACCATGCTCCTATTATCTTTAAAAAAAGACAGTGTTCCTTTCATACAGAAGAACTTAGACAAGTGTTTTTACAGCACAGTCCTAAAGACAGCTCTTGGCTCCTGTCATATAGATGTTGTTTGGTTAGCATTTTTACAGTTGGTTCTTAAAACAAAGCGCTCCTGTCAAATAGAAGACCTTTGACTTGGGTTTCCCTGCTAGTTTCTTAAAAACAACAGGCGGCTCCTTTCAAACAGATAATCTTTGACAAGGGATTTTGCAGTAGGTTCTTAAAAAACAGCACCACATTCCTATTATACTAAACAGCTTTAGAACAAGTGTCCTCCTCAATATTATTGTTTGTATTAGAAGAATGCTGGTTCTCAGGATGTCAAAAAAGGAAGTGTGTTTCTTTCATTTTGGGGATCTTTGATTTTTTTTTAAACCAGATGTAAAAAAACAACACTTTGCTCCTGTCATATCGATGTTGATTGGTTAGTTTTGCACTCGGTTCTTAAAAACAACAGAGCGCTCCTGTCATGTAAAATATCTTTGACTAGGGTTTTTGCATTAGTTTCTTAAAAACAATAGAGTGCTCCTCTCATAGAGATGATCTTTGACTATTGGTCTGTACTAGATACTTACTGAAAAAACAACAGAGCGCTTGTGCTTCTGTTATATACAAGATCTTTGACTAGGGCGTGTAAGGGGCGTGGCCTGCGGACCTGCAGCAAGGCGGGATGTGCCAGGACCGGCTTCGAGATTAGCGACAGGTGAGTGGATGACACAGCTGAGAGTGTTTGTCTGATCACCTGTCGCTCTGTTAAAGGGAGCAGTCGGGAAGGAGAAGGTTGTTGTTGATGGTCGTTGAGGGTGGCGAGTTGGCAGCGGAGCACGACAGAGAGACTGAAGGAAAACCATTTGTGTGCTCACTGGCAGATTGACAGACATTTGCTGAAAAGCATAAAATAACCATTTATTGAAAAATAAATAATTGTTCACAAATATCACCGAAGCTGTCATGTCCGTCTCTGGTGATCCAAGGAACCCTGGGGAGCAAGACCTCCACAGGGCGTTTTCACTGGTTTCTTAAAAACAACAGGGTGCTCCTCTCATATGGATGATCTTTGACCAGTGTTTTTGCAGTAGGCTCGTAAAATCTAGCAACACGCTCCCATAATATACAGTATAGAGGATCTTTGACTGGCATTTTTGTGGTAGATCCTTATAAAGAGCATAGTGTTCCTGTCATATAGGCAGGAATAAGAGCAAGTGAACTAAGTTGCTTGCTGATTTAGATCTTTGTAAAACAGTTCCAGGGGCCAACGAGCATGTCTTAGTCATGAAAACACATTTGATATTGGGTCATTATAACGTGTGTGTGTAAAAATGTCACAACTTAATTTAATTCAGCTTGAATCAATACTTTTTTAGGCGCGTATGTCTCTGAAGGAGCCTGCAAGTTTATCCGTAATGGAGCTTTATAGATTTATGCACACTTCTTCTCCCATCTACTCAGTATCAGGGCTTCTAATGTCTTTGCTGCTGTCAGACATAGAGTATTAAACACGTAATGGGCAGTTTGCTAAAGACGCATTCAAGTGACGGCTCAGCTTTCTTCGGGAGAACAAGACAAGACGCAATCCTGCTCATGACACAAGATAGGAGGCCGGTGCTTGTTTACTGAGCAGGACAAACACAGTCATCGCCATCTCTCACAGTCAATGTGCGCCTCGGTGTGTATTTACCATTGGAAAATAAGACACTTTCAGTTTGATTATTTTTGGAAAAATCAATGAGAACTTACTTAATGGTGACATTCAATATTTAGATGATGTAGTAACATGAGTTGTCTGATCTGCAACTCTTTCAAAATCAAATCACAGTTCAACCGAATCCCAAGTTGTTCTAATATCATAAATCGTCCTACAAGAAACCGAATGGAAAAAAAGACCTGCACTTTTTTTTGGAATTGACAATCCCTACGTAAGACAATAACACATGGTTTCTTGTATGGTTGATGAGCCAAGAAGACGCCAATTAGGAATCGTCAAACAAAACACTATTTGTTTCTGCGAGCCTCTACCTGGAGCTGCAGCTTCCAGGAGAAAGAGTAAGTGCCTGACCACTATTCTGCTGTCTTCCTGGACAACTGTCCTTAAATACCTTTTACACAAAGACCCTTACTCTTTGTAGTTCTAACTTTGGAGCCGGTCAGACTGGCCAGTCAATCTTTCCTAGACGTTATTCCTCTGATCAGTTTGAGTCGGGTGACCTCCAACCCCTATCCTCTACTCCTACTTGTGAGGGCTTCCTACCAGATGTTGCTGATGTCTTTACACTTCCTCCTAAAATACAAACCTGCATTCCTGTAGGATTCCAATTTCTTTGGGGCAATAGCCACCACTATCTGGAGCGCTTGTGATGGACATGTGCACTTTTGACCTTTAGTAGAATAATCCTCTAAAGCAGGGGTGCCCGCGGGACGGATCAGGTCCGTGAACAGGTTTTATTCGGCCCGTGGGATGAGTTTGCTAAGTATAACAATGAGCCAAAATTTTTTAATGAAAGAAACTGCTGTTCTAAATGTGTACACTAGATGTCGCAATAGCAATCATTTGTATCTTTGTAGATTATGCTACATATGTAAAAAAATAAAAATAAACCACATAAATAACTACATAAATAACATCCTGCAATTTGATTTTGATATTTTTTTATCTTGATAGATTGAAAATTAACACCGATGAGTTGACTGATAAACATTATCACATAATTTATTCAGAAAGTATAAATGACGACAAATAAAGATAGAATACTATTAACCGTAACATGTAAGTGTAAAACAACAACAACATTCATTTTTTAAACAAAAAAAACAATCCGAAGTTGTCTTTATTTTTAAGTTATCGTTCTAAAGGATTCTGTGACCAAATACAAACACATGCTAGTTCACGATGATATAAGAAAATGGTACACGGTATAATTCACCACACATTCTAACTTGTAATAAACATTAGCAAAAGTCAGGTAATAATAGAACCAATAGGAGTCACTCTATTCTGCTTAAAAAACACTCCATCAAGGTTTTATATACAGTAAGTAAATAAGTAAGTAAATATGTAACGTGGTAACAGGCACATTACCATGGAGACACTCAATCTATGACTACGTTTACACTGCAGGCCAAAGTGGTCTAAATCGAAATATTTTTAAAATCAGATTTTTTCCAGCTGACTGTTTACACTGCAGGTAAAATGTGATTTTTATCAGACTCCAGTGTAAACGCGCACAGGCCCCAATGTGGCCCCAATGTGACCACAATGTGGCCTTGACATCACTTGCATGCGCTTTTCGATAAAGTGAAAACAAAGAAAGTTGACCGAGAGAAAGTCGCTACCACTCAAATAAAATAAAAGTCGCAACACCAAAATTGTCAGGTTTGTCACTGACAGTTTAGTTTTGTTTTTTTTTTTTCTTTGTTTGTTTTTATTTCCTGTCAGTGCTCTTATTTTGGTTGTTTCCTGCTTTTCTCCCTGAGCGCTGTTTCCCCTCAGCTGCGTCTGATTGGCACCTGGCCACACCTGGTGTCAATCAGCCGGCTGCTATTTAAACCTGCTTTGCCCTCCAGTCAGTACTGGAGTATTACTACTTGTCATTGTCGCTGTCTGCGGTAAGCTGTTCCTGTTTGCTGGTTCCCGATAGCTATTTGCAATTAGCTGTCTCCTAGCTCCTTGTTTCTTGTTTTCCTGTTAGCTATATCCTGTTAGCCGTTAGCTGTTTCCAGTTTTTCTGTTTGCTGGTTCCTGTTTCCAGTTTGGCTGTTCCTGGTTTCTGGTTTGTGTTTTTTTTCTTATTTTGTACATTAAATTATGTTTTCCTGCACAGAGACTGCCATCTCTGCATCTTGGGGTTCGTCACCAACACTTTGTGACAAAAATGGTCTTATTGCCCAAACAAAAAGTGACAAACAAGTGCAGAGTTATTGGCGTCCCAATAGCGTTTGACACAAAGTTTACCAACTTCTCGGTTTATAAATAGAAAAGTAACTTTCACCAGCTTAGTGGCCAGCTCAATATGTAAATATAGCAGCACAAGCTAGTTGGCAAAAAATTGTCTGTGTTAGCGCTTATAATAACAATATCGCTAATACTTAGTTAATATTCAGGTCAAGACGTGTAAATGGAGTATTGTTGGTGTTTTTTCAATGTTTTTTTTAGAGGCCTTTATAAGCTGAATATTGTATTCCCATTAGCTGCATTGTTAGTCACCTCGTATTTGCCATATTTTATGACTTAAAATGCATCCATCCATCCATTTTCTACCGCTTGTCCCTTTTGGGGTCGCGGGGGGTGCTGGAGCCTGTCTCAACCGCATTCGGGCGGAAGGCGGGGTACACCCTGGACAAATCGCCACCTAATCACAGGGCCAACACAGATAGACAGACAACATTCACACTCACATTCACACACTAGGGCCAATTTAGTGTTGCCAATCAACCTATCCCCAGGTGCATGTCTTTGGAGGTGGGTGTACCCGAACATGCAAACTCCACACAGAAAGATCCCGAGCCCGAGATTGAACTCAGGACTACTCGTATTGTGAGGCACATGCACTAACCCCTGTTCCACCGTGCTGCCCTATGGGGAACATATTCACCATTAATGAGTCGCTTATTAAAGGCCTACTGTAATGAAATGTTCTTATTTAAACGGGGATAGCAGATCCATTCTATGTGTCATACTTGATCATTTCGCGATATTGCCATATTTTTGCTGAAAGGATTTAGTAGAGAACATCGACGATAAAGTTCGCAACTTTTGGTCGCTGATAAAAAAAGCCTTGCGTGTACCGGAAGTAGCGTGACGTCGCAGGTTGAAGGGCTCCTCACATTTCCCCATTGTTTACACCTGCAGCGAGAGCGATTCGGACCGAGAAAGCGACGATTACCCCATTAATTTGAGCGAGGATGAGAGATTTGTGGATGAGGAATGTGAGAGTGAAGGACTACAGTGCAGTGCAGGACGCATCTTTTTTCGCTCTGACCGTAACTTAGGTACAACGGCTCATTGGATTCCACACTTTCTCCTTTTTCTATTGTGGATCACGGATTTGTATTTTAAAGGCCTACTGAAATGATTTTTTTTATTTAAACGGGAATAGCAGATCCATTCTATGTGTCATACTTGATCATTTCGCGATATTGCCATATTTTTGCTGAAAGGATTTAATAGAGAAAATCGACGATAAAGTTCGCAACTTTTGCTCGCTGATAAAAAAAAGCCTTGCCTGTACCGGAAGTAGCGTGACGTCACAGGAGCTAGTATTCCTCACAATTCCCCATTGTTTACAATGGAGCGAGAGAGATTCGGACCGAGAAAGTGATGATTACCCTATTAATTTGAGCGAGGATGAAAGATTCGTAGATGAGGAACGTTACAGTGAAGGACTTGAGAGGCAGTGATGGACGTATCTTTTTTCGCTCTGACCGTAACTTAGGTACAAGCTGGCTCATTGGATTCCACACTCTCCTTTTTTTATTGTGGATCACGGATTTGTATGTTAAACCACCTCGGATACTATATCCTCTTGAAAATGAGAGTCGAGAACGCAAAATGGATATTCAGTGCCTTTTATCTCCACGACAATACATCGGCGAAATGCTTTAGCTACGAGCTAACGTGATAGCATCGTGCTTTAACTGCATATAGAAACAAAAAAATAAACCTCTGACTGGAAGGATAGATAGAAAATCAACAATACTATTAAACCGTGGACATGTAAATACACGGTTAATGCTTTCCAGGCTGGCGAAGGTTAACAATGCTGTGCTAACGACGCCATTGAAGCTAACTTAGCAACTTAGCAACGGGACCTCACAGAGCTATGCTAAAAACATTAGCTCTCCACCTACGCCAGCCAGCCCTCATCTACTCATCAACACTTGTGCTCACCTGCGTTCCAGCGATCGGCAGAAGGACGAAGGACTTCACCTGATGCGTTTGGCGGCCCGGAGACGTAGGAAGTCAAGGTGAGGTCGGCGGCTAGCGCGGCTAGCGCGGCTAGCGCTCCAACAAAGTCCTCCTGTTTGTGTTGCTGTAGTCCGCTGCTAATACACCGATCCCACCTACAACTGTCTTCTTTGCAGCCTTCATTGTTCATTAAACAAATTGCAAAAGATGTCCAAAATACTGTGGAATTATGAAATGAAAACAGAGCTTTTTGTATAGGATTCTACGGGTACCATAACTTCCATTACTCTGACTTTGTCACGCGCATACGTCATCATACCGCAACGTTTCAGCCGGATATTTCCGGGGAAGTTTTAAAAGTCACTTTATAAGTTAACCCGGCCGTATTGGCATGTGTTGCAATGTTAAGATTTCATCATTGATATATAAACTATCAGACTGCGTGGTCGGTAGTAGTGGCTTTCAGTAGGCCTTTAAACCACCTCGGATACTACATCCTCTTGAAAATGAGAGTCGAGAACGCGAAATGGACATGCACAGTGACTTTTATCTCCACGACAATACATCGGCGAAGCACTTTAGCTACGGAGCTAACGTGATAGCATCGTGCTTAAATGCAAAAGAATTAAGTCTCTGACTGGAAGGATAGACAGAAGATCAACAATACTACCAAACACTGGACCTGTAACCACACGGTTAATGCTGTCCAACCTGGCGAAACCTAGCAATGCTGTTGCTAACGACGCCATTGAAGCTAACTTAGATACGGGACCTCGACAGAGCTATGCTAAAAACATTAGCTATCCACCTACGCCAGCCCTCATCTGCTCATCAACACCCGTGCTCACCTGCGTTCCAGCGATCGACGGCGCGACGAAGGACTTCACCCGATCATCGATGCGGTCGGCGGCTAGCGTCGGATAGCGCGTCTGCTATCCAACCCAAAGTCCTCCTGGTTGTGTTGCTGCAGCCAGCCGCTAATACACCGATCCCACCTACAGCTTTCTTCTTTGCAGTCTTCATTGTCCATTAAACAAATTGCAAAAGATTCACCAACACAGATGTCCAGAATACTGTGGAATTTTGTGTTGAAAACAGACCTGTTTTTATTGGGATACAATGTGTCCGAATACTTCCGCTTCAACCATTGCCGTCACGCGCAAACGTCATCATACCTACACGTTTTCAACGGGAAGTTTCCCGGTAAACTTAAAATTGCACTTTATAAGTTAACCCGGCCGTATTGGCATGTGTTGCAATGTTAAGATTTCATCATTGATATATAAACTATCAGACTGCGTGGTCGGTAGTAGTGGGTTTCAGTAGGCCTTTGACATGCAAATTGGTAACATATTGGCTCTTAATTAGTCATTATTAAATACTTATTATACAACCAGTAATCCAATCCAATCCACTTTATTCACTTAAAATGCATAAAAAATAGAAAAACCTGTGTTCTTGTCTTAAATAAGGATGGTGAATGATAGGGGGAAAAAAGTGCAGTTTCTTTTTAAAATATAATATATACTGCCAGAAATCTTGCCTGCCTTGCTTTGTGTTAGCCCACTCCTTTAAAATATTTAAATTCCATCTTCCATGCTTTTTGTTAGACAATTGTGGAACCTTTGACATGCATTTGAAATTGCTAAAACATACTATAATATAGGACCTTTAATCTGTTGTAACAAACATTTACCAAGATCTTGTGTAATATACACTCTAACTCAGGGGCGCCGCTAGGGATTTTGGGCCCCATGAAAAGAATCTCTACAGGGCCCCCTGTATTATAATTTCATCATCATTAGGGGCCTCTCTTGGCCCCCCTCCATCATGGGCCCCTAGAATCCGTCTCCTTTACCCCCCCTTTTCGGCGCCCCTGCTCTAACTGGACAAACTGCTGGCCATCATGGACAATCCTGCCCACCCACTCCACCTGACAATTAAGGGACAGCGCAGTCCATACTCCAACAGGCTCCTTGTGCGATTCAAGAACTCCTTCACTCCACACTCCATCCAGCTGTATAATCACACGCCATACAGCAATAGATGATATCTGCCTATTACCTGACACCTTCTATGTTAGCTACTTCTCTTTGTTTATAATGTTTATAATGTCTATTTTCTGCTGGATCTACTCTCTATTTTATGCTGCTGCTGTCACATATACTGTATATACTGTAATATTGTACATGGTCATTGGTATATATTGTATATATGTTATAGACATAATATAATATATCTGTATATATAATATACTGTACACATATTATGTAAATATTCATATACATGTTAGATTTTTTATCGCTATATTAGTCTATTTATACCTGCATTGTCCTTTCCATCCCTACACTTTCCATCATTGCAACTGAGCTACTGTGTTGAATAATTTCCCTTGTGGATCATTAAAGTTTGTCTAAGTCTAAGTCTAATGTTTCAACAAACTTACATATTAATATCGGCTCGTGTGATTACATAACTTCTCTACAGCTGGGATGATTCTATCAATATTGATTTAGGGCTGCAGAAACAGAAGATATGGCAGTACATTAATTAGCCAACATTAGATTATTTGCTAATAGCTTCCTGTGGTTTCCTTGTTGCTTCTCATGTAGCCAACAATTAAATCTATCCTCAGTGCAACCCACGTCCTTAATTCTGCACTTTGATTCTACTGTACATCATAGTAGCCATCTGCACAGCTGATAAATCATTAATATTTAAGGGGCATGACTTATGCATTATGTTGCCACAATAATTTGAGCATCATTGCATTCATTTGAGCTTTTTCAAGTTAAAGTTGATAAAAAACGTTGTAGTTTTTTTTGTGAGTGCGTCAACAGTATCATTTGGCTAGTAATGTGCCAACAAGCACACCTGCTCATTATCCAGAAGCTTTTTAGTGGAGAACTATACTTACACCAGGTATTGGCAGTGCAATGCTTTATTTACAATAGCCTTGTGACCAGGGCTGGGCGATATGGCTGAAAACTGTACCACGATATACGAAACCCAAAACCAGTGAAGTTGGCACGTTGTGTAAATGGTAAATAAAAACAGAATACAATGATTTGCAAATCCTTTTCAACTTATATTCAAGTGAATAGACTGCAAAGACAATATTCTTAACGTTCGAACTGGAAAACGTTGTTATTTTTTTGCAAATATTAGCTCATTTGGAATTTGATGCCTGCACCATGTTTCAAAAAAGCTGGCACAAGTGGCAAAAAAGACTGAGAAAGTTGAGGAATGCTCATCAAACACTTATTTGGAACATCCCACAGGTGAACAGGCTAATTGGGAACAGGTGTGTGCCATGATTGGGTATGAAAGCAGCTTCCATGAAATGCTCAGTCATTCACAAACAAGAATGGGGCGAGGGTCACCACTTTGTCAACAAATGCGTGAGCAAATTGTCAAACAGTTTAAGAACAATATTTCTCAACGAGCTATTGCAAGGAATTTAGGGAGTTCACCATCTATGGTCCATAATATCATCAAAAAGTTCAGGGAATCTGGAGAAATCACTGCACGTAAGCAGCAAGGCTGAAAACCAACATTGAATACCCGTTAAATTCGATCCCTCAGGCGGTACTGCATCAAAAACCGACATCAGTGTGTAAAGGATATCACCACATGGGCTCAGGAACACTTCAGAAAACCACTGTCAGTAACTACAGTTGGTTGCTACATCTGTAAGTGCAAGTTAAAACTCTACTATGCAAAGCAAAAGCCATTTATCAACAACACCCAGAAACGCCGCCGGCTTTGCTAGGCCCGAGCTCATCTAAGATGGACTGATGCAAAGTGGAAAAGTGTTCTGTGGTCTGACGAGTCCACATTTCAAATAGTTTTTGGAAACTGTGAATGTCGTGTCCTCCGGAACAAAGAGGAAAAGAACCATCCGGACTGTTAAAAATACGGTAGTAGAAATTATCCGTAAAAGCCCCAAAATCTAATCAGTTCTTTATTCCATTTTGAGAACATTCCTGCCCACACCTTTTTGAGTTATTTAGCTAACGAGCTAACTGTTTGACTGACTGACAGACAGATTTCATTGATTTAAAATAGGATATTTGTAGACACTGCATCGATCATTTGAAAGCGGACTCAGCCGCAATTTAAATGACATAACTATTCCTGATTATTGAAGTACCTTATATTGACCCCTGGTGGTGTAATGGAACAGTATGGCGCACACTTCTAAACATTGAGCTAAAAACATTCATGCAATGGATTCAATGTGGCCACTCCTCGAAAGGAGAATAAAAAGATAACAATCCAAATAATACATTTCATTTAGTTAATGGACAGAGTGCACTTCACTTTCATCATATAGACCGAACGGGTGTACAAGATTTAGCATTCAGCTTAGAGAATTTCCAACTGTACTCTCACATCAATCATTTTGTTTTGTTTTGTTTTTTAATGTTCTGGGACACAACTTCATTCTGTAAAAATAGTAAATGTATTTTTGTACACTTGGTGGCATAATTAAGTTTATTTTTGTACATTTAGTGACACGAATAAATGTATTTTTGTACATTTGATGACATTAGTAAATGTATTTTTGTACATTTGGTGAAATCAGTAAATGTATTTTTATACTTTTAGTGACATTAATAAAAAAAAATTATACGTTTGGTGATGTTAGTAAATGTATTTTTGTACATTTGGTGACATTAGTAAATGCATTTTTGTACATTTGGTGAAATCAATAAATGTATTTTTATACTTTTAGTGACATTAATAAAAAAAATTATACGTTTGGTGATGTTAGTAAATGTATTTTTGTACATTTGGTGACATTAGTAAATGTATTTTTGTACATTTGGCGACATTAGTAAATGTATTTTTGTACGTTTGGTGTCATTAGTAATTGTATCTCTGTACATTTAGTGACATTAGTAAATGCATTTGTGTACAAATGCATCGAATAAATGTATTTTTGTACATTTGTTGACATTAGGGAATGCATTTTTGTACATTTAGAGACATGAATAAATGTATTTTTCATACTTGGTGACATTAGTAAATGTATTTGTTTATGTTTGGTGACATTAGTAAATGTATTTTTGTACATTTTGTGACATTGGTAAATATGTTTTGTACATTTAGTGACATGAATACATGTATTTTTGTACACTTGGTGACATTAGTAAATGTATTTTTGTACATTTGGTGAAATCAGTAAATTTACTGTTATACATTTATTAACATGAATAAATGTATTTTGTGCATTTAGTGACGTTAGTAAATGTATTTTTATACATTTGGGGACATTAGTCTATGGATTTTTGATAAAGTTAGTAAATTTATTTTTGTACATTTTGTGACATTAATAAATATATTATTGTGCATTTAGTGACATGAATAAATGTGTTTTTGTACGTTTGGTGATATTAATAAATGTATTTTTATACATTTGGTGACATTAGTAAATGTATTTTTGTACGTTTGGTGACATTAGTCTATGTATTTTTGGTAAAATTTGTAAATTTATTTTTGTACATTTTGTGACATTAATCAATGTATTATTGTGCATTTAGATAGATAGATAGATAGTACTTTATTGATTCCTTCAGGAGAGTTCCCTCAGTGACATGAATGAATGTGTTTTTGTACATTTGGTGACATTAGTAAATGTATTTTTATACATTTGGTGACATTAGTAAATGTATTTTTGTATGTTTGGTGACATTAGTCTATGTATTTTTGGTAAAATTTGTAAATTTATTTTTGTACATTTTGTGACATTAATCAATATATTATTGTGCATTTAGTGACATGAATGAATATGTTTTTGTACATTTGGTGACATTAGTAAATGTATTTCTGTACGTTTGGTGACATTAATAAATATATTATTGTACATTTAGTGACATGAATACATGTGTTTTTGTACATTTGGTGACATTAATAAATGTATTTTTATACATTTGGTGACATTAGTAAATGTATTTTTGTACGTTTGGTGACATTAGTCCATGTATTTTTGGTAAAATTTGTAAATTTATTTTTGTACATTTTGTGACATTAATCAATATATTAATGTGCATTTAGTGACATGAATGAATGTACATTTGGTGACATTAGTAAATGTATTTGTGTACATTTAGTGACATAAGTTTGTGTTACGTTTGGTGACATGACATCTTTGTATGTATAGTGACATGATTAAATGTATTATTGTATGTATAGTGACATTATTAAATGTATTTTTGTAGGTTCAGTGACATTATTAAATGTATTATTGTATGTTTAGTGACAATATTAAATGTATCTTTGTACATTTGTGTGTTGCTACCACCCTGCAGAGGAGAAGAGGAGGGTCAGGGCCAATGACAGAGAGTACAATGAAAAGTTCCAGTATGCGGTAAGAGAGCTTTTTACATTATGACGTTTATGCTATATGATGTTTGTTATGCAGTGACATGCAGTGAGGTTCATGCCTGGTAAAGCAGTGACTTTTTTTTCAACCTTATAGTTGTGTACTCTCTCCAAGTAAGTTATCAAGAGTTGTTTTTCAAATATTTTTAAATTCCTTTTATAAAACCATTAGTGGTCTTATCTGTATTTTGTATAAAAATTCAATGGAAACTATCTTTCTCCAGAAAGAAAACCTTGCTATAAAAGTCCGTATTTTTTCTTGCTGTAGAAGGACAGTAGCAATAGGGCTCAAAAGGCCACATGATTTTGCAATGCATTGTGGGGGCCGGGTAGACATGCATGTTGAGTAAAGGTGTTGTTTACAATGTGGAAGCGAGCATCAATCTCGATGAAAGTACCAGAACAGTGGAAAAATAAGTTAACTTTATATGCTTAATTGTGTTTTATTGTATCCAATAAAGTTAAACCATATCCAATTGTATTTACAATATGTAAAGTATGTGAAAATACCGTCTAAATATCACAAAATATCTTTGGCAATATCCGTAAATTCCACGTCACCGTGGCAACGCTTCTGCACTCTGACCATATTATTAGAGCAGTCATACTGGAAATATGGTAACATTGGAAAGAGATGTGCTGTTTATAATTTACAATGTTTATGTAAGACAAGAACACATATGCTTTTTTATTAGAGATGTCCGATAATGGCTTTTTTGCCGATATCCGATATTCCGATATTGTCCAACTCTTAATTACCGATTCCGATATCAACCGATACCGATGTATACAGTCGTGGAATTAACACATTATTATGCCTAATTTTGTTGTGATGCCCCGCTGGATGCATTAAACAATATAACAAGGTTTTCCAAAATAAATCAACTCAAGTTATGGAAAAAAATGCCAACATGGCACTGCCATATTTATTATTGAAGTCACAAAGTGCATTATTTTTTTTAACATGCCTCAAAACAGCAGCTTGGAATTTGGGACATCCTCTCCCTGAGAGAGGATGAGGAGGTTGAGGTGGGCGGGGTTGGTGGGGGTGGGGTTGAGGTAGGGGGTAGCGGGGGGGGGGGGGTGTATATTGTAGCGTACCTGAAGAGTTAGTGCTGCAAGGGGTTCTGGGTATTTGTTCTGTTGTGTTTATGTTGTGTTACGGTGCGGATGTTCTCCCGAAATGTGTTTGTCATTCTTGTTTGGTGTGGGTTCACAGTGTGGCGCATATTTGTAACAGTGTTAGAGTTGTGTATACGGCCACCCTCAGTGTGACCTGTATGGCTGTTGACCAAGTATGCATTGCATTCACTTGTGTGTGTGAAAAGCCGTAGATATTATGTGACTGGGCCGGCACGCAAAGGCAGTGCCTTTAAGGTTTATTGGCGTTCTGTACTTCTCCCGACGTCCTTGTACACAGTGGCGTTTTAAAAAGTCATAAATTGTACTTTTTGAAACCGATACCGATAATTTTGAAACCGATACCGATCATTTCCGATATTACATTTTAAAGCATTTATCGGCCGATAATATCGGTATTATCGGACATTCCTATTTTTTATGCATTCGAAATCGTAAATAAATAGCTAACAATTGATTCAACTGATCGAGGGTCCTCCAATGCGGCCATTTTACCTTATAAAAACATCCAGAAACCTCCAACACTATTTCATTCACATGCTGTGACCTGAAAATTAACCAAGTATGAGTGATATTGTTATTATAAGCCGTAACACACACAGCCTATTTTAGCGGCGCATTGAAAGCAGTGAGCTAATGCTAGTTTACGCTGCTATTGCTTCTGCTTCGTCTCAAACTTTCTAAAAAGTAATTTGTAGATTATAAATCATGCATCTCTCACCTGGTAGCAGACAAATGTGGCTGGTGGAATTTCACATCCGAGATGGTCAAAAATAAGTTTTTTTAACCCTTTGTGACGATTGCGATCGAATATTCATCTAGGCGGAATTATGTGAGCGTGCCGTTGGTCGGCATCCCAGCGAGAGTGGAACTTGTACAGTAACTGTTTGTTTTATTATGGTTAGTTTGTATGTTTAGCACTTAGCAATGTTGCTGATGCTAGTGTTGCAATAACACCGCATTCATTCAGCACTCTGCATTAAAACTTATTGCTCATCCTCTTTGTGTTCAGGCTCAAAAATATAAGGTTTTGGATCATGAGCGCTGTGGTTGATGTCGAAGGGATCTGCGGTTTCTAACGCTACGTCACGGATCACGTGACTTGCTTCCTCATTAACTCTCAAAATGGCTCGGGAATCTCTGTGAGATCGATACTATTTTGATCAAATCTCTTTACTAGCAAACTTTGGAAGTATTTTGGTGTCATGAATCAGATATACATGTGTGGAAGTCGCTTACTACCCGTTCCACTATTACACACGGCACAAGAGCCAAGCTTGCAGTTTTTAACAATGGTTTAATTTCCATAGAATTTTCTCACACTTTTCTCTCCAGCAGGACGTGACTTTTCAGTCACGTCCGTATCCTCTCCTTCTCCTGCCCTCGGCCGCTTACTGTTAAAGACAACAGATGATTAGATTAACACGTACCACCTGTGAAATCTAATCACCTGTCAGCTGTGTCTCATCAGCACATGCCCCGCCCCTATCCGATGGTGCTCGTCCTCAGCACCATAGACAGCGGCGGTGACCTTTGCTCCTGCAAGCGCGCTGGCCACACCTCCCTCCACAATATGATAATAGCTTTAATATCGAGGCAACTTGTTTTTCCACTCTACTAGTACAAAATGACAAAAACAAGGGATCGTACCAAAACAAACTCCTATATTCCAAAGGCTCGCTACCTTGAAAAAAATAATACAAATTGGTGGAAATGACTCATATTAGCTATGAGCACGTCTGACTGACGAGAGATTTGAATCAAGTGAAAGTGCCGCCGAACTTGTACGGATTTCGTCAACGGGGTCAGTTTTAATATCGGTTTAAAGAATTTCTGAATGCAAAGTGTGTTAAGGCACATTGTCCTTCGTTCAAATTGTGCGTGATCCACGGCTTTCATCATTAATGTGTCATACATTACATACTATACATTACCTTTTGCACTATATTAATTTATATTATGTGTTTTCAACTTTGTACTTTTTCTATTATTATTTTTTTTTTGTATGTCATTGCCTGCAATAAATAAATAAATGAAAAAAAAAGAAAAAAAAAAAGGGTCCAAGCAGAGTTCCCCCAAAAAACAAGCCCGTAATTACTTATAAATACTTAAATGTAAATAAAAATAAATAAATACAAATAAATACTTTGATCACTGCGCTACCACTACGAAAATAATACTCTATTTGCTTTGATTCAAACTTATCAGTCTGAATTTGCTATGAACACACCAACATGTACCAGGGGATGGCGTTAAAAAGGATGTTTGTCGTTTTGTACGGCTCATATATTTCAGTTATTCGCCTGGAAATTACGCAAATCTTACCAAAAGTTTGAACACACCTTCTCATCCAGTGCGTTTTCTTTATTTTCATGACTATTTACATTGTAAATTGTCACTGAAGGCATCAAAACTACGAATGAGCACATGTGGAGTTATGTACTTAACAAAAAAAAAGTGAAATAACTGGAAACATGTTTTATATTCTAGTTTCTTCAAAATAGCTACCCTTTGCTCTGATTACTGTTTTGCACACTCTTGGCATTCTCTCCATGAGCTTCAAGAGGTAGTCACCTGAAAGGGTTTTCCCTTCACAGGTGTGCTTGAAGCCCCCTCAAGGTGAGCCAGAGGACATTTATTTTCAGTTTATTGCCAGATTAGCAAGAATAAGGACGTCACATGCTGTAAAATGTCATGGTGCACGATTATATTGGCGATTTGCTGACAAACGAGCACGCACCATCCAACCCAGCTGACAAAAGGTTGCGCAATCAGAGGGTAGGCTTGACCCGTTTAGCGTCGTCTCAGATTTCTGCCCTGTACGTGATTTGAAATGTGCAAATTCATCGATTGTGTTCAAAAGGTTTAAAATCATGGAGAAATAACATCTATTCCATGTTGTCATTGTTTTTTTTTTAACTTTTTCATTCCAGGTGAGTATCTGCCTCACCTGCCTTCCCTGACCCCGTTATCCTACAGCACAGGTGTCAAACTCAAGGCCCGGGGGCCGTAACTGGCCCGTCACATAATTTTATATGGCCCGCCAACGCCTAGGAAAATATGCATCGATGAAGTACCTTATCTTTTTGTACTAATTGTATTTGCTCTTTCCATTTCGCCCAAAACATATATAAATGCACTGCATGAAATTGCATACCGTTTAAATGTTAATATTAGGCAATATTGCAACAGATAATATATAACCATAGTTTCCACACATTTGTTAAGATTAAAATAAATACTTCAATATCTGCTTGACTTATGGTTTCAAAGCAAGTTATTCATCAAATTGTACACTGTAAAAAGGACAATAGATATTACGTTAAAATTACGCTGTTTTTGTTTTACAGCATATTCAATTGAAAACTGCAAATTGAAAAAAACCCTCTGTTTTTACTATAAAATATTGCAGACTCCGCTGCCTTTTTTTTGGACTGTAAAATCTACGGTTGTTGTTACTGTAAATGGAAACACAGTTATTTTACAGTAACAAACTGGCAGCTCAGTTGCCAGAATTAAAAAATAGCATTGGTACCGTTTTTCTATTTACAGTAATATGTTGAACAAACTACCTTAAATTTTACAGTAAAATTCTGTATTTTACCGTAAAATAACTGTGGTACCATTTTAAAATGGTAAATAAACGCTGTGTATTGTTTTCCATCTACTGTAATATGTTTTAAAAAATGTGTACATTTTGCATTAAACAAAAATTGGTGACCAGAATTGTAATGTGAAATAAACAGATTTTTTTTTACAGTGTACATAAAAACATATATTTAATAATAAAATGCATAGGCAAATTCATAAATTATTCACTATTACTGTAAATGGAAAAATGGTACCACAGTAGTAGTACCATTTTAAAATGGTAAATAAACAGTGGGTACTTTTTTTCCATCTACTGTAACATAATGTTTAAAAAAATCTGTAGATTTTGTATTAAAAAAAAAAGGTGACCAAAATTTTAATGTGAAATATACAGATTTAGTTTTTTACAGTGTACGTGAAAAAATATATTTTACAATAAAATGCATGGAAAATTCGTAAATGATTCACTATTACTGTAAATGGAAAAATGGTACCACAGTTATTTTACGGTAACAAACTGACAGCTCAGTTGTTTAAAAACATCTGTAAAGTTTGCAATAAAAAACATTTTTTTTCAGTGTACGTAAAAAAATATATTTAATAATAAAATGCATAGGCAAATTCGTAAATTATTCACTGTTAAAAAAGCGGCCCTCTGATGGCAGCCATAACTGCGACGTGGCCCTCAATGAAAACGAGTTTGACACCCCTCTCCTACAGTGAAGTTATATCCATGTCCTTTTCTTTTGTCTCCCTCAAAATCAAGACTAACTACATCACAACATCCAAGTACAACATCTTCACCTTTCTGCCCATCAACCTGTTTGAGCAGTTTCGGGTAGCGGCCAACGCCTACTTCCTCTTCCTGTTCCTACTGCAGGTAAGTGTGTAAGTGTAAGTTTATTTAATTTTTGTATTTAATTTTTTAAACTTATTTAAATTTAATTGATTTAATTTATTTAAATTGTATTTATTTTTAATTTAATTTAATTTCATTTCATTTCATTTTATTTAATTGTATTTAATTTTGTTTAATTTTATTACATTTTATTACATTTTGTTATTTTATGTTATTTTGTGTTATTTTATGTTATTGTAAATAATTGTGACTTGCTTACACATACTGCATGTGACAGCAGACAGGGTTTGGCTGTGTAAAAGGCAAAGACGGATAAATGCCAGGGGCCGTACTTATCAAGCTTCTTAGAATTACTCCTAAGAAGTCTGCTAAGAGTTGACTTAAGAGTAAATAAATTCTTCGCTGAAAGCTGCACTTAAAAGTTAGTTATTAAGCGTCTTACTCACACTTTCAGCGAAGTGTAGGACTGAATCTTAAGTGTCACACTCAGAGCTGAATTACGACATTACTATGTGCCGTAAACGGAATTTTAGGTGACGTCATTTCTGTGTCCATAGAAATGACCAATCACGGAAGGGAATCCGTTGTCTAAGAATAAAGAAATATCTTGGAAATATTTAAGTGGACAATGGGAGTGTATATTTTGACAATAAACTACAAAATAATACAAAACAAACTAGTCCCCGCCGGCACTCACGCTACCGCTCCCTCTCTTCTATCGCCCACACACTCACTGACGTCACTCACCTCACGGCCACACACATACGCTACTGTCATAACATTTTCTTTCCAATTCATTAATTAGGCAACTAATTTGAAACTGGTGTGGGTGGCTCTATATATACTAGCCCACTGCAGCCACATGCAGAAATCAACAAGGAATCGAAAAGTATTAAATCTGTGACAAAAATAATATCCGCTCTGTCTAAACGATACCGTTTGATCAGCTGCTCGTCATCAAAAAAAAACAAAACATTGTTCCGTTCCCTGAACGTTCGCGCACGTCTCTCTCGCCTCAGTGCCATCCCCTGCTGGCAACTCCTAACCACTTAAGACACCTCTGAAGGTCTCTTAAATATCGTGGAGAGTAGGAGTGATTCTTAGACTTAAGAACGTTGATAAAAAGCTTTTATTCTTAAGTTTGAGAGTAGGACTAAATTTCGCAAATTCTCAGGACTTAAGTGTAAAATGGCACTCTAAGAAGCTTGATAAGTACGGCCCCAGATCTTTTGTCAGGCCTCCAAAGTGAGATCTTTGACACCTACTGCCTCATTCTTGTCAGAGCCCTGATTGCAGAAACTGCTGCCGGCCGCAATGTCTGCTCTGCAGAGTGTTATTCTGTATCTAGTTGATCCCTCAGGTGTCCTCCCTGTCCTGGTTCACCACCATCGTGCCTTTGGGGATGGTGCTGAGCATCACGGCTGTGAAGGACGCTTCAGACGACTATGTGAGCGTTATAAAGGGAATCAAACTCGCACATCGGAACAGGTTAAATACACTCTTCTTTTCTGTCGTCTCCTGCAGTTTCGCCACCAGAGCGACAACCAAGTGAACAACCGGAAGTCTCAAGTGCTCATCAGTGGCTCGTAAGTTTGACAATGAGATTATTATTGATTTCTGTACTGTTATGTTTTTTTTTAGACTTATTTTGCTGTGTCATCATATTTGTCTGTTGTTTTTTTTAACCATATGTTGCTGTCTCAGGCTTAAGAATGAAAAATGGATGAACGTTCGCGTGGGTGACATCATCAAATTAGAGAATAATCAGTTTGTGGCGGTAAGTAACTTATTTTAAAAGGTTCTGTGACGTAGCTCGTACTTTAAAAAACTTGTATTGCCCATTGAATTTAATGGAAATTAATTGAATTGCTGCTTTGTTCCCCCAAAACAGCACCATTTTAACCTGTAATGGGAATTTTAAACGGAAAAATTAACTATTCAAAAATGTATATTGTATAAAAACAACAACAGTAGTTTTATGATCTACTGTAATAATAATGTACATCGTTTAACTTGGAGAATGGATTTCTACAATGTCTCTATTTTGAGCTGCTTCTCCGTCAAACACACCATCAGCTGCCTTTTCATATTTTCATGAGTAAATGTCCACCGTCTAGATATTATTTCAACATCCTTGGCTGCTGCTGATAGACTCATTCTGCTTCAGTGTTGATCGGACCGGTGCTTTATTCACCAAGTCAGCGACACGCTTAATCATGTTTTTGATGATGTCTTTCTTCAATTCAATGACTATCATTCACTTCCTCTCAGAACTGTCCTTCACGTTTATTTTCAAAGGAAGATGTTTTGTCGTTTAACCCATAAAAGGTCACTAAAATTCACTTCCACTTATGTGTATTCACAAAAAACTGTCTGCTTTCAAAAATTGCCTTAAAAATATATATATATATTTTTTAATTACTTCAGCCTGATTAATACATGTGAAATTGAATCATATTTTGGGTATTTTCACCATTTAAAAGTTATTGATTTTTTCTACAGCGTAAGATTTTAAATTAAAACTCACACTTTAAGTCCGAAGGACAAAAACTGTATGCTTCCCAAAAATTGCCTTAAAAATATTCATATTTTTTAAAAATTACTTCAGCCTGAATAATACATGTGAAATTGAATCATATTTTGGGTATTTTCACCATTTAAAGGTAATTGATTTTTTCTACAGTGTAAAACTCACACTTTAAGTCCGAAGGACAAAAAATGTCCGCTTCCCAAAATCTGCTGTAAAAATATTGAATACCAATATTTTTTTCTTCTTCTTTAATACATTTTTAACAATACTTTTTGCTTAGATATTACATGTTATTATACTTTTTAGGGTTTAGGTGACATGATGTTTAATTCACCTATCTTATCTTTTTTCCTTATTATCTTTTACGTTCCTAATGCTGAGTCCCACTTGAATTGAACCCCTTAATTCCTATGTGTCAAAGTCAAGGCCCGCAGCCCACACATTAATTATCTATGGCCCCTGGGATGGTATTTGATTAGTAATAGAAACGGCCCGCAGGCCACAGCCATGGACCCCATCAAGTCATAAAAATGGGGTCCCACAATAAATTTTCGAGGTCCCACTTTTTTGTAACCGTTTTGAAAACAAATGATGAATGTATGCATTATCCTGTTATATCTCACATTCTATATTGTGTTTTGGAAAAAGGTTGTCATAAACGTTACTTAATTCTTTAAAACAATGATACAAAAGAAAACACATTTTTATGCATATGTAAATGTATTCAGTTATAAACATTCATTCACTTTCTTCTTTCCTTCATGCATCTAAACTTTACCGCTGCCGGTAGTTTTTTCTATATTTTTATTGTAATATTTTCAGAATGTGTTTGTTAAATTTTGGGCCAAAGTAAGACAAAGAAAACAATCTGAAGTTGTCTTTATATTTTAGTTTCAATGCCATGATTTTAATAGTCCGGCCCGCGTGTGCACAGATTTTCCTCCACGCGGCCCCTGAGCTAAAATCAATCAATCAATCAATCAAAGCATATTTATATAGCCCTAAATCACAAATGTCTCAAAAGGCTGCATAAGCCACAACGACATCTTCGGCTCAGATCCCACATCAGGGCAAGGAAAAACTCAACCCAATGGGCTACAATGAGAAACCTTGAAGGGGACTGCAAATGTGGGGACCCCTCCTTGGGCGACCGGGGAATGGACGTCGAGTGGATCTAGTTAATAGTGTGAGAGTCCAGTCCATAGTGGACCTAACATATTAGTGTGAGAGTCCAATCCATAGTGGACCTAGTTAATAGTGTGAGAGTCCAGTCCATAGTGGACCTAACATATTAGTGTGAGAGTCCAATCCATAGTGGACCTAGTTAATAGTGTGAGAGTCCAGTCCATAGTGGATCTAGTTAATAGTGTGAGAGTCCAGTTCATAGTGGATCTAGTTAATAGTGTGAGAGCCCAGTCCATAGTGGATCTAGTTAATAGTGTGAGAGTCCAGTTCATAGTGGATCTAGTTAATAGTGTGAGAGTCCAGTCCATAGTGGATCTAGTTAATAGTGTGAGAGTCCAGTCCATAGTGGATCTAGTTAATAGTGTGAGAGTCCAGTCCATAGTGGATCTAGTTAATAGTGTGAGAGTCCAGTCCATAGTGGATCTAGTTAATAGTGTGAGAGTCCAGTCCATAGTGGACCTAGTTAATAGTGTGAGAGTCCAGTCCATAGTGGATCTAGTTAATAGTGTGAGAGTCCAGTCCATAGTGGATCTAGTTAATAGTGTGGGAATCCAGTCCATAGTGGATCTAGTTAATAGTGTGAGAGTCCAGTCCATAGTGGATCTAGTTAATTGTGTGAGAGTCCAGTCCATAGTGGATCTAGTTAATAGTGTGAGAGTCCAGTCCATAGTGGATCTAGTTAATAGTGTGAGAGTCCAGTCCATAGTGGATCTAGTTAAAAGTGTGAGAGTCCAGTCCATAGTGGATCTAGTTAATAGTGTGAGAGTCCAGTCCATAGTGGATCTAGTTAATAGTGTGAGAGTCCAGTCCATAGTGGATCTAGTTAAAAGTGTGAGAGTCCAGTCCATGGTGGATCTAGTTAATAGTGTGAGAGTCCAGTCCATAGTGGATCTAGTTAATAGTGTGAGAGTCCAGTCCATAGTGGATCTAGTTAATAGTGTGAGAGTCCAGTCCATAGTGGATCTAGTTAATAGTGTGAGAGTCCAGTCCATAGTGGATCTAGTTAATTGTGTGAGAGTCCAGTCCATAGTAGATCTAGTTAATTGTGTGAGAGTCCAGTCCATAGTGGATCTAGTTAATAGTGTGAGAGTCCAGTCCATAGTGGATCTAGTTAATAGTGTGAGAGTCCAGTCCATAGTGGATCTAGTTAAAAGTGTGAGAGTCCAGTCCATAGTGGATCTAGTTAATAGTGTGAGAGTCCAGTCCATAGTGGATCTAGTTAATAGTGTGAGAGTCCAGTCCATAGTGGATCTAGTTAAAAGTGTGAGAGTCCAGTCCATAGTGGATCTAGTTAATAGTGTAAGAGTCCAGTCCATAGTGGATCTAGTTAATAGTGTGAGAGTCCAGTCCATAGTGGATCTAGTTAATAGTGTGAGAGTCCAGTCCATAGTGGATCTAGTTAATAGTGTGAGAGTCCTGTCCATAGTGGATCTAGTTAATAGTGTGAGATTCCAGTCCATAGTGGATCTAGTTAATAGTGTGAGAGTCCAGTCCATAGTGGATCTTGTTAATAGTGTGAGAGTCCAGTCCATAGTGGATGTAGTTAATAGTGTGAGAGTCCAGTCCATAGTGGATCTAGTTAATAGTGTGAGAGTCCAGTCCATAGTGGATCTAGTTAATAGTGTGAGAGTCCAGTCCATAGTGGATCTAGTTAATAGTGTGAGAGTCCAGTCCATAGTGGATCTAGTTAATAGTGTGAGAGTCCAGTCCATAGTGGATCTAGTTAATAGTGTGAGAGTCCAGTCCATAGTGGATCTAGTTAATAGTGTGAGAGTCCAGTCCATAGTGGATCTAGTTAATAGTGTGAGAGTCCAGTCCATAGTGGATCTAGTTAATAGTGTGAGAGTCCAGTCCATAGTGGATCTAGTTAATAGTGTGAGAGTCCAGTCCATAGTGGATCTAGTTAATAGTGTGGGAGTCCAGTCCATAGTGGATCTAGTTAATAGTGTGAGAGTCCAGTCCATAGTGGATCTAGTTAATAGTGTGAGAGTCCAGTCCATAGTGGATCTAGTCAATAGTGTGAGAGTCCAGTCCATAGTGGATCTAGTTAATAGTGTGAGAGTCCAGTCCATAGTGGATCTAGTTAATAGTGTGGGAGTCCAGTCCATAGTGGATCTAGTTAATAGTGTGAGAGTCCAGTCCATAGTGGATCTAGTTAATAGTGTGAGAGTCCAGTCCATAGTGGATCTAGTTAATAGTGTGAGAGTCCAGTCCATAGTGGATCTAGTTAATAGTGTGAGAGTCCAGTCCATAGTGGATCTAGTTAAAAGTGTGAGAGTCCAGTCCATAGTGGATCTAGTTAATAGTGTGAGAGTCCAGTCCATAGTGGATCTAGTTAATAGTGTGAGAGTCCAGTCCATAGTGGATCTAGTTAATAGTGTGAGAGTCCAGTCCATAGTGGATCTAGTTAATAGTGTGAGAGTCCAGTCCATAGTGGATCTAGTTAAAAGTGTGAGAGTCCAGTCCATAGTGGATCTAGTTAATAGTGTGAGAGTCCAGTCCATAGTGGATCTAGTTAATAGTGTGAGAGTCCAGTCCATAGTGGATCTAGTTAATAGTGTGAGAGTCCTGTCCATAGTGGATCTAGTTAATAGTGTGAGATTCCAGTCCATAGTGGATCTAGTTAATAGTGTGAGAGTCCAGTCCATAGTGGATCTTGTTAATAGTGTGAGAGTCCAGTCCATAGTGGATCTAGTTAATAGTGTGAGAGTCCAGTCCATAGTGGATCTAGTTAATAGTGTGAGAGTCCAGTCCATAGTGGATCTAGTTAATAGTGTGAGAGTCCAGTCCATAGTGGGGCCAGCCGGAGATCATCTTGAGTGGAGACAAGTCAGCGTCGCAGAGACATCCCCAACTGATGCACAAATGAGTGGTCCACCCCGGGTCCTTTGAACAGCTAGCGCATCATCTGTGAAAAGAGACGGCAGATCAACTGGTCTAAAAGGGGGGTCTATTTAAAGGCTAGAGTATACAAATGAGTTTTAAGATGGCACTTAAATGCTTCTACTGAGGTAGCATCTCTAACTGTTACACAATGAGTTTGCCACCCCTGCATTAATTCATGCTAACCTCTGCATGGGTTTGCAGGCCGACCTGCTGCTGTTGTCCAGCAGTGAACCTCATGGGCTGTGTTACATTGAGACCGCGGAACTGGACGGGTCAGTGAACGCACCGTGTCATTAAGGTGAAAGGGAACCGGCTTTTAGATGTGTTCAGTGTCTTGCAGAGAGACCAACATGAAGGTGCGGCAGTCTGTCTCGGTGACGTCAGAACTGGGGGATCCCAACAACTTGGCGGCGTTTGATGGTGAAATTCTGACACGCTTTATTTTTGTCTTGCCTTTACTATATTGTTTTACATCAATGCAGCATTCTTATGTGAAGGCAAGGTGGTCTGCGAGCCCCCCAACAACAAACTGGATCATTTTGACGGGACTCTGTACTGGAGAGCCATGAAGTGTACTTTAACCAACCAGAACATGCTCCTTCGAGGGTGTGTGCTCCGCAACACCGAGGCCTGCTTCGGCCTGGTCATCTTTGCAGGTAAAAAAAAAAGAAAAGTTTTTGTGATGACATTTTAGTTGCATGTCCATAAATTTAAGTATTATTTAGCACGGTGTCGTGTACCGCAGAAGGGCGGCGTGGGTGTGTGATAGATCAGGGAAGACACCGGTGAACTAAAGCTTCTGTATTGACAAGCTGATATCACAACAGGTTCTGCAGTCTATTTGTGGGATCAACCAACCAGCTCCTATAGCGCCGCCCTAGTGGCTCCCTGAAACATTTTTAAAAAAGGATTGAAAATGGAAAAAGATGGGGGAAAATACATATTTTTTTAGTATGGGGAACATATTCACCATTAATGCATACCTACCAACCCTCCGATTTTCCAGGGAGACTCCCGAATTTCAGTGCCCCTCCCGAAAATCTCCCGGGGCAACCATTCTCCCGAATTTCTCCCATTTTCCACCCGGACAACAATATAAAGGCACTGCCTTTGGCGTCCTCTACAACCTGTCGTCACGTCCGCTTTTCCTCCATACAAACAGCGTGCCGGCCCAGTCACATAATATATGCGGCTTTTACACACACACATAAGTGAATGCAAGGCATACTTGATCAACAGTCATACAGGTCACACTGACGGTAGCCGTATAAACAACTTTAACACTGTTACAAATATGTGCCACACTGTGAACCCACACCAAACAAGAATGACAAAACACATTTTGGGAGAACATCCGCACCGCAACACAACACAACATAAACACAACAGAACAAATACCCAGAACACCTTGCAGCACTAACTCTTCCGGGACGCTACAATATATACCCCCCCCCCCCCATTTCCCGAATTCGGAGGTCTCAAGGTTGGCAAGTATGCATTAATGAGTTGCTTATTAACATGCAAATTAGTAACATATTGGCTCTTAATTAGTCATTATTAAGTACTTATTAATGCCTTCTTCTGCATGGCTTTATTATACAACCAGTAATCCAATCCAATTCTCTTTATCTGTATAGCACATTTAAACAACACAAATGATTCCAAAGTGCTGCACAACAATATTAAAAACAATATTCAAATATTATCCTTAGCTCTACCAATGACTGTAAGCCAGTAAGCCATTAACTAAGAGTCTTCCCTGCCATTAACTAAGAGTCTTCCCTCAATAACCTCATAATTATTGCTTATTAGTAACCCTGACCCTTATATGTTCCCCTAGTGTCCAAATAACTCTATATTAAGTCTGTGTTACTTAGAATATGTTCCCCATACAAAAGTGTTACCTTTCTTTGTTTTCGCATGTTTTTTGTTTGAGGACAAACATGACACAAACCTTCCCTATTGTTAGAAAGCCCACTGTTTAATATGTTTGTGTGTATTCTTCACTGATGAGAGTATTTGGTGAACATCGTTTTGTCCTACTAATTTTGACGGTTGTTAAACTCACCATAGAGTGGACTGTGACGCAACAGTTTGTTTACATGTAAAATCTTCCACTCCTTCTTTGTCTCGTTTTGTCCACCAAAAGTTTTATACTGTGCGTGAATGCACAAAGGCGAGCTTTGTTGATGTTGTTGACTTGTTGGAGTGCTAAACAGGCATATTTGGTCACTGCATGACTGCAAGCTAATCAATGCTAACATGCTATTTAGGCTAGCTGTATGTACATATTGCATCATCATGCCTCATTTGTAGGTATATTTGAGCTCATTTAATATCCTTTACTTATGTCCTCTGTATATTTAATTTACCTTTGCATGTCTAATGACACATTATCTGTATGTAATATTGGCTGCATTTCAGATAGTTGTTTGTGTGCCATGTTGTTCCAGACCACAGCAAACGTTCCCTAGCTTGCCAAAGATTGTAATAAATCTATTAAACGAAGACAGTTTACTTAACTTGGACACACACATCTATACCTTTGGCCATTAAAAGCCAGTAATTTCCAGGATTATCTCACCTTCTGAGTAGCCTCTGACTTACTAATAGTTTCTTATGTTGTAAAAATGTGTAGAATAATTATTAAATTTCAACATTTCTGTCAACAAAGATTTGCTTCAGCCTGCGACACATAGCCATTTGATAGTAGGCTATTATAGCTAATATAGACACTTATGTCATGTGTTGCCTTCATTATAACACTTATATACGGCCTTTCATTTTCAGACAGATTAGTTTTTGTATTTTTGGTCGAATATGGCTTGGATTTTCTATGAAAACATTTTAATTTTAAGAAAAATGTATAATTATGTCGGACCAATTTTGGAATCACTGACCTTGAACATTCCAATCACCCGGAACATTGCATATGTCAACGTTGAAAAAGCTAGGCTATTTATAATTTCCTATGCACACATTTTAATGAAACTGCAAAAAAACATACTAAAACTAATCTACTAAAACTCTGTCATTTAAGATGACATCACCGCTGTAACAATTTTCATCAAAGGCAGTTAATAATTTTTTGGTTAAATCATGCCAGCAAGTGACAAGCTAACCAACTAACTATAGCTTGGCTAGCAACAGTTAAGGTTAAAATATTCCTACAGTCGCCTGGTGTTAAAAGTGAATTAATGTGTTAACTGGGTATGTTTTAGATCAGGGGTAGGGAACCTATGGCTCTCGAACCAGATGTGGCTCTTTTGATGACTGCGTCTGGCTCTCAGATAAATCTTAGCTGACATAGTTGAACACGATAAGTAATGAATAATTCCGCTGGTAATCACAGTGTTAAAAATAATGTTCAAAATATAAAACTTTCTCATGCATTCTAATCCATCCATCCGTTTTCTACCGCACCTGTTCAAGACGTCACATTAAAGGTAAGAAGTATTTTATGTATTATTGGTTAGCTTCAGAATAACAATGCTATCAAAAAGAATAAGAGACTTATTGTACTCTAAAAATGTTGGTCTTACTTAAAAATGCACACATTTAGTTGTATTCAGTGTTAAAAAAATATTATATAGCTCACGGATATATATTTTAAAATATTTGGCTTTCATGGCTCTCTCAGCCAAAAAGGTTCCCGACCCCTGCTTTAGATGGAAAGAAGACAGAAAAGTGGTCAAAGACTTTAGGAACTTTTCTTAGAGATATTTAAAGAAAATATTTAAGTTTTTTTTTTACATTATTAACATTTTTAGTAACTTTTAGAACAGCTACTGTTGATTAAAGTTGATTGAATTTGATTTATTTTTATTCATCCTTTTTTATTATTTTTAATTGAAAAATACAGACCAACAAATAACAGCTACATACTGTAAAATCATGTCGGATGGTTCTGGAATTACTAATATAGAACATACCAATCACCTAAAACATTGGATATGGCTGTCTTGGAAAAAAAAAGCTATTTATAATTTCCTACATAGACATTTTAATCAAAATGCAAAAACATAGTGAAACTGATCTCCTAAATATATGTTATTTAAGATCTCATCACTCTTGTAACACATTGCGTGAAAGGCAGTTGAGTATTTTGTGCTAAATCATGCTAGAACGTGACTAGCTAACAAGCTAAATAGCTTACCTGTGACAATCCGTCACATTCACGTCGAGTTTCCTTGGTTGGTGTTTATTTCCTGTCAGCGCTCTTATTTTAGTTCAATTTCCTGCTTGGCTCCCTGAGTGCTGTTTCCCCTCACCTGCTGCTGATTGGCAGCCTGGACACACCTGTTGTCAATCAAGTGCCTGCTATTTATGCCTGCCTCGCCCTCCAGTCAGGGCTCGATGAATGGTTTCCTGTTCCCTGTCTCCTGTTATCCTGTTTCCTGTTTCCTATAGTTATGTTTTCCTGCGCTACACCTGCCATCTCTACATCTTGGGGTTCACTACCAAGAGTATATGACATTACCTGTGTTTTGAAAAATGTTTTAGCCAACAAGGTGCTTGTTAAAAGACATTAGGAAGAAGTTGTGTTCGAGTTTTTTATTTTCGTTTTTTAATTCTTAAACCATTTTGTAGGATATTGGTAACTTCAAGTACAAATAAAAATTGCCAACAGTAGTTACGGATACGTGAATTGTTCATTTTTGAGTATAAAATACATTTTAAAGATGGATTTTTTAATATAACCTTTATTTTGATAACAAAACAAAGGTAATGTATAAACCATTATGAGTTTAACTAATATGACCTATTACAGGGGTGTCAAACTCATTTTAGCTCAGGGGCCGCATGGAGGAAAATCTGTGCACATGCGGGCCGGACTATTAAAATCATGGCATTAAAAACAAAACAAAAAAAACTTCAGATTGTTTTCTTTGTCTTACTTTGGCCAAAAATAGAACAAACACATTCTGAAAATATTACAATAAAAATATAGAAAAAAATACCAGCAGCGGTAAGGTTTAGATCCATGAAGGAAAGAAGTGAAAGAATTAATACATTTACATATGCATAAAAATTTGATTTATTTTGTATTATTTTTAATGAATTAAGTAACGTTTATGACAACTGTCAGGTTCAAACATCCATGACATCTATTAAACAAGACAAGAAGCAAGGAAATAAACAGGCTCAATTTGAGGAGAAACATCTGGTCTGTACTCTTGCACAGTTTCCAGCACGCTCTGACGAAAAAAGGTTTACGTCTCCTCTTTTATTTGGATATTCCCTATTCACACAACAACAGCTGTTTCTAAAGGAATGGTAGGTATGTAAACAGCCGTTGTTTTCGGTCACATTAACACAAAATAAAAATATGCCTCAGGCTTGGGCTGGTCCTGGATCGAGCTTGGGCAAGTCTTGGATTACAATAGATAACCCCTCCCGTCTCCTCCCATCGTACACAGCGGAATTTTCCCAGCCTTTGGCTTGGTGCAACAAAGACAGCTTTCATCTGTTCACTGGGAACTCAGGGAACGGAAAGTTTTTTGATAATTTACATACAATTTTTCTGACAACAACCTTTTCCCAAAACACAATATAGAATGTGAGATATAACAGGATAATGCATACATTTATCATTTGTTTTCAAAACGGTTGCAAAAAAGTGGGACCCCAAAAATTTACTGTGGGACCCCATTTTTGTGACTTGATGGGGTAACTGGGACCCCATTTTGAAAATTCCTAGCACCAACACTGATGGAGTATTGGTGCGTGCAAAATGGCTTTTTGCCGATATCCGATATTCCGATATTGTCCAACTCTTAAATACCGATTCCGATATCAACCGATACCGATATATACAGTCGTGGAATTAACACATTATTATGCCTAATTTTGTTGTGATGCCCCGCTGGATGCATTAAACAATGTAACAAGGTTTTCCAAAATAAATCAACTCAAGTTATGGAAAAAAATGCCAACATGGCACTGCCATATTTATTATTGAAGTCACGAAGTGCATTATTTTTTTTAACATGCCTCAAAACAGCAGCTTGGAATTTGGGACGTGCTCTCCCTGAGAGAGCATGAGGAGGTTGAGGTGGGTGGGGTTGGGGGAGGGGGCGGGGTTGAGGTGGGGGGGTGGTTAGGGGGTACCAGGGGTGTATATTGTAGAGTCCCGGAAGAGTTAGTGCTGCAAGGGATTCTGGATATTTGTTCTGTTGTGTTTATGTTTATGTTGTGTTTACGGTGTGGATGTTCTTTCGAAATGTGTGGGTTCACAGTGTGGCGCATATTTGTAACAGTGTTAAAGTTGTTTATACGGTCACCCTCAGTGTGACTTGTATGGCTGTTGACCAAGTATGCCTTGCATTCACTTGTGAGTGTGAAAAGCCGTAGATATTATTTGATTGGGCCGGCACGCAGAGGCAGTGCCTTTAAGGTTTATTGCCGCTTTGTACTTCTCCCTACGTCCGTGGACCACTCTGCACAGCGGCGTTTTAAAAAGTCATACATTTTACTTTTTGAAACCGATACCGATAATTTCCGATATTACATTTTAAAGCATTTATCGGCCGATAATATCGGCAGCCCGATCTTATCGGACATCTCTAATTGCAGCCTATCTAATTCTTTTTTGCAGCAAAACTTTTTGGAGCAATGCCAAAATTAGTGAAAAAAATACCCTAATCTAATTGTTTGCTTCTCAGGTCCAGACACCAAACTGATGCAGAACAGCGGTCCCACCAAGTTTAAACGGGCCAGCATCGACATTCTGATGAACACCTTGGTCCTCTGGGTAGGACACACCTCTCTTTCTCACATCTCACAACCTTCTCAGGACATGATCTCTGTCTCTTTGTCTTGCCAGATCTTTGGCCTGCTGGTGTGTATGTGCATGTTTTTAGCTATAGGCAACGCAGTGTGGGAGCAAGTGGTCGGTTCCCGGTTTCAGAATTATCTATCGTGGGAACCTCCAGTCGACATCGTTGTCTTCTCCGCTTTCTTCGCCTTCTGGTCCTATGTGATCATCCTCAACACTCTGGTGCCCATCTCTCTCTATGTCAGGTGAGGAGGTAGTCTGCATGCAAGACCAATGAACATTGACACACTTACCATGTTTGGTGTGTTTGCTCAGCTGGTACGTTTGTTTAGTCTAAAGTAAACGCGCAGATCCAAACACTGGTGTGCACAAAACAAGCTCTTATATTGCATCCGGAGAGTATTCACAGCGCTTCATTTTTTCCACATTTTATTATGTTACAGCCTTATTCCAAAATTGAATACAATTAATGTTTTTCCCCTCAAAATTCTAAAGACAATACCCCATAATTACAATGTAAAAGTTTTTTTTTTTAAATTTTGCAAATATATCTGCTGTAAAATACTTTGTTTATGCCCTTTTGACAGCAATTGCGGCCTCAAGTCTTTTTAGATTCTATGCCACAAGCTTGGCACGCCTATCTTTAGACAGTTTTGCCCATTCCTTTTTGTCCATTCCTCTCTGCACCACCTCTCAAACTCCATCAGATTAGACAGGAAGCGTTGGTTTTCATCCAGGATGTCTCTGACCATTGCTGCATTCATCTTTCCCTCTATCTGTCATGATATGATGTTTTGTTATGTTTTGTTAGTTTTAGACTCCTATAGTTCCTGTTTGTGGTCACCATGGGGATTAATTGGGTTCACCTGCTTCTGGTTAGTGGTCCCACGCTCAGCTGCTGTCAACCACTAATCAGAGAGCTATTTATTCACCTTGCTCGCCACGCTCCGTCTGGCGTCATTGTTTGCTGTATGCAACAGTCACGTAGGTTCATGTCTCGTTTGGAGTTTATGCTAAGTGTTTGCTCCATGCAACCTGTCAACGTGAAATTTGTTTGTTTCATGCCACAGTTTCGTGAGTATTCCTTGTCCATAGTCCATGCTAAGTGTACCTTTTAGCTTCGAGTGCGATCAGGCACGTTGTTCTGTCGACTCGCTTTCTGTTTTTTGTACTCCTTTGATTTCTTGAGGAATAAATCATGTTTCTACCTGCACGCTTTGCCCGGAGTAGTCCGTCTGTACTTTGGGAGAACGAACCCCGCAGTAAGCTGCGAAAACCCCGTCGTGACACTATCCTGACTAGTCTCCCGGTTCCTGCCGCTGAAAAACATCCCCACCATGCTTCACTGTAGGGATGGTATTGGCCTGGTTTCGTCCAAACATGATGCCTGGCATTCACGCCAAAGACTTCAATCTTTGTCTGATCCGACCTGAGAATTTTGTTTCTCATGGTCCGAGAGTCTTTCAGGCGCATTTTTGCAAACTTTGTCCTAAGAAATGGCTTCCGTCTGGCTACTATACCATACAGGCCTGATTGGTGGATTGCTGCAGAGATGGTTGTCCTTCTGGAAGGTTCTCCTCTCTCACACAGAGGAATGCTATAGCTCTGACACAGTGACCATCGGGTTCTTGGTCAACTCTCTGACGAGACTAAGATGATTGCAGCAATGAAAAGAGACATGCAAGATCAGGGGATTCCAAACTTTTTCCACTGAGGGCCGCACACTGAAAAATCAAAAATCAAAGCAAGCGGGGGCCATTTTGATATTTTTTATTTTAAAAACCAATACAATGAATGTATAAAAAAATATACATTTAGGCCGCCACTCAGGCTTGATCCCGGTGAACCCAAAGAGTTTTGGTCAAAAAAATATAAAAAATGTGTCATTATTTAGTATTATTATTATTATTATTATTATTCAAAGTTTAAATCTCTAGATCAACATTAGGTCTATCTGTCAAAAAAACATTTTTAAACATTTAAGTTGTATGCCCTTTTTGTCAAAGAAATCCCAGGTTTTTTATGGAAAACCCCCCACCAAATATGCAATATTTTCCCCCAATTAAATTTTAAAGTGGAATATTTGAGATTATAAAATAATTGGAGCCTTAAAAAGGTCAATAACTCAAAACAATATTGAAATTTTTTGAGCAATGACACACACAAAAAAAATCCCACTAAAATTATTGGGGATCCAAAAGGGTCCTACTCATTAAAGTGTTAAAAAATAAATTATACTTTTTACTGATTACTTTTAGCACAATAATCTCGATCAGCTTCAGATCTGTCCGTCAATTCTAAGTTTTATTGTTGTTTATGTTTTTTGTTTGTTCGTTTTAGGCCCTTCTTTTAAAAAACAGCTCAGTTTTTTATATGGCAAAGACAAAATATGCAACATTTTCCCCAAAGAATATCTCAAAGTGGAATATTTAATATAACGGGGACGGCGTGGCGAAGTTGGTAGAGTGGCCGTGCCAGCAATCGGATGGTTGCTGGTTACTGGGGTTCAATCCCCACCTTCTACCATCCTAGTCACGTCCGTTGTGTCCTTGGGCAAGACACTTCACCCTTGCTCCTGATGGGTGCTGGTAGCGCCTTGCATGGCAGCTCCCTCCATCAGTGTGTGAATGTGTGTGTGAATGGGTGAATGTGGAAATACTGTCAAAGCGCTTTGAGTACCTTGAAGGTAGAAAAGCGCTATACAAGTATAACCCATTTATCATTATTTATTAAATATTTAATGTGACGTAATTGGAGCCTTGAATAGGTCAATAATTCATAATGACGTTGATTTTGATTACATTTTTTTTTTAAAGAAAGAAACAGCCTACATGGCAGCTTTGTGTTATTAGAGTAAACATTGCAACATTTTCTTGTTACATTTCACCTGTTTGCTCTTTTATACCACGTTTATTTGTTTTTTTTTATGGTATTTTTAGAATGTGTCGCGGGGCCGTTAAAAAATGACCTGCGGGCCACAAATGGCCCCCGGGCCGCACTTTGGACACCCCTGTGCTAGATAAAGACCAACACTTCCCATGCAATCTGATGGAGCTTGAGAGGTTCTGCAAAGAACTTCCCTAAGATAGGTGCGCCAAGCTTGTGGCGTCGTATTTAGAATTATATGAAGCTGTATTTGCTGCCAAAGGTGCATCAACAAGGTATTGAGAAAAAACTGTGAATACTTACGTGATTTTTTTATTTTTTTTTAAATAGATATGCAAAAAAAAATGTCATTATGGGGTTTTATCTGTATAATGAATGTATTCCATTTACGAATAAGGCTGTAATACAATTCAATTTGGAAAAAGTGAATCATTTCCAGATGCACTGCAAGTCCAAAATAGACCTCAAGCAAATGTACATCCCACATTGAGCCTCTGAATATCCTAAAACAACAACAATAACAATTTAAAAAACAAGCAAAAAAGACAAAAGCACAAATGCAAAAAGGAAAAAGATAGAATGTTAAATTAATGATAAAGTGGAACCTATTTAACCCTTTGAGGATATTCAGTTTTACTTATCTTCAAAGCCAAACTTTTTTATTTTTTTGACTTTTTTGCTCAAGTTTCTCAAACTTTGGTTCTGAACAAAAGTATCAAACTATAATGTTGTTTTTTAATTTTTTAAAGAGATGTCCGATAATATCGGCAGTCCGATATTATCGGAAATTATCGGTATCCGTTTAAAAAAGTAATGTTTATGACTTTTTAAAACGCTGCTGTACAGAGTGGTACATGGACGTAGGGAGAAGTACAGAGTAGTTGCGTCTCCCAGTCATACTTGCCATTTTCTCGGGAGACTCCCGAATTTCAGTGCCCCTCCCGCAAATCTCCCGGGGCAACCATTCTCCCGAATTTCTCCTGATTTCCACCCAGACAACAATATTGGGGGCGTGCTTTTAAGGCACTGCCTTTGCGTGCCGGCCCAATCACATAATATATACGGCTTTTCACACACACAAGTGAATGCAAAGCATACTTGGTCAACAGCCATACAGGTCACACTGAGGGTGACCGTATAAACAACTTTAACACTGTTACAAATATGCGCCACACTGTGAACCCACACCAAACAAGAATGACAAACACATTTCGGGAGAACATCCGCACCGTAACATAACATAAACACAACAGAACAAATACCCAGAACCCCTTGCAGCACTAACTCTACGCTACAATATACACCCCCCGCTACTCCCCGCCCCCCAACCCCGCCCACCTCAACCTCCTCATGCTCTCTCAGGGAGAGCATGTCCCAAATTCCAAGCTGCTGGCATGTTAAAAAAAATAATGCACTTTGTGACTTCAATAATAAATATGGCAGTGACATGTTGGCATTTTTTTCCATAACTTGAGTTGATTTATTTTGGAAAACCTTGTTACATTGTTTAATGCATCCGGGGGGGCATCACAACAAAATTAGGCATAATAATGTGTTAATTCCACGACTGTATATATCGGTATCGGTTGATATCGGAATCGGTAATTAAGAGTTCGATAATATCGGATATCGGCAAAAAAGCCATTATCGGACATCTGTACTTTTTTTTTTATGTTGACCATTTTGAAGGCCTTTTGTTTAGATAATGTCACAGTTGTCAATTAATAAAATACCTTTTATATACAGTACTGGCCAAAAGTTTGGACACACCTTCTCATTCAATGCGTTTTCTTTATTTCCATTTTGTAGGTCGGTCTTATTTGTTACTAATGGTTTAATTGTTTCGTAAATGCTCAACGGGATACATTAAAGGGGAACTGCACTTTTTTTTGGACGTTTACATATCATTCACAATCGTTATGTAAGACAAGAACACATGTTTTTTAATGCATTCCAGGTCGTAAAATATGGCCAGTATGCGAACAATGCAGCTAATAGGAGTGTATTATAAAGTCCTCTAAAAAAAACCGCCAACAATACTGCATTCACATCTTCTGACCTGAATATTAACCAAGTATTAGCAATATTGTTAATATACAGTACAGGCCAAACGTTTGGACACACCTTCTCATTCAATGCATTTTCTTTATTTTCATCAAAACTATGAATGAACACATGTGGTGTTATGTACTGAAATAACTTATTTTTTAGTTTCTTCAAAATAGCCACCCTTTGCTCTGATTACTGCTTTGCGCACTCTTGGCATTCTCTCGATGAGCTTCAAGAGGTAGTCACCTGAAATGGTTTTCACTTCACAGGTGTCATAGTTTTGATGCCTTCAGTGACAATCTACAATGTAAATAGTCGTGAAAATAAAGAAAACGCCTTGAAATGAGAAGGTGTGTCCAAACTTTTGGCCTGCACTGTAAATTAATACTAAATAAAAACTGTGACATCATTTGATTAAAAGGCATTTCAAGGGTTGAATTAAAGATTTTAAAAAATACATTACATGTTTGGTATTTGTCTTTAGTGCTGAAGTGGATTGAGAGATTTGTTGTTTGAAAAATGTGATATCAAAATGTTTTTATGCCCTCTGAAAAGTGATTTTTATGTACTATTTGATATGTGGTATTCTTGTTGAATAACTGCATTTGTATCATAGACCTGTGAAATAATTGTACATGGAAATGTATCAATTTAACATGAAAACACACCCTTAGGAAAAATAATGTATAAGGGAGTGACAATACGATAATGATGGCCAGAAATACAGCAAAAAAATCACTGAATAGACAAAAAAGTCAGTCTTTGTCCCAAGGGTTGAGTCAGTCTTATTCATGTATGTCTAAATGTAAAATTTAGAAAGAAAGTAAAAAAGTAAAACAATGTAAGACACGTGTGAAATGTTGATATTAATATTGATACACTTAGGGCTTGATTTACTAAGATCCCAACACCACGCAGTAAACAGCGTGTGCAATCTTTACAATTGTGTGTACTAGTGTTGTCCCGATATCAATATTTTGGTACCGGTACCAAAAATGTATTTCGATGCTTTTCGGTACTTTGATACTTTTCTAAATAAAGTGGACCACAAAAAATTGCACTATTGGCTTTATTTCAACAACAAATCTTGCGGTACATTAAACATATGTTTCTTATTACAAGTTTGTCCTTAAATAAAATAGTGAACATACAAGACAACTTGTCTTTTAGTAGTAAGTAAACAAACAAAGGCAAAAATTTGACAGCCAAATTAGACCAGGATATGACGAGAAAGGCATGCGAAAGACACTGTTTTTTTTAACCCTTCGTGAGGATTATGAGTCATCTTTCATCTAAACATCCTAACGTCGGCATCCCAGTGAAAGCAGACATTGTAAAATAAGTGATGTTTTATGAAGTCTGCAGTGAGCAATAGTCCGTGACGTTGTCGAAAGAAAAAACGAACGTTGTGATTAGAGATGTCCGATAATGGCTTTTTTGCCGATATCCGATATTCCGATATTGTCCAACTCTTAATTACCGATACCGATATCAACCGATACCCATATATACAGTTGTGGAATTAACACATTATTATGCCTAATTTTGTTGTGATGCCCCGCTGGATGCATTAAACAATGTAACAAGGTTTTCCAAAATAAATCAACTCATGTTATGGAAAAAAATGCCAACATGGCACTGCCATATTTATTATTGAAGTCACAAAGTGCATAATTTTTTTTAACATGCCTCAAAACAGCAGCTTGGAATTTGGGACATGCTCTCCCTGAGAGAGCATGAGGAGGTTGAGGTGGGCGGGGTTGGGGGGGGCGGGGATTGAGGTGTGGAGGTGTGGGGGGTAGCGGGGGTGTATATTGTAGCATCCTGGAAGAGTTAGTGCTGCAAGGGGTTCTGGGTATTTGTTCTGTTGTGTTTATGTTGTGTTACGGTGCGGATGTTCTCCCAAAATGTGTTTGTCATTCTTGTTTGGTGTGGGTTCACAGTGTGGCGCATAGTTGTAACAGTGTTAAAGTTGTTTATACGCTCACCCTCAGTGTGACCTGTATGGGTGTTGACCAAGGATGCATTGCATTCACTTGTGTGTGTGAAAAGCCCTAGATATTATGTGACTAGGCCGGCACGCAAAGGCAGTGCCTTTAAGGTTTAGTGGCGCTCTGTACTTCTCCCTACGTCCGTGTACACAGCGGCGTTTTAAAAAGTCATACATTTTACTTTTTGAAACCGATACCAATAATTTGGAAGCCGATATCGATAATTTCCGATATTACATTTTAAAGCATTTATCGGCCGATAATATCGGTAGTCTGATATTTTCGGACATCTCTAGTTGTGATGTGTTTTTGAAATGAAAGTGCCGCAGTATGCTTAAAATGAGCATAATACGTAAATATGTCATTATGAATGTGTCTGATACTATATGACATATATTCTTACAGCGTGTATATGAAACGTTGATGAAAGTGTTTCAAGTTGTTTTTTTAGAGCCCTTTATAGGCAGAACAGAGCAACTCCTATAAGCTCCATTTTTGATTGCATTTATTTACTAGTTAGAATGCATAAAAAAAGAAAAACGGGTTTTTGTCTTACATAAGGATTGTGAATGAAAGGCAAAATTCCAAAAAAAAGTGCAGTTCCCCTTTAACAGACACAATCCACTCTGCACATGTTTAGTAGATCAGTTTTGCGTGTGCTATCAGGTTTGCACATGTTTTAGTACACACAAATCTTTAGGAAATCAGGCCCATTGTTACCTGGAATGGCAAAGTTTATAGTCACCTCCGCATAGAAGTTATGTGTTTGCCGGCATCTGTCAGTTAGTAAGTTAGTTAGCAACATAACTCAAAAAGTTATCGGCCGTTTTGATGAAACTTTCAGGAACGTCATAAATGGGATCAAGTGATTCAATTTTGGGGGTGATCTGATTGATTTTATCAGATTTTACCTTACTAGGCTGAACTTTTGTATCTATGCTACTACCATTCACGCCTCCACCCACAGAGACAAAGACATTGGATGACTGATAAGAGGGATCACTACGTTTCCCTCTTAGGAGTTGATACTGATGCAAAGAGTGAACCCTCTTGCAGCCATTTTAATTATCCTTCAATTAATTTATCCGTCTGTCAGTCTCTTTGTTAGTAAGCAACAAAACCCAAAACGTTATGGGCGGATTTTGATTAAACTTTCAGCAGGTAGTACACAAAAAAAACGAATCTAAATATGGCGGACTTCGCCACTTTTGCACTTTTGTTAACTGTATATCCAAATGTAGCACGCCCACTACATGCAATTTTATCGTTTCCACACGCTAGTTGGGATCTTATGGTTGAGGCCAAAAGATTATTCTTTTAATTTCTGTTTCGGATGGCTTTATTGACATGTTCCTGTTCCTGTTGTACCAGCGTGGAGGTGATCAGACTGGCTCACAGCTTCTTTATTAACTGGGACCCGCAAATGTTCTGCTCCCAATGCAACACAGCAGCAAAGGCCCGGACCACCACTTTGAGTGAGGAGTTGGGCCAGGTGGGCTTCCTTACACACACACAGACACACACGCACACACACGCACACTTGAAAGTTAATGGCTTGTCAACTTCTTGCACACTAACAGTTAGAGCAGCAACATCGTGTATAACAGCACAATCTAATACAGTCCAATACAAAAATGATTCCTTAACAAAGATAATAATGACGACATTAAAAACATACTGTATATAATAATTAGGGCTGTCAAAAATAAAGAGTTAAATCATGTGATTATTTACAAAAATAATCTCACATTAATCATGTACACAATTTATTTTGAGCACACATTAAGTGATTAATCCAAATTCAAAAGTGTGATTAACCTGATTTAAAAATGCAACCATTTTATTAATAATGATATGATACGATAAGGATAAGATCTGCACTGACAGAGAGGTATTTTTATTTAACAATTATCATATCATATCATCATACTGTAGTTGCATAGTATACTGCATTCTAGCCAGCACTGTTTGTAATAATTTGCCATTTTATATAGTTTTTAAAGAGTAACAAAAAGATCTTAACAGCAATAAAACATTGTACTATATTGTTGATACTACTGATATATATATATATATATATATATATATATATATATATATATATATATATATATATATATATATATATATATATATATATATATATATATATATATATTGTCCGCCCTGAGATCGGTAGGTTGTGAGTTCAAACCCCGGCCGAGTCATACCAAAGACTATAAAAATGGGACCCATTACCTCCCTGCTTGGCACTCAGCATCAAGGGTTGGAATTGGGGGATAAATCACCAAAAATGATTCCCGGGTGCAGCCACAGCTGCTGCTCACTGCTCCCCTCACCTCCCAAGGGGTGATCGAGGGTGATGCGTCAAACGCAGAGAATAATTTCGCCACACCTAGTGTGTGTGTGACAATCATTGGTACTTTAACTTTATATATACAAACAAATTAAGTACCTAGATGAAAATAAATATTGAGGTCAATTTATAATTGATTATTAAATATTTATTTTCAGGAAAAAACTAATCACACTAGTTGTAATAGAATATCAACATCAGTAAAGTATTACTAGTAATATCACCAGACAAAACAGAAAACAAATATACAGCTTTCTGATAATATTGCCAAACTGAGAATTGTCGTCTTTTCAAAGGAAATTGTGCTTACTGTAATTCGGCCAAATTTGCATATTTAATTATATTTATATTCATACAGTAAATTGTTGATTATTTCATTCAGGTCGAATACATTTTTAGCGACAAGACTGGCACGCTCACTCAGAACATTATGACCTTCAACAAGTGCTCCATCAACGGACACAGTTATGGTAAGTCCACAAATGTTTTTCTCTAACTTTACCTCAAATCAGCAAATATTTTGTTGTAAAACATTAGGGCTGCATGATTCTGCAAAATACATAAATTACAATTTTCTTGCTGAGAATTGAGATCGCGTTTATCTGGGACGTGTTTTTCACACATGTGCGCATAGACAGGCACACATATGAGGGGCCGTTAGGGACATTATTCAGAATTACCTACATGCACTACTGAAATGCTCTCACATAAACAACTGAAATGTTTTTCTCTCACACACACTACTGAAACACTCTTATACACACTACTGAAATGCTCTCATATACACTACTGAAATGCTCTCACATGTTTCAGTAGTATGTATAAGAGTGTTTCAGTAGTGTGTGTGAGAGAAAAACATTTCAGTTGTTTATGTGAGAGCATGTCAGTAGTGTATGTAAGAGGTCATTCTGAATAACGTCCCTAACGGCCCCTCACACACACACACTAACACATAATGTCAAGGGTTAAGGGTCATTCTTTGATTTTGGATGAATCCAACTGTTTAATATTATTATTATTATTAGACTCCTAAATGTTGGGTTCTACTTTAATGAAACTTCCATTGGTCATTCTGCCATTCATTAGAAGTCTCAGAAAGACAGTTGATGGGAACTTTCTTGATTGGAAATAATGCAATGACTGAAAACAGGGCCATCAAATAAAACACAAACAGGGGGGCTTAAACAGAAACAAGGGAATCATAAATCTAAACAAAACATGATCCGGGCTACGGATCATCACAGTACCCCCCCCCCCCCCCCCCCCCCCTTAAGGGACGGATTCCAGACAGGGAGATTAGCGGAGTGTCTCCACTTCCTCAGCACCATCAAAGTCTCTTTGTCTAGTTCGTCCATGTCCGCTGCGGGAAAATTACTTGCTGGCTGTTTTCTGTTACGGTCGGGTCGCATGGGTATGCGCTGTTTGTTTTACCAAGATACAGATGGACGTCAGGAAGCGGCGTGCAGGTAAGAAAAGGGTTTATTGTCATAACTCAGGCAAGAATACAAAAACTAGGAACGGGAAGCTATAGAAAAACTAGCCCTGGAACAAGTAGCAAGAAATCAACATAACGTGTTGCGTGAAGCAAAAAAAAACAGCCAGACAGTGTGTGGCGAGAGGCAGGAATAAATAGCTCTCTGATTAGTGACCGGGAGGAAGTGAGTGTCCCGACCACTAACCAGAGGCAAGTGAGCATAATCAGCACCCATGGCAACGAGGAACACAAAAAGGGGTGCTGAAACAGAAACAAGGGAATCCTAAATCCAAACAAAACATGATCCGGGCTACGGATCTTCACAGGAGTCCTTAAGTAAAATGTCAGTGTTTGCTGAGCAAGCTTATTAAGTAAAATAAAATAACGTGTTGTCATTCAGAAATTACAAGTCACGATCAAGAGGTTTTTTGTGCAGCCCTAATACTGTAATACAATGCAATGTAATGTACAGTACAGTGCAATCTGTTGCATTTGTGTCACTTTTAGGTGAGGTGACAGGCTCACTGGGACCTAAGCCAAAGGTCAGTAGCCACGATAAAAACTAATCTGCCTTTTTCCACCAAAAGTTCAGGAACTCTAAGTTCCTCGTTCCAGGAACTATAGGTTCCTGTAGACCTGTGTGCTTTGTGTTTTCACCACATTTAACAGTTCAGGGTAGTTTATAGAAATCAGGCTGACGTACGGATGAGTGCCAAAATATATTTCTACACTGGTATCATGTAAATAAACGGAAAATATTCGGTCATATTTCCATTTCTTAAGTGTAAATAAATGAAATACAAAGCAATAACATTTAGGATTTAAAAGAAAAAAAAAGGGAAACCAATTTTACATTAAAATTGAGCTAGACTTTTGTCCACAGTGTCCAACAGTCAGAAAGTCTTCCCCACTGTAAATGATGAATTCCTTAATGGCCATTTCAGCTGCAAATAACAATATATAAATAATAAATGTCAGTGTTTATCTCGCGGCGACAACATAAACGCATCCAATTTAGCGTCAGCCTGTTAGCATTTGCATTTGGTTCACTCTGGTTGAGAAGAACTACTACACAAATGGCGTGTCACTGACTACTTTTACAGCATGCAACAAAGTGTGGAACAATTTCCCTTGTGGATCATTAAAGTTAGTCTAAGTCTAAGTCTAAAGTAAATGGTGAAAATTTGATGTGATTTTCCTTTGTTCCACTCGTCCTTCATTTCACATTTCTCTCCAAACTACGCTTCAAAGTCTGGCTGAACACTTTATATTTCTCCCTAAATGCGTTTAAAATAATCCGTCCACTTCTTGTAGCTTTGCGTACTGAAACGAAGTTTGTAAAAATTATTGAACGCCATTAAACTACATACTAGGGTTGTACGGTATACCGGTATTGGTATAGTACCGCGATACTAATGAGTCATATTCGGTACTATACCGCCTCTAAAAAGTAAAGCCGGGAGTACTTACAAGCAGACACAGTGTGTAGACAGAAAAGGGAGAACGGACGCATTTTGGCTTAAAAACTAACGATAAAGGTGAAGTTATAACACTGAAACGCCCTCAGGAAGAGGTGCTTTAAGACATGGCTAGCTAGCTAGCGGCTAAAGGCCAACCACAGTCTGCAGTGTTTTAGCTACTTCTAAATCACTAATCCTCGTCTCCATGGCGACAAATAAAGTAATTTTCCTACAAGTATCATCCCTGCAGGACGAGGAATAGCTAAACATACTTCACTACACACTGTAGTTCACCAAGTACAGGAGCGTATCTAGTCGATACTACTATGATTACGGCAATATTTTTTGGCATCACATCTTATTTCGGTTTTTTTAAATGTATATTATGTTTATAAACTCAGGAAATATGTCCCTGGACACATGAGGACTTTGAATATGACCAATGTATGATCCTGTAACTACTTGGCATCGGATTGACACCCAAATTTGTGGTATCATCCAAAACTAATGTAAAGCATCCAAACAACAGAAGAATAAGTGATTATTACATTTTAACAGAAGTGTAGATAGAACATGTTAAAAGAGAAAGTAAGCAGATATTAACAGTAAATGAACAAGTAGATTAATAATTCATGTTCTACCACTTGTCCTTAATAATGTTGACAAAATAATAGAATGGAAAATTACACAATATGTCACTGCATATATCAGCAGGCTAAATTAGGAGCCTTTGTTTGCTTACTTACTACTAAAATAAAAGTTGTCTTGTATGTTCACTATTTTATTTAAGGTAAAAATTGCAATAAGAAACATATGTTTAAAGTACCCTAAGATGTTTTGTGTAAATAAAGCCAATAATGCAATTTTTTTGTGGTTCCCTTTAGTTAGAAAAGTACCGAAAAGTATGGAAATAATTTTGGTACCGGTACCAAAATATTGATATCGGGACAACACTACTACATACTAGTTTAAAAGATAGTTCCACTAATCAGCGTTCTTCAGCACACAGACGGCCAACAAAAGTTCTTGCGAGTCGAAAGTTAATTTTGTTCTTCTTTCTCTCCAATGTCAGGTATGTTGTATGATCAATACACAAAATATAAAAACAATAAGTTAATGGCTGAAAGTTATAATTCAAAGTTTTAGAAACGCCGACCAATCAGCATTTGACAGCACAGCCTGCTGCTCTAAGGTTCCTGGGAATTCCCCAAAGTCCTACCTCGCTACTAGGAACTAAAAATAGTACCTGATGAACCAGATCTATCAGGGTAGTTTTTGGTGGAAACACAAGGTGGACTTTATTTTCTTGGCTAAATAGGAAAGTTCCTGTGGTGGAAAAAGTCCTCTGTCAACCCGGCACGGCCTAAAACTGTATTGTACTGACTTTTGCTTCTTTCCCAGAGGCTGGACTTTACACCCTTCAATCCCCTGGCAGACCCAGACTTCTGTTTCTACGACGATACGCTGCTGGAGTCAGTGAAAGTGGGAGATTCCGACACTCAGGAGTTTTTCCGCCTGCTCTCCCTCTGCCACACAGTCATGAGTGAGGAGAAGAGTGAAGGTGAGGATGAGTAGGTTGCTGAAGTCCACCTGTGGCGTTAGCAATCCTTCTCGCTCTAATGTGCGTGTCTTCAGGAAATCTGGTGTACAAAGCTCAGTCTCCAGACGAGAGCGCTCTAGTGACAGCCGCACGGAACTTTGGATTTGTATTCCGCTCTCGAACGCCCGGCACCATCACCACAACAGAGATGGGGCGACCCGTCACATACATCCTGCTGGCCATACTGGACTTTAACAACATACGAAAGAGGATGTCTGTCGTAGGTGTGCTGCCCTGACTGATATGTACATAAACACACACACACACACAGTGTATACATGTTGTTACTGTCCAAAGAAAGGTGCTTATCTTCAAATTGTACACCTTTTTAAAATGACAACAAACTAACGTATTTTCCGGACCATAGGGCACACCGGATCATAAAGCGCATCGCCGATGAGCGGGTCTAGTCAGGTCTATTTTCATACAAAAGACGCACCGGATTATAAGGCGCATTAAAGGAGTCATATTATACAAATTTATAATTCCTTGTGGTCTACATAACATGTAATGGTGGTTCTTTGGTCAAAATGTTAGATTATGTTTTACAGATCATCTTCAAGCCGCTTTCTGGTAGTCGCCTAAGGATGCGCCGTTTTGTGGGCGGTCTTATTTACGTGGCTCACCTTCGACAGCGTCTCCTCCCCTTCATCTTTGTTGTTGCGGTGTAGCGTGCAAGAACGGGAGTAGAAGAAGTGTCAAAAGATGGAGCTAACTGTTTTAATGACATTCAGACTTTACTTAAATCAATAACGGAGCAGCATCTCCTCATCCTGAAACAACAACAAGGCCGGAAATGTGTCCCGTGAAAAAACCTCTAATAACTAAAGTTACTTTGGTGCATAATTTAAACTCACTACACCGGTATGTTTTAGCGCTTTCATGGCGAGTTTACTGACGGATATAAGTAAGAACTTTACACTACTTTATATTAAAAATGGCAACAGCGGAGGATGAATGTCACATAACAAGAAGATAGAGAAAAAGAAGAAACTTATCGACTACGGACTACAAAAGCGGACGCGCAAAATTTCAGGACTTATGCAGATCCCAAATACAGATCAGCAGGTAAGAAAAGTTGCTTTTGATGAGAAAGAAGCACTGTGGAAAGTAGTCGCTCTGATCACTGTCACTAAAGATGTGGTGCCCCAACAGTGGAAAATCCTGTTTTTATCCACCTAACAAAACTATAGCGACCTTTCAATGCTACATTTTTATTTACAGAAGTATTATATTCAAGACAGACATTTTTCCTCCCATTGGAAGCTCTATATTGAACAACTTTGATTAGGACAATGCATATTGATCAACAAATGAGCACAAGCATCCAGTAAATATGCCGTAATTATCTACAACAGGGGTGACAAAGTCAAGGCCCTCGGGCCAGATCCGGCCCGCAAATGAATGATCTATGGCCCCCGGGATGATATTTGATTAGTATTAAAACCGGCCCGCAGACCACAGCCGCCTGCTGCTGTTTTGCACGCACCAATACTCCATCAGTGTTGGCACTAGGAATTTTCAAAATGGGGTCCCTGGGCCCCCATCAAGTCATAAAAATGGGGTCCCACTTTTTTTTAACCGTTTTGAAAACAAATGATAAATGTAGGCATGATCCTGTTATATCTCACATTCTATATTGTGTTAAAAAGAATAATACACAAGAAAACCAATTTTTATGCATATGTAAATGTATTCAGTTATAAACATTCATTTACTTTCTTCTTTCCTTCATGGATCTAAACTTTACCGCTGCCGGTATTTTTTTCTATATTTTTATTGTAATATTTTTGGCCAAAGTAAGACAAAGAAAACAATCTGAGGTTGTCCTTATTTTTTAGTTTTAATGCCATGATTCTAATAGTCCGACCCGCGTGTGCACAGATTTTCCTCTATGCGGCCCCTGAGCTAAAATGAGTTTGACACCCCTGCTCTACAATAACTAGATTTCATCTGTTTAGTTTTCTAAAAATTAGCCTAATTTAAATCTGTTTTAAAAAGAACCCACTTTCTAAAATAAATAATTTCGCTAAGAGTAAGAGACAGTGTATGCAGTGCCATTTCAAACTACTGGTTTTTGATCAAATAAAAGTGAAAACTTGTTTTTAATTATCTCTGTCATTTGTATCTATTGGTTTCTTTAAAAAGTAGGGAACAATCGAAAAAATCGTAAATAATTATTTTTGTGGAAAAATCGGATATTGTTTTTTTAGGTATTGTATTTTCCGGACTATAAAGCAAACTTAAAATCCTTTTTTTCCCTCAAAACTCAACAGTACGCCTAATAACCCGGTGCGCCTAATGTACAGAATTATTCTGGTTTTGCTTACCGACCTTGAAGCAATTGTATTTGGTACATGGTGTAATGATAAGTGTGACCAGTAGATGGCAGTCAAACTTAAGAGATATGTGTCGACTGCACTATGATGGCAATATGACTCAAGTAAACAACACCAACATTTTATATGTTCCATTGAAAATATAGAACATTACACACGGCGCTCCAAAATTTACCAACATGTTTTAGTACGACTTTGGTAAGCTATGAAGCCGCACTGCTTGATGGATTGTCGGTGCATTAAACATACAAGTATTATTATGGTGTGTGTATATGGTAAGACATATTATCTGGCGTTTTGTTTTGCAAATTATGCAAAAACAACTTTTCTTACCTTCTGGTACATGCTGATCTGTATTTGGGATCTGCATAAAGTATATAAAGTAGTGTAAAGTTCTTACTTGTATCTGTCAGTAAACTCGCCATGAAAGCGCTAAAACATACCGGTGTAGTGAGTTTACATTATTCACCCAAGGAACTTTAGTTATTAGAGAGTTCCGGTCAGACGATTCTTGTTGTTGTTTCACTAGTGAGCCACGGATGAGGAGATGCTGCTCCGTTATTGATTTAAGTAAAGTCTGAATGTCATTAAAACAGTTAGCTCCATCTTTTGACACTTCTTCCACTCCCGACCTTGCACGCTACACCGCTACAACAAAGATGACGGTGTGAAGACGCTGTCGAAGGTGAGCCACGTAATAAGACCGCCAACAAAACGGCGCATCCGGAAGCGACTGTCAGAAAGCGGCTTGAAGATGATCTGTAAAACATAATCTATGCAACATTTTGACGAAAGAACCACCATTACCGTATTTTCCGCACCATAAGCCGCACCTAAAAACCACACTTTTTCTCAAAAGCTGACAGTGCGGCTAATAACCCGGTGCGGCTTTTGTACGGATTAATATTCGTTTTCATAAAGTTTAGGTCTCGCAACTACGGTAAACAGCCGCCATCTTTTTCCCCGTAGAAGAGGAAGCGCTTCTTCTTCTACGATAAGCAACCGCCCCCATAGAGGCGGAAGCGCTTCTTCTTCTACTGTAAGCCACCTCCAAGGTGAGCATCCGCCCCCGTAGAAAAGGAAGCGCGCAAAAAATACGATTCATTTCTTTTGTGTGTTACTGTAAAGACGACCACAAAATGGCTCCTACAAAGAGACACGCGTACAACGCAGAGTTTAAACTCAAGGCGATCAGTCACGCAGAAGAACACGGAAATAGAGCAGCAGCGAGAGAACTGAACATAAATGAATCGATGGTGCGTAGGTGGAGGAAGCAACAAGATGACCTGCGCCAAGTACAGAAGACAAAACTGAGTTTCCGAGGGAACAAAGCAAGATGGCTACAGTTGGAGGACAGACTCGAACAGTGGGTTGTTGAGCAGAGAGCAGCAAGCAGAAGTGTTAGTACCATCACTATTCGAATGAAGGCAACAGCGCTAGCAAGCGAACTTCACTTGGATGATTTTAAAGGTGGTGCTTCTTGGTGTTTTCGGTTCATGAAAAGACGCAATCTCTCCATCCGCACACGGACTACTATTTCACAGCAACTACCAAAAGACTTTCAAGAAAAGCTGGCTACTTTTCGCACGTATTGTAAAAACAAGATAGCTGAAAAAAAGATCCGGCCAGAGCACATCATCAACATGGACGAGGTTCCCCTCACTTTTGATATTCCTGTGAACCGCACCGTGGATAAAACAGGAGCACGTATGGTAAATATTCGCACCACAGGGCATGAGAAGTCGTCTTTCACAGTGGTCCTAGCTTGTCATGCTAATGGACAGAAACTTCCACCCATGGTCATTTTCAAAAGGAAGACATTGCCAAAAGAGAACTTTCCAGCCGGCATTATCATAAAGGCTAACTCGAAGGGATGGATGGATGAGGAAAAGATGAGCGAGTGGTTGAAAGAAGTGTATGTGAAGAGACCGGGTGGCTTTTTTCACACAGCTCCATCCTTGTTGATTTACGACTCCATGCGTGCCCACATAACTGATGGTGTAAAAAAACAAGTGAAACACACTAATTCAACACTCGCCGTCATTCCGGGTGGATTAACCAAAGAACTCCAACCACTGGATACTGGTGTAAACAGGGCATTTAAAGCTCGACTGCGAACGGCGTGGGAACGATGGATGACCAAAGGCGAGCACACCTTCACTAAAACAGGGAGACAGCGCCGGACAACATACGCCAACATCTGCCAGTGGATTGTAAATGCCTGGGCGGATATATCGGTCTCAACTGTGGTCCGAGCGTTCCGGAAGGCAGGAATCACGGAACTGCTGGACAACAACAGCGACACTGACTCTGATGACTTTGACGAGACGGAGCCAGCCATTTTGGATGCCGTGTTCGCCAAACTTTTTAATTCAGACACCGAAGAAGAAGAATTCGAGGGATTTATGGATGAAGAATAACTTCAGAAAGTGAGCTTGAAATGTTTATTTTGTGTGTTGTGTGACATTATCGTTCGAGCAACGTTGAGTTATTGATGTTGCTATTGCTCTGCACTGTACTATTTTGAGTGTTACTATTTTTGTGATTGCACATTTGCACGTTACTTGATTTCACATTACATTTTGGGAGTGAACAGAGTTGTCAGAACGCTGGTTTTTAATATATTAAAGTTTGACTGACCTCCATCTGACTGTTTTTTTGACATTCCCTTTAGCGCAGCGTAGGTGCGGCTAATAGCCCCGGTGCGGCTAATGGGTAAACAAAGTTTTGAAATATGCCGTTCATTGAAGGTGCGGCTAATAACACGGGGCGCCTTATGGTGCGGAAAATACGGTACATGTTATGTAGACCACAAGGAAGTGTTTTCAGTTTAGAAAAAAATGTATAGTAATGTGACTCCTTTTTGGCGCCCTATTTATGAAAAAACATCGACAATAGACCATTCATCGGCAGTGCACTTTATAATCCGGTGCGCCCTATGTTCCGGAAAATACGGTAATATCGCCCAGGCCTAATGTTGAGTGAAAACGGGAGAGATGAGAAGAATTGAGATGCGATGAGATGTTAAAAGGTGAAGTAAGAGTATGAGATCAAACAATATGATGTTTAAGTACGATGATAAGAGATATGATAAAATCGGGTGAAATAAAATTGGTTGAGATTAGGTCTCGTAATAGATGAGATTAAATAACTCCTCTAAAGTACAATCAGACGGGAAGAGATCATTTGAAAGGAGATGAAGTTAAATAAGATAAATATCAAGTGAAGTGAAGATAAAGTGAAGTAACATTAGATTAAGGGATTAGTTGAGACAAACTAATTAGAAGATGAGATCAGATCGTATAAAGTAAAATGATAAATTGAAGCAGGCGGGGTTAGATATGGTGAAGTGAGATGAGATAACGTGGATTAAGATGAAATTAGATGTGATTAGGTGATGTAATGATAAGAGATGAAATGAGATGATGTTCAAGAAGATCTGGGAAAAATACTTTGCTGCAATGAAATGGATCAGATGACATGAGATTACTTGATATGATCTAAAGTTAGATAAGATAAGGTAAGATGAGATAAGGTGAAGTGAGATGAAATGACACGTGATATGGTCAAGTATCATGAACTGGTGTTGACATGGTCAAGGGACAGGTGATGAGATGCAGTGAGGTCACAAAGTAAGATGAGAAAATGAGGGATGGGAGTTTTGGTGATGCAAAACAAGATGATATAAAATGAAGTAAGATAACAGAAATATGTTGAGATGAGAGGGCGATCAAGGTAAAGTCAAATGAGGTCAGATGATATTCATTTATCGGTCAGAAAATGAGAAAATTATCATGTTATTCTTCCTGAAGTCCAATTAACAGAACAAGGTCAGGCACATGCAAAGATTTGCCGAATCAAAGACAAGACAGGGCATTTATCGTTGTTGATACTTCTCATCATGTCCTTATTTTCAGTACGTAACCCGGAGGGCAGGATCCGTTTGTACTGCAAAGGTGCTGACACGGTGTTATTCGAGAGGCTCCACCCCTGTAACCAAGAACTGATCAGGGTCACCTCAGACCACCTCCATGTGAGTCAAGCAAAGGGTCAATCGACCTGCTCTGCCCTCATTCATGAAGCTGTGCTGCCACCTAGTGTCACACTGAGCACATTTTCATGCCAGGGTGTTCTGACTTTTGTCTTTTTTTGGGGGGGGGGGGGCTCCAGGAGTACGCGACAGAGGGCCTGCGGACATTGACTCTGGCCTACCGGGACCTGTCTGAGGAGGAATGGGAGACGTGGTCCGAGAACCATGACTGTGCTGAGAAAGAAGACCTGCTGTCTGTGGTCTATGAGCAGATAGAGCAAAACATGATGGTCAGTCTGACGCCTTAGGTGTGTAAAGCAGGGATGTTCAAAGTGCGACCAGGGGGTCATTCGCGGTCCGCAGTTAACTTTTTAATGGCCGGGGTAACATTAAAATAATACTATTATAGAAAAATCTGATCTGAAGCTATTATAAAAATGTAAGCGTCGTAAGTATAAGTATATGACTTATTTTTAACCACTTTTGGATCCCTGAGATCTTGAGTAGAGATGTCCGATAATGGCTTTTTTGCCGATACCTGATATTCCGATATTGTCCAATTCTTAATTACCGATTCCGATATCAACCGATACCGATATATACAGTCGTGGAATTAACACATTATTATGCCTAATTTTGTTGTGATGCCCCGCTGGATGCATTAAACAATGTAACAAGGTTTTACAAAATAAATCAACTCAAGTTATGGAAAAAAAATGCCAACATGGCACTGCCATATTTATTATTGAAGTCACAAAGTGCATTATTTTTTTAACATGCCTCAAAACAGCAGCTTGGAATTTGGGACATGCTCTCCCTGAGAGACCAGGAGGAGGTTGAGGTGGGCGGGGTTGAGGTGGGGGGGGGGGGGGGGGTGCCTTTATATTGTAGCGTACCGGAAGAGTTAGTGCTGCAAGGGGGTTCTGGGTAATTGTTCTGTTGTGTTTATGTTATGTTACAAGGCGGATGTTCTCCCAAAATGTGTTTGTCATTCTTGTTTGGTGTGGGTTCACAGTGTGGCGCATATTTGTAACAGTGTTAAAGTTGTTTGGACGGTCACCCTCAGTGTGACTTGTATGGCTGTTGACCAGGTATGCGTTGCATTCACTCTTGTGTGTGAAAAGCCGTAGATATTATGTGACTGGGCCGGCACGCAAAGGCAGTGCCTTTAAGGTTTTTGGCGCTCTGTACTTCTCCCTACGTCCGTGTACACAGCGGCGTTTTTAAAAGTCATACATTTTAATTTTTGAAACCGATACCGATAATTTTGAAACTGATACCGATAATTTCCGATATTACATTTTAAAGCATTTATCGGCCAATAATATCGGCAGTCCGATATTATCGGACATCTCTAATCTTGAGTCGATTTTTTTTTTTTAACTGTCGTTGCTCAAAAAAAAAATAATACATCAAAAGCAATGTTGTTATGAATTGCTGACCTTTAGTTTTTGCCTCATTAATAACTTAAAGCGTGAGTGAAGAATGTTTGAAGAATGCACTACCAAACTAAAGTCCAAACGAGGAAGAGATTATACAATATTATCTTTTCACTGATGCTACCTGGTGGTTGTTTGAGCACACTGCAGGTAGTCCTGGATAAATTAACCAACCCCGACTCCTTATTGCTTCAGTCACACGCAGGATTCTCACAGGAATGAGACAGAATTAATCCAGACCGACTGTAGCTGAAGCTCCAATTACAGAACCCAAAACCAGTGAAGTTGGCACGTTGTGTAAATCGTAAATATAAAGACAGAACACAATGATTTGCAAATCCTTTTCAACTTATATTCAATTGAATAGACTGCAAAAACAAGATACTTAATGTTCCAACTGAGAAACTTAATTTTTGCAAATAATCATTAACTTAGAATTTAATGGCAGCAACACATTGCAAAAAAGTTGGCACAGGGGCATTTTTACCACTGTGTTACATGGCCTTTTCTTTTAACAACACTCAGTAAACGTTTGGGAACTGAGGAGACCAATTTTTGCAGCTTTTCAGGTGAAATTCTTTACCATTCTTGCTTGATGTACAGCTTAAGTTGTTCAACAGTCCGGGGTCTCCGTTGTGGTAATTCAACACTTTATGTATAAAGTGTTGAAAGTAAAAAAACAATATTAATATATGACTTAATCCTAACACCGCGGCCCTTTTGGGTCCCCGGGACCTTTTAACGTTCACCAAAATTGAGGGGAGCCCTAATGGTTTTGAAAATGAAAAATATCAAAATGGCCTCCACATGCTTTGATTTTTCAGGCTGTGGCCCTCAGTGGAATACGTTTGGACACCCCTGGTTAAAGTAATGCAGGGGGCCTGCTGCTGAACCCCCTCGTCAGAGTGTCAATCAAACTGTTAACAAAAGTATGTGCGTCCAGCTGCTGGGTGCCACAGCCATAGAGGACAAGCTGCAGGAAGGCGTCCGAGAGACCATCGCTCTCCTCTCCCTGGCTAACATCAAGACATGGGTTCTTACCGGAGACAAGCAAGGTGAGACACAGTACAAGTGAGGATTCACAGGATTCGCTTAGTTTTTCTCTTTTTTTGGCTCCCACAGAGACGGCAGTCAATATCGGCTACTCGTGTAAGATGCTGACGGATGACATGACTGAGATGTTCATCATCAGTGGACACAGTGTCCAGAGTGTGAAGCAAGAACTCAGGTCAGACTCGATTGATGGACTTAATTCAATGACACAAGGTTTTCCTCCTACAGTCGTCGTCAAAAGTTTACATACACTTGTAAAGAACATAATATCAAGGCAGTCTTGAGTTTCCAGTAATTTCTACAACTCTTATTTCTTTTGTGATAGAGTGATTGGAACACATACTTGTTGGTCACAAAAAACATTCATGAAGTTTGGTTCTTTTATGAATGTATTATGGGTCTACTGAAAATGTGAGCAAATCTGCTGGCTCAAAAGTATACATACAGCAATGTTAATGTTGGCATGGCATGGTGATCCTGGGATTAAAGGCCTCACCTTTTCTCCTCCAAACATATTGCTGGGTATTGGGTATTGGGACGGCGTGGCGAAGTTGGTAGAGTGGCCGTGCCAGCAATCGGAGGGTTGCTGGTAACTGGGGTTCAATCCCCACCTTCCACCATCCTAGTCACGTCCGTTGTGTCCTTGGGCAAGACACTTCACCCTTGCTCCTGATGGCTGCTGGTTAGCGCCTTGCATGGCAGCTCCCGCCATCAGTGTGTGAATGTGTGTGTGAATGGGTGAATGTGGAAATACTGTCAAAGCGCTTTGAGTACCTTGAAGGTAGAAAAGCGCTATACAAGTATAACCCATTTATCATTTATTTATCATTTATTGTGGCCAAACAGCTACATTTTTGTTTCATCCTACATCACATGGACAAAGATAAGACCTTCTGGAGGAAAGTTATGTGGTCAGATGAAACAAAAATTGAGCTGTTTGGCCACAATACCCAGCAATATTTGTTTGGAGGAGAAAAGGTGAGGCCTTTAATCCCAGGAACACCGTTCCTACAGTACCTTCAAGCATGGTGGTGGTAGTTATTATGCTCTGGGCCTGTTTTGCTGCCAATGGAACTGGTGCTTTACAGAGAGTAAATAGGACAATGAAAAAGGAGGATTACCTCCAAATTCTTCAGGACAACCTAAAATCATCAGCCCGGAGGTTGGGTCTTGGGCGCAGTTGGGTGTTCCAACAGGACAATGACCCCAAACACACGTCAAAAGTGGTAAAGGAATGGCTAAATCAACCTAGAACAGTGGTTCTTAACCTTGTTGGAGGTACCGAACCCCACCAGTTTCATATGCGCATTCACCGAACCCTTCTTTAGTGAAATTTTTTTTTTTCAAATTCAAGACAAAGTTATATGTTTTTGGTAACATTTTAGTATGGGGAACATATTCTAGGTAACAAAGACTTAATTTAGAGTTTTTGGACACTAGAGGAACATATTCTAAGTAACAAAGACTTAATTTAAATAAATAAATAAATGGGTATACTTGTATAGTGCTTTTCTACCTTCAAGGTACTCAAAGCGCTTTGACAGTATTTCCTCATTCACCCATTCACACACACATTCACACACTGATGGCGGGAGCTGCCATGCAAGGCGCTAACCAGCAGCCATCAGGAACAAGGGTGAAGTGTCTTGCCCAAGGACACAACGGACGTGACTAGGATGGTAGAAGGTGGGGATTGAACCCCAGTAACCAGCAACCTTCCGATTGCTGGCACAGCCACTCTAACAACTTCACCACGCCGTCCCTTTAGAGTTATTTGGTTAGGGTAGAGGGTTAGGGCCAGGGTTAGAGGGTTATGGTTAAAATAAGGCCATGCCGTTTGAAGCATTATTAAGTACTTAATAATGACTAGTTAAGAGCCAATATGTTACTAATTTGCAGGTTGATAAGCAACTAATTAATTGTGAATATGTTCCCCATACTAAAGTGTTACCATGTTTTATTACTGGTGCACAAAATGAACCGTGCATGAACATCACCTTGTTCAAAGAACAAAACCAACACAGTGCATGAACTCACAACAAATTACACACCTGCAAATCAGTGTGACTTCTGCTGTTGCCGTATCCGTAATACGCCGATAGGGAGAAGTTTTTATTTACACGATGAGTCGGGTGTGTCTTGACTTTCGCCGAACCCCTGAGCCCGACTCACTGAACCCCTAGAGTTCGAACGAACCCAGGTTAAGAACCACTGACCTAGAATGAAGGTTTTAGAATGGCCTTCCCAAAGTCCTGACTTAAACGTGTGGACAATGCTGAAGAAACCAGTCCATGTCAGAAAACCAACACATTTAGCTGAACTGCACCAATTTTGTCAAGAGGAGTGGTCAAAAATTCAACCAGAAGCTTGCCAGAAACTTGTGGATGGCTACCAAACGTGCCTTATTGCAGTGAAACTTGCCCAGGGACATGTAACCAAATATTAACATTGCTGTATGTATACTTTTAACCCGGCAGATTTGGTCACATTTTCAGTAGACCCATAATAAATTCATAAAAGAACCAAACTTCATGAATGCTTTTTGTGACCAACAAGTATGTGCTCCAATCACTCTATCACAAAAAAATAAGAGTTGTAGAAATGATTGGAAACTCAAGACAGCCATGACATTATGTTCTTTACATGTGTATGTAAACTTTTGACCACCACTGTATGTCTGACAAGTGTTGGTTCATTCCTCTCCAGGAGGGCCAGGGAAAGGATGATTGAGTTTTCGCAAAACAAAGATGGTAGACGAGACGAGGGAGTTGAGGAATGTGGAGACGCCTGCTTCGAGGGTGCAACAGGAGGGAAAGATCTGCAGCCGCCTGCAACCTCCGACCTCATGGACAACATCTCTGGGGAGTTTGCTCTCGTAGTCAACGGCCACAGCTTGGTATGAACATAAACTCCCTGGCCGCAACAATAAATACATTATGTACACATAACAAATACTGATAATGCAGAGCAATACGATGAATAATACAATATGACATGATGCTATAACATACTGCATGATACCATACATTGTGTCTTATTAACTAATATCATACTGTACCATTTAATACGACACAATACCATACAATACTGCACAATACCATATGGCATGATAGCACTTAATACAATCCCATAACGGTACAACATTATACACACACAACATGATACAATATGATACCATTCCATAGCATACAATACGGCAGAGTTATTCAAATAACACATTTTTGGGGGGACACATATACAGAAAGCTAAGGACCAGGGGGTCAGATTTCTCACTTCAGTGTTATTCTTACTTTGTTTATTCCTGAGAACCAGCATCCCCTGCAGTGGACTTTTAAATGTGTGTCTATTTTTTTTTCTGTTAACGTTACTAAATTCGGGGGGAAAAATTACCCTTTTGATACAACAAGAGCGCTCTGCTATTTTTAAGGACTTGCTGTCGAATAACTAGTCAAACATCTTCTGTACCGTTTGTTCTGAAACCTGCGATGAGGTGGCGACTTGTCCAGGATGTACCCCGCCTACCGCCCGAATGTAGCCGAGATAGGCTCCAGCACCCCCAAAAAGGGACAAGCGGTAGAAAATGGATGGATGGATGGTTCTGAAACTTTTTTCACCAAGTCCCACCTCAGAAAACACTTGGCTCTCCAAGTACCCCCATATTGACCAACATTAAAATACAGAAGTGTAGTAGGCCTGAATATTCATTAAAAACAAGGCAGAAGGTTTATTTAGTACTGTAAGTATATATATAATATTTTTGGCTACAGTAGATTACACACAGTTTGAACAGTAACACTCAGTATGTGTCCATGCACTAAATTAGTCCGATTTCTCAAATAGTTTGGATGTAAAAAAAAACTCCTACAACCCATGTAAACACCTTAATCCGATCGTGTTGGGGTTTTGAAAAGTCACACTTGGATTATGCGATTGGAAACCAGGGGCCGTACTTATCAAGCTTCTTAGAATTACTCCTAAGAAGTCTGCTAAGAGTTGACTTAAGAGTAAATAAATTCTTCGCTGAAAGCTGCACTTAAAAGTTAGTTATCAAGCGTCTTACTCACACTTTCAGCGAAGTGTAGGACTGAATCTTAAGTGTCACACTCAGAGCTGAATTACGACATTACTATGTGCCGTAAACGGAATTTTAGGTGACGTCATTTCTGTGTCCATAGAAATGACCAATCACGGAAGGGAATCCGTTGTCTAAGAATAAAGAAATATCTTGGAAATATTTAAGTGGACAATGGGAGTGTATATTTTGACAATAAACTACAAAATAATACAAAAGAAACTAGTCCCCGCCGGCACTCACGCTACCGCTCCCTCTCTTCTATCGCCCACACACTCACTGACGTCACTCACCTCACGGCCACACACATACGCTACTGTCATAACATTTTCTTTCCAATTCATTAATTAGGCAACTAATTTGAAACTGGTGTGGGTGGCTCTATATATACTAGCCCATTGCAGCCACATGCAGAAATCAACAAAGAATCGAAAAGTATTAAATCTGTGACAAAAATAATATCCGCTCTGTCTAAACGATACCGTTTGATCAGCTGCTCGTCATCAAAAAAAAAATAAACATTGTTCCGTTCCCTGAACGTTCGCGCACGTCTCTCTCGCCTCAGTGCCATCCCCTGCTGGCAACTCCTAACCACTTAAGACACCTCTGAAGGTCTCTTAAATATCGTGGAGAGTAGGAGTGATTCTTAGACTTAAGAACGTTGATAAAAAGCTTTTATTCTTAAGTTTGAGAGTAGGACTAAATTTCGCAAATTCTCAGGACTTAAGTGTAAAATGGCACTCTAAGAAGCTTGATAAGTACGGCCCCAGATCTCTTGGCCGTAGAGGACCCTTCGTATCCCGCATGCGCCAGTCTCAATGTGCGGGATACAACCCGGAAGGACATACCATTCAACAAAAACATAGCAACAATTGTAATGAAGAGGAGACCATGCCTATGCCATGTGACCAAGTGAACATGAACATGACAAAGTGTATGCAGCACTTGGCTTCACTGTAACCATGGTGTGGTTTCCTTTAATGTTAATAGACTTACAATGTTATGCAGAGGTATAGTTATAATTATAATAATAATAATAATAATACCTGGGATTTATATAGCGCTTTTCTAAGTACCCAAAGTCGCTTTACATGTTAAAAACCCATCATTCATTCACACCTGGTGGTGGTAAGCTACTTTCATAGCCACAGCTGCCCTGGGGTAGACTGACGGTTATAACAATTTTATAGACAAATTATATTATTTATAGTCACGGTACAGAGTGCGGGGGGCGCAATTTTTCATTTATTTTTTTCTGGGGGTGTGGGGCGTAACAGAAAATAATTGAGAAGCATCAGTTAAAACAAGTTGTAAGGAAATCCTAATGTGGTGTCATATTTCAACCGGAAAAGTAATTCAGTAATTTAGTGCATGGAAACTTTGTGACTGTGTTTAAATATTCAATCAAGTGATTGAGATGCGTAATAATGGTACAGTACAGGCCACCTCTCATTAAATGTGTTTTCTTTATTTTCATGACTATTTACATTGTAGATTGTCACTGAAGGCATCAAAACTATGAATGAACACATGTGGAGTTATGTACTTGACAAAAAAAGGTGAAATAACCTGAAAACATGTTTTATATTCGAGTTTCTTCAAAATAGCCACCCTTTGCTCTGATTACTTTTTTTTGCACACTCTTGGCATTCTCTCGATGAGCTTCAAGAGGTAGTCACCTGAAAGGGTTTTCACATCACAGGTGTCATAGTTTTGATGCCTTCAGTGACAATCTACAATGTAAATAGTCATGAAAATAAAGAAAATGCATTGAAATGAGAAGGTGTGGCCTGTACTGGTACGTGTACCACAATTTGCTCTATACAACAGCGCTCTAGTATTTTTAAGAATCTCCTGCAAAAACGTTCGTCTCGTACAAGAGTTTTTAAACTAAACTCGCCTTGAAATAGCCCTGCCATACGGTAAGACCCCACACCATACATAGAACAGGATACAGTATATGGTACAGTATGGTATGATACTGTACCCTAACATGCAATATGATACTATTGCATACCATATGGTACGACATGGCATGATATCTTGCAATGGTCTACATCAGGGGTGCCCGTTACGTCGATCGCGATCTACCGGTCGATCAAGGAGGTTGTGTCAGTCGATCGCCAAGCAAGGCATTAAAAAAATAGTCTTAAAAATGAGCGATCATAAATCTTCACTATGACGTCACTTTCGTCACTTGATTGACATTCACGGCACCCGAGGGTCTTCTGAGATGACGCTGGCTGCTGCCAGCTCATTATTAAAAACAAATTACCGACAGGATGAATGCGAGAAACACTTTTTATTTCAACAAACTCTGGCGCCGTACCTGTCGTCACAACTCCAAAGACCGACTGCACAGTTGCACAATAAAAGCTCTGCTTCATCCTGCCTGCGCTAACAAAATAAGAGTCTCAGAAAGCTGGCGTGCACAAGCTAGCAAGCTACGGAGTTTGCCGCCAATGTATTTCTCGTAAAGTGTATACAAAGGAGTACGGAAGCTGGACAAATAAGATGCCAAAAACCAACCACTTTCATGTGGTATTGGACAGAAAGGAGGACTTTTTTTCTCCTCCATTTGAAAATGCGGACGTTATCATCACTACTGTCTGATTCCTATCAATACAAGTCATCAGAATCAGGTAATACACCAACTTTTATTCTTGTCTTCATGAAAGAAAGGAATCTATATGTGTTAAACATGCTTGTATTATCATTAAACACCTTTAACTTGTTAACAATATTAACTATATGTGTTAAACATGCTTGTATTATCTTTAAACACCTTTAACTTATTAACAATATTAACTATATGTGTTAAACATGCTTGTATTATCTTTAAACACCTTTAACTTGTTGACAATATTAACTATACTGTATGTGTTAAACATGCTTATATTATCTTTAAACACCTTTAACTTGTTAACAATATTAACTATATGTGTTAAACATGCTTGTATTATCATTAAACACCTTTAATTTATTAACAATATTAACTATATGTGTTAAACATGCTTGTATTATCATTAAACACCTTTAACTTGTTAACAAAACCATAGCTTTCATAAATAAGTAAATATAAATTATATATATGAATGAGGTAGATCCCCACGACTTGATCAATTGAAAAGTAGCTCGCCTGCAGAAAAAGTGTGGGCACCCCTGATCTACATAGTACATTATACAATGTGGTAAGGTATGGTACGGTGAGGTCGGGTACAAAATTATACCATAACAAACCATACGGTACAATACAACACAATACGGTACAATATTATACCATACAAAAAAATTCCTAAGGATACCATACCATACAATACTATACCCTATTACCGTGTTTCTTAACCATAGCGCCTCCTAGAGGGCCGCATAGAAATATCTGTTTCCCAGCTGTGGTCTGTATGGACGGCAGCTGTGGCAATAATGACAATATCAAACAACGAAGTCTGGAGCTAACGACCTGGAGAAGTTTCTTCAGCGCAAAAATGATGACTGAAGTGGTGACGCGGTATTTTCATTAGCATCTAATTAGTATCGCAGTTTAGTAAAGAAAAATAAATATTACCATACTATATGACCCGATATGGTGCTTTACTATACCATACGAAGTGATTCCTACATACAATACTTAACATGATATAACACAATACGATATTTACAGTACAGTACAATGTAATATGATACCATAATTAGGACCAAATGAAGTGATTGGTGAGATGGAAGAATGCTTGGTGGGGACAGACAACATGGAGAAAATTATAACTGGGGATCTGAACACAGATATTCAACGCAAAGATGCGCCTGTCTTCAGATCCTTCAGCAAGTTTTGTAATCTGCACGGTCTTTCCCAGCTAATAGCGCTACCCACAAGGGTGTGTGATTCCACCCAATCAACCATAGATCTCATTCTCACTTCAGACCGGCCTAAAATAAAAAATAGTGGGGTCATGATCTGTGGTCTTAGCGACCACTATCTAACCTTCTGCACCCGTAAAATAGCTAAACCTAAGCCCAATCCAGATCCCTCAAAAAATACTCCAATGACAATTTCAATTTAAAATTAGATGAGTGGGACTGGTCCCCTGTGCTCGCGAGCAACCTGGTCGATGTCGCTTGGGATCGCTTCAAAACGGCGTTCCTAAAGATACTAAATGACATGGCTCCCGTGAAAACAATCAGGATCAAAGCCCGCTCGGAACCATGGATGAATCCGGACCTATTAGCTGCCATAAAAGACAGAGACAGGAAATACTCTGAATACCAAAAATGTAAAACAGAAGTAGATAAACAACCCAATAATATCAACCTCAAATTACTCCTTTCAACTCTCAAAAAGCAATGCAATAAATTAAGAAATAAGTCAACCAACCTGACTAAATCCTTAAAAAAAAATTACATTAACGACAAAATAGAGGAAAACACGAATAAGCCACGTGAGCTCTGGAAAATTTTCAACAACCAGCTTCCTGGTTGCAGCCAGAAACTTAAAACAAGACTCACCAACATCAGCATCAAGGAGGGTGACTCCCTCATTACAGACAAAATGGAGGTAGCTAGCAGACTTAACGCCTTTTTCACCAGCATAGCCGCAACTCTTGTCAACAAGCTGTCCCACCACTCTGGTCGCTTTGGTGTAGAACACATTAAAGCCTTCTACAGAAAGCTAGGAGTATCCAACGATGATTTCAAATTAGAAATGGTCACAGCTGATGAGGTGTTTAAAAAATTGAGCGCGCTCCACCCTAACAAGGCCACCGGCCTTGATAATATTCCCTCCAGATTCCTCAGGGACTCTGCCTCCATCATTGCCCCGATCATCACGCACATAATAAACCTATCAATTACACAAGGCCAAGTACCAAAAGATTTTAAGATAGCAAGAGTAACTCCCCTCTTTAAAAAAGGAAGCAAATTGGAACCTGGCAACTACCGACCTGTTTCTATTCTCAGCTCCATTTCGAAAGTAATGGAGAAAATAGTTTATGAACAGGTCGATAGTTACCTTGCCACTAATAAACTCATGTACAAATTCCAATCCGGCTTCAGAACTAACCACTCCACTGACACATGCCTTCTCTATCTGACCGACCACATCAAACATGAGGTGGACGCGGGCAAATACTGCGGCATGGTCATGCTGGACCTTCAGAAGGCCTTTGACACCGTTAACCACGCTATACTGTTGGATAAGCTCAGAGCAATCGGATTTAACAAATCCTCTTGGAGCTGGATGCAGTCTTACTTGGAGGGGAGGGAGCAGGTGGTAGAGGTGAACGGCACCGTGTCCCCCCCCCTCTCGGTGAGCTGTGGAGTCCCCCAAGGCAGTATATTGGGACCTTTACTGTTCCTAATATACATAAACGACATGTCATCGGCATGCGACTGTGAATTGTTTTTGTTTGCGGATGACTCTGCCTTGCTGGTATCCGGCAAGGACAAGTCACAGGTGGAGAAAATCCTCAGTGCTGAGCTCTGTAGAACTTGCACCTGGCTCGCTGACAACAAGCTATCCATCCACTTGGGTAAAACAGAATCCATCCTGTTTGGGTCCCACATCAAACTTAAGAGAGTCAATGACTTCACCATAAAAGTAGGTGACAGTGTCATCACCAGGAAAGATGAGGTCACCTACCTAGGTTCCATTCTAGAGGCTAACCTTTCCTGTGATAAAATGGCAACCAAGGTAATCAAAAAGGTTAACCAACGAACGAGATTTCTCTACAGAATTTCCTCTCTGGTCAACAAAAGCACCTTGAGGATTCTGGCGGGAACTCTCGTTCAACCCTTTTTCGATTACGCATGCACCTCCTGGTACCCTAGCACCTCCAAAACCCTAAAATCTAAACTCCAAACATCTCAGAACAAGCTAGTCAGGTTACTTCTAGACCTCCACCCCAGATCCCACCTCACTCCTACCCACTTCTCTAAAGTGGGCTGGCTCAAGGTGGAGGACAGAGTTAAACAACTTGCACAGAGCCTAGTCTATAAAATCCGCTACACCTCCCTGATACCGAAGTACATGTCAAACTACTTCCTTAACGTAAATGACCGCCATAACCACAACACCAGGGGGTGCTCCACTAACCACGTTAAACCCAGATTCCGAACTAACAAAGGTCTTAACTCATTCTCTTTCTATGCCACATCAATGTGGAATGCGCTCCCAACAGGTGTAAAAGAAAGGGCATCTCTATCCTCCTTCAAAACCGCAATAAAAGTTCACCTCCAGGCAGCTACAACCCTAAACTAACACCCTCCCCGGATTGCTAATAATCAAATGTAAACAATCAAATGCAGATACTTTTTCTTTTTCTTATGCCTTCTGATCTCTCTCTCTCTCTCTCTCTCTCTCTCTCTCTATGTCCACTACTTGATGTCCATACCCCCCCCCCCACCCCTCCCCCTCCCTCCACACCCCTGATTGTAAATAATGTAAATAATTCAATGTGATTATCTTGTGTGATGACTGTATTATGATGATAGTATATATGATAGTATATATCTGTATCATGAATCAATTTAAGTGGACCCCGACTTAAACAAGTTGAAAAACGTATTCGGGTGTTACCATTTAGTGGTCAATTGTACGGAATATGTACTTCACTGTGCAACCTACTAATAAAAGTCTCAATCAATCAATCAATCAATGTAAATAGAATCTTAACAGTCTCAAACCACTCAATACTTATCACACCTTCTCCCGTCTCAGGCCCATGCGCTGGATGCAGACATGGAGGAGGAGTTTGTCACCACGGCGTGCGCGTGCAAAGCAGTGATCTGCTGCAGAGTAACCCCCTTGCAAAAAGCTCAGGTGGTGGAGCTGATTAAAAAATACAAGACAGCCATTACGCTGGCCATCGGGGACGGAGCCAATGACGTGAGCATGATCAAGAGTAAGTTGGGGAGGGGGGGGAAATAGGGAAAAAAAGAGAAGTGGAGAGATGCATGTGTCCACTTCTTGGCAACGACATTCTCAACAGAATATTCAGTAACAGGCATGTTTGTCTACCTCGGTGTTACGACATGTAAGGAAGGCTGTGTGGCAAGTTGTTGCATGTTGCTGCACATACTGTGTCCTCATCACTCTGGGAACTAACTGCTTAAACCACCTTGACACTCACACTATGTTGAGATAACCCAACGTACTGTTTGTCTCTGTGTTTGGTAAGTGTTGCATCACCGTGTACTTTTAGCACCGTGTACATACATACACATAGGAATGATGTTTGATAAGAAATTATCGAGTTCGAGTCTATTATCGAATCCTCTTATCGAACCGATTCCCTATCGATTCTCTTATCGAGTCCAGATAGGTTGTTGTATATGGAAAAAAACACACAATATTTGGTTTAACAAAAGCTCACTTTTATTATATAAGAAAACAATTTAATCTAATAAATAAATAAATATTGACTGTTACCCCCCTAAAAAAATAAAATAAAATAAATAAACATTGACTGTTGTTACCCAAAGTATATTAAGTGGGATTTTTCAGAAAAACAAATATATACAGTAACACAAAAACAACCTGTCTCTGTGATCACTATAGGTGTATAAATAATAATATAGTGTTAAATAAAATCAGTCCCTTGGGCACAAAACTGGAAATAATACAGCTCTCCAAAAAGTGCAATTCTGCTGCTATTTGACATAACTGTTTGTGATGCTTTGACATTTTTGCACTTTAAAGAAAGAAAGAAAATTCTATGAAGAGAAAAGTTGTTTGCAAATGTGGTTACAATGTTAAAAAATGATAAGTTAAAGCTAAAAAAAAAACCCACTTTATTGAGTTAACATTATTTCTTTATAGGGGGAAAGATGTTATGAGCTAGGGAATATAACAACTACACTACCCATCATGCAACGGGAGTGACGAGCATGCGCAGTAGCCCCGAAAAGTGTTGTTGCATGTCGTCACCCGTGAAAGTAAACGTCAAGAACTCAGCCAACACGCCTCGTCTGCATTATTTATAATTAGACAGACAACACATATACAGTGTGAAAAACAAAAGTTAAAAAAGGGAGATGTGTTGTATATATATGTATGTGCTGCGGTTGCTTTAAGAACGTTGCGCCAGCTGCCGTAAAGGAGGTGCGTTGCTAGCCTGGTTGCTATGTTTCCGGTGGGTCGTAAAAGTGTTCTTCATGAGTTTGTACCCTGCTCAAATCTCTCAGTAAAGTTATTCATTGGATTATACCTTTTGTTTTGAACTTTATTACACCTTGGAGCGCTTTTTACCGTCCATTGTTTTCCTGCTTTCGCTATCTGCGCCTAATGACTGAGCTACGTGACTGATTTATTGTGATGTCACACGGAGCATTTCTGGTCGGGACGGGATTTGTTCCGAGGGATTCGAATAAAGAACCAACTCTTTTCTTTACTATAGTGGTCTCGATAACGGGTACCGGTTCTCAAAAAGGGATTCGAGTCCGAGGACTCGGTTATTTTCTTATCGAACAACCGGGAAAACCGGTTTCGAGTATCATCCCTACATACACATGCACTTACCGAATTTTACAAGCCATAGGGCGCACCGGATTACAAGGCACACGGCCGATGTATGGTCTATTTTGGATCTTTTTTTCATATATAAAGCGCACTGGATTATAGGGCGCATTAAAGGAGTCATGTTATTTATTTTTCTTAATTGAAAGCACTTCCTTGTGGTCAGGCCTGGCCCTAACCAATCTGGCGCCCTAGGCAAGATTTTAGGTGCCCCCCCCCCCCCCCCCCACATCGGCAGTGAAGTGTATATACTCACAAGAAACCGAACAGCTTTGTCTTTGACCTTTTTTTTTACTTAAAGAAAGCAAATTAACATATTATATGAGAATGTTATGTTATGATTATCTTTAACCGAATCACAGCAGTGCTCAAATTAAAAAACAGCATTCCCTCTCATGTGATATTGCTTAATTAACATTAATGATGTGCACTTTAACAACTAGGCTTACAACTATACCTAATATATAAAGGTGTGGAAAAGTGATTATTACTTGCAGGGCAAACATTAGCTAACCAGAAGGCAATAACAATGTAAACAAAAAACACCTGCTTAAAAGATCTAATACAAATGTCCATGAGGAATGTAAGGTGGGAGTACTGTAATTACCTAACGTTACATTATTATTTGCCATAACAATTTAGCCCCCTCCACAATATTAACCCGACGTTAAAACAGAACTATTAGCAATTGCCGAATCATGTAACATTAGCTTAATGCTAAAAAGCCAGGTTACTATCACATTCTGTAACAGACAATGATAAATAATAAATGGGTTATACTTGTATAGCGCTTTTCTACCTTCAAGGTACTCAAAGCGCTTTGACAGTCTTTCCACATTCACCCATTCACACACACATTCACACACTGATGGCGGGAGCTGCCATGCAAGGCGCTAACCAGCAGCCATCAGGAGCAAGGGTGAAGTGTCTTGCCCAAGGACACAACGGATGTGACTAGGATGGTAGAAGGTGGGGACAAAAAATTTAATGTAGGCTAACGTTACCTACCTGCTACCTCTGTCTTTTACTTGTTTCTCCTCCTCTTCTTTTCTCTTTTTTCTTCCCTAGACACCTGACAATTTTGGCCGTTTCGACATCTTGTGTTGATTTTTTGATGTGGTAAGAGTCATGATACGGGAAGGGAGGGGGCGTAATGTTGTAACAAATAATATTTCTATTAAATAGGCTTTACTTTGCATTTTAATTAACAGATTATTTTTTGTATTTAGAAATAATAGTACCAACTTTTTTTTTTTTTTTTTCTCCAACATTTGTGGCACTGGCTTGGTGCCTCCTGATGGACGGCGCCCTTAGCATTTGCCTATACGGCCTATGCCACGGGCCGGCTCTGCTTGTGGTCTACATAACATGTAATGGTGGTTCTTTGGTCAAAATGTTGCATAGATTATGTTTTACAGATCATCTTCAAGCCGCTTTCTGACAGTCGCTTTAGGATGCGCCGTTTTGTGGGCAGTCTTATTTACGTGGCTCACCTTCGACAGCGTCTTCTCCCCGTCATCTTTGTTGATGTAGTGTGCAAAAACACCAGATAATATGTCTTACCTCATACACACACCATAATAATACTTGTATGTTGAAGCACAGTACAATCCATCAGGCGGTGCGGCTTCATAGTGTCACGTTGGGGTCGCATCTTTATGCGGGGTCGTTCCTCCCAGATGCAGATCGGACAACTCCGGACGAAAGCGTGAAGGTAGGAGATGATTTATTTCTCATACATCATACACCGGAGATACAAGCTGACAAAAACAAGAATAAACAGAAAAGCGGGCCGATAGCATGGGGAGCTATGGCGAAGCTTAGCGCAGGAACAAGAATCAAGAATCACAGGAATAACCAGACGGACTGACTGGCAAAGGCAGGCTTAAATAATGTCTCTGATTAGGAACAGGTGAGCGCCCCGAACACAAGAGGCAGGTAAAACTAATACGTAGCCATGGTAACAAACTCAGAGGTGCACAAACAGGAACTAAGGGAGTCCAAAACTAACAGAACATAACTCAACAAAACATGATCCGGACCACGGATCATGACACATAGCTTACCAAAGTCGTACTAAAACATTTTGATAGATTTTTGAGCGCCGTGTGTAATGTTCTATATTTTCAATGGAACATATAAAATGTTGGTGTTGTTTACCTGAGTCTTATTGCAGCCTACACATATCTCTTATGTGGCAGTCTACACGTATCTCTTATGTTTGACTGCCATCTACTGGTCACACTTATCATTTCACCATGTACCAAATAAAATAGCTTTTAGGTCGGTAAGCAAAACCAGAATGATTCCATACATTTGGCGCACCGATTTATAAGGGGCACTGTCGAGTTTTGAGGGGGAAAAATATATTTTAGGTGCGCCTTATAGTCAGGAAAATATGGTATAATACATGTGTCCTCATAGAGAGTACACTGGCATCAATAGGGTTAGAGTAGTTCATGAATGTTTGTTTACACTAGGGTCCTATTATTGTCTACCGGTAATTTGGGTTTGAGAGTTATGGTTAGAGTTTACCATTTAGGCATTCAAGTTTCTGTGCAGGTAGGTGTAAAACATGTGTAAACTTGATAGCACACACAAAGCTGATCTACTAAACTTGTGTCTGTTCAAGGGGAACTACACTTTTTTTTTTTTTTGCCTATTATTCACAATCATTTTGTAAGACTAGAACACATATGTTTTTATTTTTTTAATGCGTTCTAACCAGTAAATAAATGCGATTAAAAGTATTGCTTACAATGGAGCCTATGAGAGTCGCTCTATGTTGCCTATAAAGCGCTAAAAAGACAATCCAAACACTTCAATCAAGGTATACACGCTGTAAGTATTGTAGCGTCCCGGAAGAGTTGGTGCTGCAGGGAATTTGTTCTGTTTTGTTTATGTTGTGTTGCGGTGCAAATAATAATAATACGAGATTTTATTTGTAAAAGCACTTTACATTGAACAAACAATCTCAAAGTGCTACAGTGCATTTAAAAAACAACAACAAAAACAAAGCTAGTTGAACAAATAGCTGCCCCCAATGAGTGAAATAAACAGTAAAATAAAATAAAAAACTAGAACAGCCTAATAGCTAGAACTAGCACACATAAATCTATCGAAAGGCTTTTTTAAAAATAAGGGTTTTTAAGCCTTTTTTAAAAGCATCCACAGTCTGTGGTGCCCTCAGGTGGTCAGGGAGAGCGTTCCACAGACTGGGAGCGGCGGAGCAGAAAGCCCGGTCTCCCATGGTTCTGAGCTTTGTCCTCGGAGGTTGGAGGAGGTTAGCCTGTCCGGAGCGGAGGTGTCGTGTGGAGGATTTGTGGGTGAGCAGTTCTTTAAGGTAGAGGGGGGCATTTCCATGGTGGCACTGGTAAGTTAGTAGGGAGACTTTGTATTCAATCCTGAGTGGAACAGGAGGCCAGTGAAGGGATTTGAGAACCGGTGTGATGTGGTCGTATTTCCGCACTCTCATCAGGATCCTAGCAGCACTATTTTGTATGTACTGCAAATAGTCTCTTGCATTGTTTGTCATTGTTGTTTACTGTGGTTTCATTATATGGCACAGGTTTATGACAGTGTTGGCGTTGTTTAAACGGCCACCCTTAGTGTGACACGTATGGCTGTTGACTTTTCATTCACTTTTATGAGAGAGTGTATTACAAATTAACATGATCATTAAAATTGGCTATGATCATACAGAGTGACAGCTGTTCTTGATATCTTCAATTTAAGACCATTATCAACCCATCCAACATTACAGTATATAAGTAATGAAGTAACAGACACATTTATAATAACATGTAATATTTAGGTATTAATTTCAAGCATAGAGCGGCCCACTAATGTCAAAAACACATCACATTTGCTTTTTCCTTCAACAACATCACTGATTACTACTCACTACAGACTTCACGATAGCCAACAAACCTAATAAAGCATCACTTACTGTACAATGTCTGTTGTCATTAGGTTGCTGACTTTTAGGACGTTCATATATTCCCATTTAGATGAAGAATGACTCATAATTACTTGGAATTTAAAAAAGGGAAGTGGAACCAAGCGTCTGTTTGTGTCTTTCTCGCCATCTCGGAGTTTAAATTGGATGCCAAAAATTGGCCAACTTGTCAGATTATGTCCTCATCCCTCCACTATCAAAGTGAGAGACATTATTTATGAATTAGAATAATCTTTCACGAGAACCAAGGCGAGAAAGCAGCACAACATAGCCACACAAGCTAGTTGGCTCTCTGAGACAATGCGCAGCTATAAATAGTTTGTCTTTGTTAGCACTTATAATAACAATATTACTAATACTTGGTTAATATACAAGTCAAGAAATGTAAAGGGGCCGTTAGGGACATTATTCAGAATTACCTCTTACATACACTACTGAAATGCTCTCACATAAACAACTGAAATCTTTTTCTTTTATACACACTACTGAAACACTCTTATAAACACTACTGAAATGCTCTTACATACACTACTGAAATGCTCTCACATAAACAACTGAAATCTTTTTCTCTCACACACCCTACTGAAACACTCTTATAAACACTACTGAAATGCTCTTACATATACTACTGAAACACTCTTATAAACACTACTGAAATACTCTTACATACACTACTGAAACACTCTTATAAACACTACTGAAACACTCTTATAAACACTACTGAAATACTCTTACATACACTACTGAAACACTCTTACATACACTACTGAAACACTCTTATAAACACTACTGAAATACTCTTACATACACTACTGAAACACTCTTACATACACTACTGAAGCACTCTTATAAACACTACTGAAACACTCTTATAAACACTACTGAAACACTCTTATAAACACTACTGAAACATTCTTACATACACTACTGAAACACTCTTATAAACACTACTGAAACATTCTTACATACACTACTGAAATGTTTTTGTCTCACGCACACACACACACCTGGAATTATTTTTCACTAGTATGTATAAACGGGTTTCACCTGTGTGTGTGTGTGCTTTTTACACGTGTGTGTAAGGGACAACAATTTCAGTAGTATGTGTGCAAAGATTTCAGTTATGTGTATGAGCGCATCTTACCATTGTGTATACGAGCATTTTACCACTATGTGTAAGAGCATCTTACTAGTGTGTGTGAGCGATGTTGCATTCCGGTTCCGGTATAATCCCAGCCCCTTTTCAGACAAGTTTTTTTGATAATGGATTGCATTTATTTAGCGCTTATCATCGACTAGATAAGGGGTCCCCAAACTACGGCCCGCGGGCCGGTTACGGCCCTCCAAAGTCCAACATCCGGCCCGCTGGGAAAAACAATTTTTTTGTATTATTATTTTCAATCTGTCTTTTCTAATCTAATCCATTTTTTGGTGTTCCCTAGCCGCTCAGGCAAATCATATTGTCTACAAATGCATTTCCCTGTATGACTTATATTGTCTTAGCTGTTTTCATGTGATCTGATTGTTACATTCTTATTTCAGAGTCACCACACAGCTGCATGACCATTTCAACAAGGACGGAATAAACAACCTCTGGATTCATGGAACTTCTTTGCACACAAATATATTAATTGGAATATTCAATAAATTTCACATAGAAACATTGTGAATATTATTTTCAACAGTGTGTTGAAAACAACCTTTTTTGGCTCAGAAAGGTTCCTTATGTCTCATTATTCATATCCTTTCAATACTTGTCGGTGTGTAATTCCAGACATAGATGTAAACATTAATGAGACAACAATGAACATTTTTCTACAAGTGAACCCACTTGAAAATGATGGCAACTATGTAATAGACATTTTCACTTCAATTCTGCACTTTATTCAGTGGACAACATGGGAATAATAAGGTTTGTTAAAATGTTTTCTTCACTTGTGCAGTGTATTCTGCAAATTAACATTTTGTAAAAAATACATATATAAGGAACCTGTTATACAGACCTGTATGACGTTGCCCACTTTATTATTGCAAATATCAGAATAACACCGCAATACGTTTGTGCTGTGAACATTTATGTTTCTACGGTTGATGTTTTTAAGTTATTTTATGTTCTGACTAGTAATGTCATCCAGCCCCTACCACCACACACACTTTGTCAAAATCTCCCCAAACTTGTCCCAAACGCTTGTGATACACAATTTTTTTGTCTTATGATTATTGTATTTAGGTTAGGGACTAGGTGTAAATATTAACACATTAACTTAAACTATAATTTTAGACAAACAATATCTATTGTCTGACTACAAGAAGCATTGAAAAGTATATAAATAATAAGGCATAGGGAACCTTTTTTGAGAAAAAAAAAATATATATATTTAATACGTTTATGAGAAATGTATTGAATATTCCAATTAATATATTTGTGTGCAGAGAAGTTCCATGAATCCAGAGGTTGTTTATTCCGTCCTTGTTGAAATGGTCATGCAGCTGTGTGGTGACTCTGAAATAAGAATGTAACAATCAGATCACATGAAAACAGCTAAGACAATATACGTCATACAGGGAAATGCATTTGTAGACAATAGGGGTGTGCGTATCGATCCTGTGGTATCGATATATCGATACTCACACGCTACTCATTTGGCATCACTTTTCTGAAAAAAGTATCGATATAAACCAAAAAACGGCGTGTGGGGGGTGCAAGCATCACTTTCAGATGTTTTTGATGACTTACTTAACTTACTATGTGCTGGGACACCCCTGTACCTGGCAAAGTATAGAGCTGGCCCAGTCACGTCACAGGAGACAGCGAATGAGCGTCGTCAACGTGCAACACACACACAGCCAGCCGACAGCGATGCAGCCAGGCATATCCAGTGTCAGGCATTGTTTATTTTATTTTTTTACTGAATATTTTTGTTTAGATGATTATCCTAAATTCAAATAATTTCCACTCAGGGGAATTTACTGTTAGTTGAAAATTGCTTGAGTATTTAAAACAAGATAAGAAAGAGATACATTTTTGCATTACAGTTTTATTTTTTTCCAAGAAAATCTTGAAATATATGATTGAATGTGATTTTGGTTTTAATCTGTAACATGATTTCTTACATTTCGAAAACATTAGCCTATTTCATATTTCATTAATTGCTAATTATATCACAAACTTTAAAAAGTAACTGCAGCTTCTTGCGATTCGGATTTGACAGTTAATTGGAAAGCCCTAATATGTAATTATTATTATATATAATATATAATTATGATTATATATAATATTAAATTTATTTTTCATATTTATGTTATTTATTTTAATTTTAATTTTATTATATATTGACCATAATACATGTGGTATAAATGGTCTGTATTTGTCTTGTGTTTTGTCTTAAATAATAATAGTAATAATATTTTTGACTGACAAAAATTGCCAATAAGAAATTAATGGTATCGGTATCGGTATCGATGAAAATGCAAGAAAAAGTATTGGTATCGTATCGAATCCTAAAAGTGTGGTATCGCCCATCCCTAGTAGACAATATGATTTGCCTGAGCGGCTAGGGAACACCAAAAAATGGATTAGATTAGAAAAGACGGATTGAAAATAATAATACAAAAAAATTGTTTTTCCCAGCGGGCCGGATGTTGGACTTTGGAGGGCCTTAACCGGCCCGCGGGCCGTAGTTTGGGGACCCCTTATCTAGTCGAAGATAAGCGCTAAATAAATGCAATCCATTATCATTAGTATATGATTAGCTACTGACGTAACACGACGTGACTCACATTTCGACATGTTACCATTGTAGCTCACTACAATGCCATGTTGTCTTACATTTCGTGTGATTCAACAAATCATTTAGAAATAAATAATGTCTAATTACCTTTTCCTCCTTTTGCCCCGATGTCCATGAACTGAAACGTTGCATGTGTGCGGTGCAAACTCGCAATGGAACGAGTGCTCCAGGCTGCGGCTGTCGGGAGGAGAAAGGCACCGCTGTGTGGCCGCTCAGGTGCCGCGTCCTGCGGGGGAGACCCATGGCGGCAGTCCGACCCTTGTTGCATTGAAAGTGTTCTTATATTCTCCGCTGAAGCCCTCAAATTATGAAGTGGAGCTCCCGCCTCGGTTAAGCTCCCTGTCGGCAGACATTTTGTCCACAACTTGGCTTTAAAAAAAATAAAAATAAACTTGTCTGAAAAGGGGCGGGGATTATACCGGAACCGGAATGCAACATCGCTCACACACACTAGTAAGATGCTCTTACACATAGTGGTAAAATGCTCGTATACACAATGGTAAGATGCGCTCATACACATAACTGAAATATTTGCACACATACTACTGAAATTGTTGTCCCTCACACGCACGTGTAAAAAGCACACACACACACAGGTGAAATCCGTTTATACATACTAGTGAAAAATAATTCCAGGTGTGTGTGTGTGTGTGTGTGTGCGTGAGACAAAAACATTTCAGTAGTGTTTATAAGAGTGTTTCAGTAGTGTATGTAAGAATGTTTCAGTAGTGTTTATAAGAGTGTTTCAGTAGTGTATGTAAGAATGTTTCAGTAGTGTTTATAAGAGTGTTTCAGTAGTGTTTATAAGAGTGTTTCAGTAGTGTTTATAAGAGTGTTTCAGTAGTGTTTATAGAGCATTTCAGAAGTGTATGTAAGAGCATTTCAGTAGTGTTTATAAGAGTGTTTCAGTAGTGTATATAAGAGTGTTTCAGTAGTGTTTATAAGAGCATTTCAGTAGTGTTTATAAGAGTTTCAGTAGTGTATATAAGAGTGTTTCAGTAGTGTTTATAAGAGTGTTTCAGTAGTGTTAATAAGAGTGTTTCAGTAGTGTTTATAAGAGTGTTTCAGTAGTGTATATAAGAGTGTTTCAGTAGTGTTTATAAGAGTGTTTCAGTAGTGTATATAAGAGTGTTTCAGTAGTGTTTATAAGAGTGTTTCAGTAGTGTATGTAAGAGCATTTCAGTAGTGTTTATAAGAGTGTTTCAGTAGGGTGTGTGAGAGAAAAACATTTCAGTTGTTTATATGAGAGCATTTCAGTAGTGTATGTAAGAGCATTTCAGTAGTGTTTATAAGAGTGTTTCAGTAGTGTGTATAAAAGAAAACGATTTCAGTTGTTTATGTGAGAGCATTTCAGTAGTGTATGTAAGAGGTAATTCTGAATAATGTCCCTAACGGCCTCTCATACACCCACTAATACGCTGTTTAGCGCGTGGTATTTGGATCTTTGTAGATCAGGCCCTCATAGGTTTAACAATCAAAGTAAGGGTAGGGTTAAAAGTAGTGTTAGGGTGTTTGACATTACAGTTTGGGGAGCAAGGGGGTAAGGGCACTGTACGGTTATGGTGGTTACGAGATTAGGTTACTGTAGGGCAGAGTTATTCAACTGGCAGCCCGGGGGTCAATCCGGCCCTGGAATGAAAACATGCAACTTTTCTCTGATTAAAATTGAATATTCACCTACTGAAAAAAGGACCATCCACTGTATCAAATTGTCTCAGACTTTTGACCACAAACTTAGTTACTGCTCGGTGACATTAATCGTTCCTGGCCGAGTGGCACTCTTCTCTGTCACGGTGAAAGCTAGCGACAGACTGGAGCTATTACTGCCCGCCTCGAAACCAGTCGGAATATGTCTCCTCATGCTCATCTGAACGAGAAGGCACTCGTTTCAATTCAACATGTAATAGCGTTGACATTATAGGCGGTATTAGTACCTGTTGTATTTACGTCAGAGGACTGCTGCTGCCTAGGATTAGATTGGCGCGGTTCAAAAACGCGACATTCATTTATAATAATTGCATGCTGTGTGTTCAAACGTATGTCCTCCTCTTGATGAAATAGCAACCTTGCAATTATTACAAGTAGCGCTGTTGCAATCTTTTCTTGTAAAATGTCAACAAACTTCAGAGCCAGCGTGCCGCCGTGTTGCGGTCTGATGTCACTACGGAACGTTGTGTGATAGACTTAGACTTAGACAAACTTTATTGATCCACACGGGAAATTGTTCCACACAGTAGCTCAGTTACAAATGATGGAAAGGGTAAGGATTGAAAGGATAAAAAGAGGGCGAAAACAAAAGGTATTAAGTAGACTAAAAATTTACTATAGTAGCAGTATAAAATATAACGTATAGGATGTACAATATTACAGTGTATATAACAGCTGCAGCAAAAAACAAAAATGGCAGCATAAAATAGAGATTAGACCCAGCAGAAAATAGACATTATAAACAAAGAGAGGTAGCTAACATAGAAGCGGTCAGGTAATAGACATATATCATCTATTGCTGTATTTCGAGTGCTTATAAAGCTGGATGGAGTGCGGAATGAAGGAGTTCCTGTATCAAACACTGTGGGAACGAAGCTGAAGGAGCCTGTTGGAGTATGAGCTCCGCTGTCCCTCAATTGTCTGGTGGAGTGGGTGGGCAGGATTGTCCATGATGGCGAGCAGTTTTTCCAGTGTCTTCCTGTCCCTCACTGACACAAACGCCTCCAAGTGCGTGCCAATAGTTTGGCCGGCTCTCCGTATCAGTTTGTCAATCCGGTTTAAGTCCCTTTTGCTGGTGCTGCTCCCCCAACAAACCACTGCAAAGTACAGGGCACTGACCACAACAGACTGAAACAAGATGTCATCATCATCACGTCATACTCACCCGGAAGAACCGTTAACGGAATCGCATGACAAAAGGGCGAGTGATTTGAACCGGTCATCGATTCCCATCCCTTTTTCGGACCGTTAAAACCCTTTTTACCCCTTAAGTTAATTCTGTGGTCCAAATTTAATGCACTTGAAGCTTTACTTCTGCTTGAGAATGATGCATGCTTGCATGATAGAACGAGTAGATTTTTGTGTATGTACTAATCCGTTTATCTGTATATATGTTTAGAATTAGTTGATGTTAAAAAGAAAAATTATATTGTGATGATTTTTTTCTGTCCCCACCTCCAGCTGCTCATATTGGTGTTGGTATCTCGGGTCAGGAGGGCATCCAGGCCGTGCTGGCCAGCGACTACTCCTTCTCCCAGTTCCGCTTTCTGCAGCGTCTCTTGCTGGTGCACGGCCGATGGTCCTACATTCGCATGTGTCGCTTCCTGTATTACTTTTTCTACAAGAACTTTGCCTTCACCATGGTGCACTTCTGGTTCGCCTTTTTGTGTGGCTTCTCAGCGCAGGTGAGGTCAGGGAAGAACGTTTACGGTGCCTACCAAGTCATCAATGGTACAATCCTTTTCCCTTTTCTCTGTTTCGTGTAGACGGTGTACGATCAGTTCTTCATCACACTCTTCAACATTGTCTACACGTCTCTCCCTGTGCTGGCAATGGGCGTATTTGACCAGGTTTGATTGTTATTAAAAGTGTGTGCATGCCCTGACCAGTGACGTGAGGTGAGGTTCAAGGTTAGCAGTGTTGGGTTGATTACTGAAAACCAGTAACTATTTACAGTTACTAGTTACTTTATTTCAAAAGTAACTCAGGTACTAACTCAGTTATTTACACCTAAAAGTAATGCATTACTGTGAAAAGTAACTACTTTTTACTTATTTTTTTATTTTTATTTTAAGGCTCCCATTAATGCCCTTTTAGCCTTCATTTCAGTACTGTTATTGCACTGGAGAATAATACAATCTGTTGATCAACTTGAACTCTGCTAAGCAAAGTGGTCTACATACAACACACAAAGACAAAGATATGTTTCAAAGGGCATTATATTATATTTTGGGCCAGAACAAATTGACAAACATAACATACATAAGTAACAAACCACATAATAACAACATGTCACAACATAGCCGTAAACCTGGCTTCACCCAAGGAAGGCACACATGACATGATTATATGTCATGTCACTATATACAGCACACATACTGCTATACACACGCCTAACCAGGCATTTTTTTTTCTCTCAAGGAATTGTGAAATAAAATCATGTCTTCAGGAGATCAACACTGTACTGAAGCTCAGAACACTCTACGCAATTCCCCAGTTTTAGTTTAGAGAAAAGGAAAGATTGGCCTGGCCCACTAGGATCCCTCTTTATGTTTGTGAACTTTATAGTCTATACATTTAGAGTGATGCGATAATCAAACGCTCTAGAAGTCTAGAATGAAAGAGTATATAAGAGAATTGACAGAGTGTGTGTACCTTCAGTGCTGAATGCTGAGCAGAGGCAGAGTTTGGAGTGTCTTCTTTAGCTTGCTTTCCATTTGTAGGTACTCACTGTCCACTGTGTCCAGGAACTTGGAATATGTTTTCGTGCCATTTGCCGTTTGACGCCCGCTACCATGCTAATTAGCTGCCTGAAAGCGGGTGACCCCACTGTAGAAATAGCCTGCATGTCTTCTACCACATACGCTGCAATGGCTCTATCAATGTTGTCCTGGATAGCAGTCCCTCCGTTAAAATCCTTAGGTGGAGGTGGAGGTGAAGTGACATCGGAGTCTGTGTTTCTCTTTACTAGCTTCGTCGAAGCATGTTGCTTTTGTAGCTGATTCACCAGATTTGAATTGCTGTATTGGGCCGTAGACTTACATTTAACTAAAATGTTCTTTTCTTTGTGCTCGACAAAAGATAAGTAGTGAGAATACCTCCATGTTAAGAAACTCGGCTTCGGCTCCGCCATGATATCTTGTTAGTAAACACAGATATGCCCCCCCCCCCGCCCCACACACACCCAAACACAGCTCGCCTCTTCTCTTCCTTGTGACACAGGAAGAATCAGAAGGACGACACCGCAGCTCTCCAATAAAACACACTCAGTTCTTCTCAGTTTCGAGCCGATACTATATACAAAAATAACGTAAAATAACGCAGTAACGCATCATGTAGTAACGGTAATTGAGTTACTGAATATAAAAAATAACGTGTTAGACTACTAGTTACTGCCGAAAATAACGGCGTTACTTTGTTACGCGTTAGTCCCAACACTAAAGGTTAGTAAGGCATTGACTCATTTGGAATTTTTAGTTAAGAAGAAAAAAAAGAGAATGATTCACTGTAGGTAGCAAAACTGTCAATTCTCAATACCCTTGTTTTTTTTTAAACTCAAAAACATGTGTCTGACTTTGTTTACAAGGTCTTAACAGCGTGTGCAAACCTTAAAGTTGCGTGTATTATTAGTGGACACATTGCTTGTGATCTACTAAGACTGCGGTTTGTCTTAGAAGACCTTTGGCCTCTCGTCCAGGTAGGCTTTATCAGTTCCATTGCATATGGAATCACCCACGTTAGCATTTAATTCCATATGGAATGCTAACGTGGTTGATTCCAACTATTTTGGACTGGCAGTGGTCGATCTGCCACACAATACCTCAATGCCAACAAGGGGAAATTACACTTCAACGACTGTCGTTGGCATCGACAGTGGGATTGCGGGTTTGCATCTCAACGGTTATTTTTCTCACTACAATAGGACGGAAACATTCTTGCCCAGGCACACTCTCCTGGTGTCAGAGTATAAATAATTGGGGTTTTGGCACCAGCCGCTAGACTAGATTTGACCAATCTAAGTCTATGAGCATGAACTGATGAAGCGGACATGGATGAGAGGCGAAACGTCTTCAAAGACAAACCAAACAGTCCAGTTGCAACCGATTGAATGCCCCGAAAAATATTTTTATGAGGTTTTTGCATCTACTATATACTATTCCCATTAAGACGCTCCACATTTATGGCATCATATGCTCCAACAGCCCAACCTGTACTGTTTTTTTATGTTGTGGAATATGCAGCACACACATATAATGTGTACCGCCTTTTTGGGCCGAAAGAGAAGTGCGATCTATAGAACAGAACCTATTTTCAGCACACCAAAGGTTCACTCTTATGGGGGCACTTGTGTTGTGACTGTATGTCTGGAATGATCTGGAGGCATATTGCAATAATAATAATAATAATAATAGTACTGTGACGTTTTTTCTCCTATATGAAAAAAACAAACACCATTAAAAAAAACGTAACCAAACACCAAAATTAATCAATTTAATTTGTTTTAATCAGTCCCTCAAGTCCTACAACAGTTGTAAAATTATAAAATAATATTGCTGAATAGACGAAAAGGTTTTTATTTTATTTCTAAGAGTCCAAATATGATCACACACACAGATAGAGAATTCTCTGTCCATCGTCTGTCTTTGCAACGCGATGGCCTCCTTTCTCACAGCTATGGTATTTTTAGCCTTAAGTACTTTCTAACCAGTGTTTTTTAACCATAGGGCATTAGAGGGCCGCCAATAAATATCTGTTTCTCAATTGTGGTCCGTATTGGCAACAGCGGTACTCAGCTGTAATGCACTTTTCCACCACTTGTGGCAGTATTGACAATCTGAAAGAAACTGAAGAAGTATGGAGATAAAGTCACAAGGAAGTTTCTTAAACGCAACAATTATGACTAATATGGTAAAACTGTATTTTCATTTATGTAAGAAAAATATGTGTTAATATTATTGTTTATTATTAATTTAGTTGAAAAGTATTTATTTTAGCACTGCATAATTTTATTTAAATATATTTCCAGTTTTGAATGAGTCCCTTCTTTTACAGTTTGTTTGATTAGTATTTTTTTGTAATCAGCCTGACCAACACACATGTTTTAATATCACTTGACAAGGTTTATCCTGTTAAACTGTAAGTAGGTTGGATATTATAACTCAATAGAATTAAAATCAAGAGTGACATTTCAAATTCAGTGTTAAGGGTCATATAGAAGGGTTTTTTTCCCTAAATTTAAAACACTTCCTTGTTGTTTACATAACATGTAATGGTGTTTTTTTTGGTCAAACCTTTGCATGGATTATGTTTTACAGACCCTTTTCAAACCGCCTTCTGACCCTTTCTTCAGGATGTATCGTTTTGTGGGCGGTCTAATTTACGTGCCTCCACTTAGTAGGCGTCTTCTCCACGTTAACCATGTTGTAGTTTTTAGAGCGTACATATGGATCTACTGACAGATATAAGTTCGAACTGTACGCTCATCTGTATTAGAAATGGCAACAGCAGAGGATACACGTGCATGTACGAACCAGTCTGCCCCACAACAAGAGGATAGAAAAGGAGAAGGAGCTTATTGACTACAATTGCAGACTTACGCAAAGCACTTTGGGTAAATTTTCGACTGATGTGACGATTGGCAAATTCCAAATGCTCATTTGGCGGAAGTATGAAAGAGGGAAATAATGTTTTACAATATCTCTGCAATACCTCCATGGTTGGATTTAAATGTTTTCAGACTTATGAAGATCCCAATTCAAACGCACCATCCAACGCATTTTATGAATGATGCTGCAATTGGAGGGTAGGCTCGGCTTACATGGCTTCATCTCTGGTTTATTTTCTGATAAGAAAATGTGCAAATTCAGCAATTTTTGTTTAACATTGAAATCAAACAGAAAATACATTTCAGCGGACACATATTAATATCGGCAGCACGGTGGTAAAGGGGTTAGTGCGTGTACCTCACAATACGAGGGTCCTGGGTTCGATCCCCATCTGTGTGGAGTTTGCATGTTCTCCCAGTGACTGCGTGGCTTCCCTCCCCTCCGGGTACTCCGGCTTCCTCCGGGGTGGCGTGGCTCGGTTGGTACAGCGGCCGTGCCAGCAACTTGAGGGTTGCAGGTTCCATCCACGTCACTGCCGTTGTGTCCTTAGGCAAGAAACTTTACCTCCCTGCACCCAGTGCCACCCAAACTGGTTTAAATGTAACTTAGATCAGTCTTTTTCAACCACTGGTGTGCCGTGAAATACAGTCTGGTGTGCCGTGGGAGATTATGTAATTTCACTTTATTGGGTTAAAAAATATTTTTTGCACACCAGTAACTATAATCATTGAAGCTTAGGCATGGCTATGCAGAAGGAAACTAAAACTTAACCGGCTGCAAAGTAAACAAAACACAAAATGCTGGACGACAGCAAAGACTTACAGCGTGTGGAGCAGAGACGGCGTCCACAAAGTACACCCGTACATGACATGACAATCAACAATGTCCCCACAAAGAAGGATAGCGTCCGCACTACTTAGATCAGGGGTGTGCAAAGTGCGGCCCGAGGGCCATTTGCGGCCCGCAGCTAATTGTTTACCGGCCCGCCACACATTCTGGAAATACTATTGTAAAAATAAAAAAGAACATTAAAAAAAGTGGAATGAGGTGAAATCTAACGAGAAAAAGTTGCAATGTTGACACAAAAGCTGCCATGCAGACTGTTTTTTTTTTCTTTTGTCTTTCTTTATTTTTCTTTTTTTGCCATTGCTCAAAAAAAAAAAAAAAGACAAAAAATCCATGTTATAATGAATTATTTTCAGGGCTCCAATTACTTCAAATATTTCACTTTAAAATGTTTTATGTGGTAAATACTGCATATATTGTGTAGTAGCCATATAAAAACATCAAAGTTTTCTTTGACAAACAAAATAATTGTTCCAGCATAAAATCGACAGCTATATCTGAAGTTGATCTCGTAATTTAAGTGTTGAAAGTAAAAGAAAAACCTAATAAAAATGTATCACTTTATGAGTGGGGCACCTTTTGGATCCCAAATATATTTAGTGATTTTTTATTTATCTTTTCACTGTGATTATTCAAAAATATGAAATAATAATAATAATCAATGGTGTCCTGCATTATTGATCTTTTAGGGCTCTAATTACTAAATACTGCATATTTCAGTTTTAAAAAAAACTAAGTTGTTTTTGACAGAAAAGCCATAAAACATTTTTTTTAATTTGTATTACTTTATATCAACTTGAAGTTGATATAGAGATTTACTGTAAGCGTTAAATAATTAAAAAATAATAATAATCTGACTTATTTTTAACATTTTAATGACTGAGACCCTTTATGGTCCCCGGGACCCCTAATGGTAAAATAAATAAAAAATCCATATATTTTGTTATGGTTTGAAAATGAAAAATACCAAAATGGCCCTCACATGCTTTAATTTTTCCGTGTGCGGCCCTCAGTGGAAAAAGTTTGGACACCCCTGACTTAGACAGTCTCGATTGCGAAAACAAGGCAGATGCGGAGAATAGCGCTCAGGGAAGAAATGAAACTGCAACAGGAAAATACCAACAAAACAGGAAAAAACACCAAAATCGGAGCGCAGGACAAGGACTAAAACACTACACACAGGAAAACACCAAAAAACTCAAAATAAGTCACGGCATGATGTGACAGGTCGTGACAGTACACCTACTTTGAGACAAGAGCTATATTGATGCATGCTTGGTTATGCTTTAAATTAATACCCAACAATTGTGAGAACGACTTTTTACTGTCAATATCGACTACTGAGTTTCGTTTTTTTATGATTTCTGCTGGTGGTGTACCTCAGGAGTTTTTCAATGAAAAATATGTGCCTTGGCTCATAAAAGGTTGAAAAACACTGACTTAGATAATGGCTTTCACTATGTAAAGCGCTTTGAGTCACTACAGAAAAGGGCTATAGAAATATAATTCACTTCACTCCCCCTCCCAAAGACATGCACCTGGGAATAAGTTGATTGGCAACACTAAATTGGCCCTAGTGTGTGAATGTTGTCTGTCTATCTTTGTTGGCCCTGTGATGAGTTGGCGACTTGTCCAGGGTGTACCTCGCCTTCCGCCCGAGTGCATCTGGGATAGGCTCCAGCACCCCCTGTGACCCCGAAAGGGACAAGCGATAGAAAACGGATGGTTGAACGCAGGGGCGTCACTAGCTTTTAAGGACAGGGGGGGCTTAGCCCTCAGGAGATGCACAGGATGCGAGCGAACGTAGCGCACGAGCACAAAACTTCACTGGGTTTTTCTTGTATATATATATACATATTAAGTCTTTCATTAATATATATATGTATATATATATATATATATATATATATATATATATATATATATATATATATATATATATATATATATATATATATGAAAGACTTAAAGGTATTCTAGAGGATGTTGTGGATCATATTGACTATTGGTCCTCCTAATTGTCAATCATTCTGGTGATGTTATGTAAGGACATATATATAAAACAAATGGCTTATCGATAAGCCATTTTTTATTTATTTATTTATTACAACGCCAAAATAGGCCTAACAACGCCAATGGTTGTAGTTCTGTAGCACTTTGAGCTTTGGAATCAAATGTAAAGTAGATTACAAATACAATCTATTATATAAATAAATTGTTTATATATATATATATATATATACACTACCGTTCAAAAGTTTGGGGTCACATTGAAATGTCCTTATTTTTCAATGAAGATAACTTTAAACTAGTCTTAACTTTAAAGAAATACACTCTATACATTGCTAATGTGGTAAATGACTATTCTAGCTGCAAATGTCTGGTTTTTGGTGCAATATCTACATAGATGTATAGAGGCCCATTTCCAGAAACTATCACTCCAGTGTTCCAATGGTACAATGTGTTTGCTCATTGGCTCAGAAGGCTAATTGATGATTAGAAAACCCTTGTGCAATCATGTTCACACATCTGAAAACAGTTTAGCTTGTTACAGAAGCTACAAAACTGACCTTCCTTTGAGCAGATTGAGTTTCTGGAGCATCACATTTGTGGGGTCAATTAAAGGCTCAAAATGGCCAGAAAAAGAGAACTTTCATCTGAAATGCGACAATCTATTCTTGTTCTTAGAAATGAAGGCTATTCCACAAAATTGTTTGGGTGACCCCAAACTTTTGAACGGTAGTGTATATATATATATATATATATATATATATATATATATATATATATATATATATATATATATATATATATATACTGTATATATGTCCTTACGTAACATCACCAGAATGATTGACAATTAGGAGGACCAATAGTCAGGAGTGCTTATTATTATTATCTACTGATGATAGTCATACGTGAATGAGCTCAGCTCCTGTTCTCCTCCATGTGTAAAGTGAGAAACACAGCTGATGCTCCTGAAGGAAGTAACCCCAAAGATAGCAAATGGTAAAAAAGAGCGCAAATTTAACTTTATAAATAACCAGGACCTTCATGATGCATTTCAGGCTAACTAGCTAACTAAATAGCAGCTTTGTTTTAGAGCGGGAATGTAACTTTTGCCTGCAAAACAACAAATGTACGACGTGCACAGATGCTGTCTTTAGTGTGATAGACAGGTTTTTATTTGTCAAACACAGATCTGGTGTAAAGTGGAGCTAATACATTTTACTACAGGCAGCGATGAATACTTACTTTCTTGAAAAATTTTCTTATGTCCATTTTGCATCCGTTCACGTCCTTGTTCCGCAGCGCTGTGTGCTTCTAAGCTGCACACCTGCAGGACTGCAAGCAAGGTCGCAGAGAAAATGTGGACTGGATTTTGAGTGATGTGGGCATTTTCTATATGAACAAGTGGAATGGATTGGATACTGACGCACTAAAGGGGCTCTCTACCTTACGCTATGAAGTGAGGGGACACTGAGTGAATAATGACAGGTTATATGATTATTTATTTAAACTCATATTCGGGCAACTTTATAATGAATATATCGGCATGTATTTGTAAAAAAAAGAAAATAAAATAAAAAATATCACCAAATTATTTAGGGGGGCTTAAGAATATATTTCAGGGGGGCTAGAGCCCCCCTAAACTAGGCCTAACAACGCCAATGGTTGAACGGAATATTAATATCCATTTTGTTATCATTTCACCCTCACCTCACTGGTCCTAATTTGTGTGTCTTTTTGTTTTGCATCCCCTTGTATTTCAGGACGTTTCTGATCAAAAGAGTCTGGAGTATCCAAAGCTCTATGAGCCTGGCCAACTCAACCTGCTCTTCAACAAGAGAGAGTTCTTAATCTGCGTCGCCCAGGGTTTCTACACATCAATGGTGCTGTTTTTTGTCCCTTACGCCACCATGTCCGGCGCCACGCAGAGCAGCGGGCAGCCCCTCGCCGACTACCAGACCTTTGCTGTCACCACGGCAACAGCCCTGGTCATTGTTGTCAGTGTACAGGTAAGCCAGAACGGCGTGACATTTCCGTGCAGCTGTCACGAGGCTATATTTGATTCGGCCATCGTGGGTTAACCATGCAGTGTGTGTACTTTTTATAGGTCGCGCTTGACACAGCCTACTGGACCATCATCAACCACATCTTTTTGTGGGGATCCTTGGGTTTCTACTTCATCATCATGTTTGGTCTGGACAGTCAGAGGCTCTTTGCAGTGTCGCCCAACTACTTCCATTTTGTAGGTCGGTCTTATTTGTTACTAATGGTTTTTAATTGTTTCGTAAATGCTCAAGAGGATACATAAAAGTGGAACTGCTCTTATTTTTGGAAGTTTACCTATCATTCACAATGCTTGTGCAAGGCAAGAACACATATGTTTTTTTAATGCATTCCAGGTTGTAAAATATGGCCAGTATACGAACATCGCAGCTAATAGGAGTGTACTATAAAGCCCTCTAAAAGAAACGCCAACAATACTGCATTCACATCTTCTGACCTGAATATTAACCAAGTATTAGCAATATTGTTAAAGGCCTACTGAAATTAGATTTTCTTATTTAAACGGGGATAGCAGGTCCATTCTATGTGTCATACTTGATCATTTCGCGATATTGCCATATTTTTGCTGAAAGGATTTAGTAGAGAACATCGACGATAAAGTTCGCAACTTTTGGTCGCTGATAAAAAAGCCTTGCCTGTACAGGAAGTAGCGTGACGTCACAGGTTGTGGAGCTCCTCACATCTGCACATTGTTTACAATCATGGCCACCAGCAGCGAGAGCGATTCAGACCGAGAAAGCGACGATTTCCCCATTAATTTGAGCGAGGATGAAAGATTTGTGGATGAGGAAAGTGAGAGTGAAGGATTAGAGGGCAGTGGAAGCGATTCAGATAGGGAAGATGCTGTGAGAGGCGGGTGGGACCTGATATTCAGCTGGGAATGACTAAAACAGTAAATAAACACAAGACATATATATACTCTATTAGCCACAACACAACCAGGCTTATATTTAATATGCCACAAATTAATCCCGCATAACAAACACCTCCCCCCTCCCGTCCATATAACCCGCCAATACAAATCAAACACCCGCACAGCACACTCAATCCCACAGCCCAAAGTACCGTTCACCTCCGCAAAGTTCGTACAGCACATATATTTCCCCAAAGTCCCCAAAGTTACGTACGTGACATGCACATAGCGGCACGCACATACGGGCAAGCGATCAAATGTTTGGAAGCAGCAGCTGCGTACTCACGGTACCGCGTGTCCTCCTGGTAAGAGTCTCTGTTGTCCCAGTTCTCCACAGGCCAATGGTAAAGCTTGACTGTCATCTTTCGGGAATGTAAACAATGAAACACCGGCTACGTGTTTGTGTTGCTGCAGCCGGCCGCTAATACACCGCTTCCCACCTACAACAGCTTTCTTCTTTGCTGTCTCCATTGTTCATTAAACAAATTGCAAAAGATTCACAAACGTAGATGTCCAGAATACTGTGGAATTTTGCGATGAAAACAGACGACTCAATAGCTGGCCACAATGGTGTCCCAAAATGTCCACTACAATCCGTGACGTCACGCGCAAACGTCATCATACCGAGACATTTTCAGCAGGATATTTCTCGGGAAATTTAAGATTGCACTTTACTAATCTAACCCGGCCGTATTGGCATGTGTTGCAATGTTAAGATTTCATCATTGATATATAAACTATCAGACTGCGTGGTCGGTAGTAGTGGGTTTCAGTAGGCCTTTAATATACAGTACAGGCCAAAAGTTTGGACACACCTTCTCATTCAATGCGTTTTCTTTATTTTCATGACTATTTACATTGTAGATTGTCACCGAGCCATACCCGGTCAGCGGAGAAATCAGCGGTACTCACTTTTTTAACCAACAAAGAAGCAGAGCAAAACGTTGATTAGGTGGCAGATATGCATTTGCAAAGCCATTTTCAAGAAGGATATTTTAAAGAGAAACTACATCTTGTGAAACGAGGTCGGCCGACCCGGAAACCAGTTAAGCTTTTCGGCGGTGAAATGGTTTGCCTGACACTTCCACTCGAATCAACCATTTACGAGCGGTACCAATGGCTTTACAAATTGTGAGTTTGAATATATTTTTTCACATTCAATATGTTTTTTACAATTATTTTAGTTATGACTAGAGACGTCCGATAATATCGGACTGCCGATATTATCGGCCGATAAATGCTTTAAAATGTAATATCGGAAATTATCGGTATCGGTTTCAAAAAGTATAATTTATGACTTTTTAAAACGCCGCTGTGTACACGGACGTAGGGAGAAGTACAGAGCGCCAATAAACCTTAAAGGCACTGCCTTTGCGTGCCGGCCCAATCACATAATATCTACGGCTTTTCACACACACAAGTGAATGCAAGCATACTTGGTCAACAGCCATACAGGTCACACTGAGGGTGACCGTATAAACAACTTTAACACTGTTACAAATATGTGCCACACTGTGAACCCACACCAAACAAGAATGACAAACACATTTCAGGAGAACATCCGCACCGTAACACAACATAAACACAACAGAATAAATACCCAGAACCCCTTGCAGCACTAACTCTTCCGGGACGCTACAATTGAATTGAATTGGGTTGAAGCGGAAGTATTCGGAAACCATTGTATCCCAATACAAACAACTCTGTTTTCATCGCAAAATTCCACAGTATTCTGGACATCTGTGTTGGTGAATCTTTTGCAATTTGTTCAATTAACAATGGAGACTGCAAAGAAGAAAGCTGTAGGTGGGATCGGTGTATTAGCGGCTGGCTGTAGCAACACAACCAGGAGGACTTTGAGTTGGATAACAGACGCGCTACCGTGACTACAGCTTTGGCTTCCAAACATTTGATCGCTTGCCCGTACGTGCGTGTCGCTATGTGCATGTCACGTACGTAACTTTGGGGAAATATATGTTTCTTGCCGACTCTGATGGTGGCTGGGGTGTCGTCGAAAGCTACAACGTCTGCCGCAGCGCCGCTGTCCTCACCTTGACTTCCTCCGTCTCTGGGCCGCCGACCATCGTAGTGAAGTCCTTCGTCGCGCCGTCGATCGCTGTAACGCAGGTGAGCACGGGTGTTGATGAGCAGATGAGGGCTGGCGTAGGTGGAGAGCTAATGTTTTTAGCATAGCTCTGTCGAGGTCCCGTAGCTAAGTTAGCTTCAATGGCGTCGTTAGCAACAGCATTGCTAGGCTTCGCCAGGCGGTACAGCATTAACCGTGTGATTACAGGTCCAGGGTTTAATAGTAATAATAGTATTGTTGATCTTCTGTCTATCCTTCCAGTCAGGGGCTTATTTCGTCTGTTTCTATATACAGTTAAGCACGATTCTATCACGTTAGCTCCGTAGCTAAAGTGCTTCGCCGATGTATTGTCGTGGAGATAAAAGTCACTGTGAATGTCCATTTCGCGTTCTCGACTCTCATTTTCAAGAGGATATAGTATCCGAGGTGGTTTAAAATACAAATCCGTGATCCACAATAGAAAAAGGAGAAAGTGTGGGATCCAATGAACTTTTGTACCTCAGTTACGGTCAGAGCGAAAAAAGATACATCCTGCACTGTACTCTAATCCTTCACTCTCACGTTCCTCATCCACGAATCTTTCATCCTGGCTCAAATTAATGGGGTAATCGTCGCTTTCTCGGTCCGAATCGCTCTCGCTGCATTGTAAACAATGGGGAAATGTGAGGAGCCCTTCAACCTGCGACATCACGCTACTTCCGGTACAGGCAGGGCTTTTTTATCAGCGACCAAAACTTTATCGTCGATGTTCTCTACTAAATCCTTTCAGCAAAAATATGGCAATATCGCGAAATGATCAAATATGACACAGAATGGATCTGCTATCCCCATTTAAATAAGAACATTTCATTTCAGTAGGCCTTTAATGCATCCAGTGGGGCATCACAACAAAATTAGGCATAATAATGTGTTAATTCCACGACTGTACATATCGGTATCGGTTGATATCGGTATCTGTAATTAAGAGTTGGACAATATCGGAATATCGGATATCTGCAAAAAAGCCATTATCGGACATCTCTAGTTATGACAGTACCACATCCGATGCGGGTTTATTGATTTTTAAATGCGCCAAAAAATAACCCGTTTTGTACACTAGTGACAAATTGAGGTGATTCAATGCCCAGAGACCCCAGACTGTTGAACAACTTAAGCTGTCCATCAAGCAAGAATGGGAAAGAATTCCACCTGAAAAGCTTCAAAAATTGGTCTCCTCAGTTCCCAAACATTTACTGAGTGTTGTTAAAAGGAAAGGCCATGAAACACCGTTGTAAAAATGTGTTGCTGCCATTAAATTCCAAGTTAATGATCGTTTGCAAAAAAAAAAAATGTTTCTCAGTTCGAACATTAAGTATCTTGTCTTTGCAGTCTATTCAATTGAATATAAGTTGAAAATGATTTGCAAATCATTGTATTCTGTGTTTATTTACGATTTACACAACGTGCCAACTTTACTGGTTGTGGATTTTGTACATAGTGCATCAATCATCTCCAGTTTTAGGATCCTCTAGCGGTGATTTGCATCCAAATCACTTTTTTTTTTTTTAGATTTTAGATCGATTCACAATTTTTGAAAGTCGATTTAAAAAAATGAAATGTTTTATAAGAATCTTTTTGTGGATTAAAAATATTGCACTATTTTTGATATAACTATTACTATTGATACTGTAATTTCTGGTTTTATTTTCTAGTTCAGTATTGTATTTGTTTGATAAACAACATTCTGGGATTCTTGTGAATAACATTTTTAAATAAATGTTGAGGCCAGAAGTATAAGCCAAAATGAGCTTTTGAAACCTGTTTTGAAAAAGTGTTATTATAATTTATATGCCAAATATTACAGTATATTACAAGAATTGTGTTGAAACAAGAATACATTCTGAATCGAATCGTCACCCCAAGAATCGGAATTGAATCGAATCGTGAGGTGCCCAAAGAGTCCCACCTTCACTATCTTCCACCTCTCATCCGTGTACTTGGATTCTATACTTAGATATGTTCAAGGCCAAGTTGTTTCGTTCTCTTTTCCAGGCAACCGCTTTGAACTCTGTAGTTAAGCGACAATTTGCTTGGCTTGCAGGCAGCTATTGGTTATTGTCATTTCAACCAATCCGTTCTTCACGTCAGTCTCGGTTCTAGCGGAAGGTAGCAGCAGCAAGCGATCCTGTTTCTGTGGTCCAGCTGTGGGGTCAAGAAAACTGTAAAATAGTCTCAAAAGTTGGTTGTTTGTGCACAGTTCAGCAGTAATTAACAGGAAGTGAAAAAATAGTCTATTAAAACCATATTGGCTCTCAAACTTGAGTGCTGTTTGGTTATCAGAGTAGGAAGTGAAGTATTTGCATCGAATCAGATTTAATATAATATAAAAGTGTCCTCTAAAGTAGTCATATCCCGATACCAATATTTTGGTAGTTGCCGGTTCCAAAATGTATTTCGATACTTTTCGATACTTTTTCTAAATAAAGGGGACCACAAAAAATTGCATTATTGGCTTTATATTAACAAAAAGTCTTAGGGTACATTAAACATATGTTTCTTATTGTAATTGTGTCCTTAAGTAAAATAGTGAACATACAAAGGCTCCTAATTTAGTCTGCTGACATATGCAGTAACATATTGTCATTTTCCATTCTATAATTTTGTCAACATTATTAAGGACAAGTGGTAGAAAATGAATTATTAATCCAGTTGTTTATTTGCTGTTAATATCTGCTTACTTTCTTTTTTAACATGTTCTATCTACACTTCTGTTAAAATGTAATAATCACTTATTCTTCTGTTGTTTGGATACTTAACATTAGTTTTGGATGATACCACAAATGTAGGTGTCAATCCGATACCAAGTAGTTACAGGATCGTACATTGGTCATATTCAAAGTCCTCATGTGTCCAGGGACATATTTCCTGAGTTTATAAACATAATATACATTTAAAAACAACAAAAAAAGATTTTGTGATCGATTAGCTAGTGGTTAGAGTGTCCGGCCTGAGATCGGTAGGTCGTGAGTTCAAACCCCGGCCGAGTCATACCAAAGACTATTAAAACAGGACCCATTACCTCCCTGCTTGGCACTCAGCATCAAGGGTTGGAATTGGGGGTTAAATCACCAAAAAGTATTCCCGGGCGCGGCCACGACTGCTGCTCACTGCTCCCCTCACCTCCCAGGGGGTGAGGGTGATGGGTCAAATGCAGAGGATAATCTCACCACACCTAGTGTGTGTGTGACTATCATTGGTACTTTTTTTTAGATACGCTCCTGTACTTGGTATCATTACAGTGGGTGTTAGGTGTAGATCCACCAATGGCGTTTGTTTACATTGTCAGCATGTTTAGCTATTCCTCGTCCTGCAGGGATGATACTTGTAAGAAACTTACTTTATTTGTCGCAATGGAGACGAGGATTAGTGATTTAGAAGTAGCTAAAACACTGCCGACTGCGGCTGATCTTTAGCCGCTAGCTAGCTAGCCATGTCTGAAAGCACCTCTTCCTGAGGGTGTTTCAGTGTTATAACTACACCTTTATAGTTAGTTTTTAAGCCAAAATGCGTCCATTCTACACGCTGTGTCTCCTTGTAAGTACTCCGAGACGTTGACGCAGGGGCGGCGGGGTGGTTGACCGGTACTTTTTAGTTAAAGTTAAAGTACCAATGATTGTCACACACACACTAGGTGTGGTGAAATGTGTCCTCTGCATTCGACCCATCCCCTTGTTCACCCCCTGGGAGGTGAGGGGAGCAGTGAGCAGCAGTCGTGGCCACGCCTGGGAATCATTTTTGGTGATTTAACCCCCAATTCCAACCCTTGATGCTGAGTGCCAAGCAGGAAGGTAATGGGTCCCATTGTTATAGTCTTTGGTATTACTCGGCCGGGGTTTGAACTCAAAACCTACCGATCTCAGGGCAGACACTCTAACCACTAGGCCACTTAGAGGCGGTATAGTACCGAATATGATTCATTAGTATCGCGGTACCATACCAATACCGGTATACCGTACAACCCTACTCTAAAGTTCAACATTCCAAAAGACATTTGAAGTTCAACTTACATTTTCTGGAGAAATATAGGATAGGATAGGATAGGATAGGATAGGATAGGATAGGACTTTATTGTCATTGCACAAGTACAACGAAACTATGTTTTCAGCACAAACCCGTTCAAGATTAGACAGTGTACAGGGTTGCAGAACAGGAACGCTGATGGGTCGCCATGAGGCGCCCCGTAAAAGGTGGGAAAAAGGTAAAACGCTGGAAGAAGATGAATAAAAAAATGCAATCTAGACTGGGCTCCTAAGGGGGCCTAGTCTGGAGTGGGGAAAAACCTCCATGCCATGCACACATAAACATGTTACATTTAATCACGACAACTCGCAACAGAAGGGCGGGGAGTTGGGGCCCTGGAGGTCGACTGCTGCTATGAAGCGCTGCCAGCCGTCCATCACCCCGCGGGGAAACAAGCGGTGGTGAAGGCGTGGGGTGGGGGAGGGGTGGTGTGTGTGTGTATGTGCCCATTGTCTTAGGTGTGATGATGTAATGTTCATAGGCTGGGGCCGTTCTGCATGCAAGCAAAAGTTGGACTCCAGGTGTCGTTGAGGAGGGAGGGAGGTCAAAAGCGTCCATCATTGAGGTGTCCTCGGGGGTGTTTTCAGAACAGCCTGTTCCTGTTGTTCACAGCGTCAAGGCCATTAGAGGGAGTCAAATCGTAGATTAGGATGTTTGTTTTCCGCGAGCAGACATTACAATGACTTGTCTGTTCTATTCGTCCATGCAGGCCCTCATATTCAATTGTTCCTTTTCAGCGCTCAAAGTCAAAACCGTCATCACACCAACAAAGGGGGGCTGACGAAGGTGCCATGGGAAACGCCATATTGTACTAACGTGTTTCTTGTGTGTATGTTTTTGAACGCAGGCAGTGCTCAGAGCACACTGTTGCAGCCGGTGGTGTGGTCAACTCTTGCGCTGGCAACAGCAATCTGTGTAATTCCAGTTTTGGCGTTGCGCTTCCTCAAATCGGACCTCAAACCTCAGCTCTCAGACACGGTGAGGACAAACACGCAAAGCACTATCGTGTCCATCTGCCTCCTTGCAAGCTTCACTGATCCATCGCCTCGATCATTTTTCCAACTGGCCTCAGTAGATGATTAACTGTGTTGTAGTGGGCGGATACGTACATACTGTGCCTGTGTGATGGCTGCTAATATTGATTTAATCTGTGAGCTCTAATGACAGAAGTGACTTTTATTGCAGCTTCCTCATGCGTGTCCTCTTTCGTCACTGTGTCTTCGACAAAGATGGTGTAGTCAACTGAAGCCAGATGAAGATGAAGTTCCTCATTTCTTTGTTTGTTTTGAGGTTGTTGTTTTTTTTAGTTTCTCTCAAGTTGCAGGCAAGGACTTTAATTGTAGCATTTAAAAATAAGGGTTCCCTTATTATATTGCAGTGCTTCTCAATTATTTCTGTTACGCCCCCCCAGAAAGAAGATAATATTTTGTGCGCCCCCCACTCTTTGCTGCGACTATAAATGTGTCTATAATAGAGATGTCCGATAATAGCTTTTTTGCCGATATCCGATATTCCGATATTGTCCAACTCTTAATTACCGATTCCGATATCAACCGATACCGATACATACAGTCGTGGAATTAACACATTATTATGCCTAATTTTCTTGTGATGCCCCCCTGGATGCATTAAACAATGTAACAAGGTTTTCCAAAATAAATCAACTCAAGTTATGGAAAAAAATGCCAACATGGCACTGCCATATTTATTATTGAAGTCACAAAGTGCATTATTTTTTAAACATGCCTCAAAACAGCAGCTTGGAATTTGGGACATGCTCTCCCTGAGAGAGCATGAGAGGGTTGAGGTGGGCGGGGTTGGGGGGGCGGGGTTTAGGTGTGGGGGGGGGGTGTATATTGTAGCGTCCCGGAAGAGTTAGTGCTGCAAGGGGTTCTGGGTATTTGTTCTGTTGTGTTTATGTTGTGTTACGGTGCGGATGTGTTTGTCATTCTTGTTTGGTGTGGGTTCACAGTGTGGCGCATATTTGTAACAGTGTCAAAGTTGTTTATACGTCCACCCTCAGTGTGACCTGTATGGCTGTTGACCAAGGATGCCTTGCATTCACTTGTGTGTGTGAAAAGCCGTAGATATTATGTGACTAGGCCGGCACGCAAAGGCAGTGCCTTTAAGGTTTATTGGTGATCTGTACTTCCCCCTACGTCCGTGTACACAGCAGCGTTTTAAAAAGTCATACATTTTACTTTTTGAAACCGATACCGCTAATTTTGAAACCGATACCGATAATTTCCGATATTACATTTTAAAGCATTTATCGGCCGATAATATCGGAAGTCCGATATTATCGGACATCCCTAGTCTATAAAATTGTTAAAGTACACTTCTCCATAACATTATATCCTTATAATATCAAAGACAGCAAAAAAGAAAGAAATATACAGTCGTGGTCAAAAGTTTACATACACTTGTAAAGAACATAATGTCATGGCTGTCTTGAGTTTCCAATAATTTCTACAACTCTAATTTTTTTGTGATAGAGTGATTGGAGCACATACTTGTTGGTCACAAAAAAAACATTCATGAAGTTTGGTTCTTTTATGAATTTATTATGGGTCTACTGAAAATGTGACCAAATCTGCTGGGTCAAAAGTATACATACAGCAATGTTAATATTTGGTTACATGTCCCTTGGCAAGTTTCACTGCAATAAGGCGCTTTTGGTAGCCATCCACAAGCTTCTGGTTGAATTTTTGACCACTCCTCTTGACAAAATTGGTGCAGTTCAGCTAAATTTGTTGGTTTTCTGACATTGACTTGTTTCTTCAGCATTGTCCACACGTTTAATAGATAGATAGTATTTTATTGATTCCTTCAGGAGAGTTCCCTCAGGAAAATTAAAATTCCAGCAGCAGTGTACAGAGTTGAGATTGAATTTAAAAAGTAAAAAGTAAATAATGGGGGTATAAATGGAAACAAAATAGAAAAATATTACAATAAGAATAAAAATAAACAGCAACAATGAGAATAAAAATATAACCGTAAAATAAGAATACAACCAGAGAAACTAGACAGTAGTGACCATGTAATGAAAAAGTATTGCATTGTTATTGTTTTGCATCCCCTGTCATCCCCAAGAGAGGAGTAGTACAGTCTAATGGCGTGTGGGACAAAGGAGTTTTTGAGTCTATTAGTCCTGCACTTGGGATGAAGCAGTCTAGCACTGAACAGGCTCCTCTGGCTACTGATAACGGTATGCAGAGAGTGACTGGTATCATCCAGGAGGCTCACTAGTTTTTCCACAGTCCTCTTCTCTGCCACCGTCACCAGTGAGTCCAGTTTTATTCCGATCGTAGAACCGGCCCGCCTGATCAGTTTCTCCAGTCCGGAGCTGTCCTTCTTAGATGTACTCCCCCCCCCCAGCACACTACGATGTAGTACAGAACACTGGCAACCACAGACTGGTAGTACATCCACAAGAGTTTTTTATAAATGTTTGAAGGAGCGCAGCTTCCTCAGGAAGTATAGCCTGCTCTGTCCTTTCCTGTACAAGTGGTCCGTGTTAACAGTCCAGTCCAACTTATTGTCCACCCACACCCCGAGGTACTTGAATGAGTCCACGGTCTGTACCTTGACGCCTTACCAAAGTCAGGACCATTGTAAAACCTTAATTCTAGCCTGATTTAGCCATTCCTTTACTACTTTTGATGTGTGTTTGGGGTCATTGTCCTGTTGGAACACCCAACTGCGCCCAAGAACCAACCTCCGGGCTGACTGAATGGGGAGGTAATCTTCCTTTTCCATTGTCCCATATACCAGTTCCAATGGCAGCAAAACAGGCCCAGAGCATAATACTACCACCACCATGCTTGACGGTAGGGCCCAGAGCATAATACTACCACCACCATGCTTGACGGTAGGAATGGTGTTCCTGGGATTAAAGGCCTCACCTTTTCTCCTCCAAACATATTTCTGGGTATTGTGGCCATACAGCCCATTTTTTGTTTCATCTTACATCACATGGACAAAGATAAGACCTTCTGGAGGAAAGTTCTGTGGTCAGATGAAACACAAATTGAGCTGTTGTGAAACTTGCCAAGGGACATGTAACCAAATATTAATAATGCTGTATGTAAACTTTTGACCCAGCAGATTTGGTCACATTTTCAGTAGACCCATGATAAATTCATAAAAGAACCAAACTTCATGAATGTTTTTGGTGACCAACAAGTATGTGCTCCAATCACTCTATCACAAAAAAATAAGAGTTGTAGAAATTATTGGAAACTTAAGCCATTACATTATGTTCTTTACAAGTGTATGTAAACTTTTGACCACAACTGTAGATTAATTTACAACAAAGAATAATTTAATTATTGTTGTTGTTTAGTCTGTAACAGAAAGGATTTAAAATATCAATTTGGCTGAAAAAAAATCCTTATTTAAAGGCCTACTGAAATGATTTTTTTTATTTAAACGGGGATAGCAGATCCATTTTATGTGTCATACTTGATCATTTCGCGATATTGCCATATTTTTGCTGAAAGGATTTAGTAGAGAACATCGACGATAAAGTTCGCAACTTTTGGTCGCTGATAAAAAAAGCCTTGCCTGTACCGGAAGTAGCGTAACGTCACAGGCTGAAGGGCTCCTCACTTTTCCCCATTGTTTACACCAGCAGCGAGAGCGATTCGGACCGAGAAAGCGACGATTACCCCATTAATTTGACCGAGGATGAAAGATTTGTGGATGAGGTACGTGAGAGTGAATGACTAGAGTGCAGTGCAGGACGTATCTTTTTTCGCTCTGACCGTAACTTAGGTTAAAGGGCTCATTGGATTCCACACTTTCTCCTTTTTTTATTGTGGATCACGGATTTGTATTTTAAACCACCTCGGATACTATATCCTCTTGAAAATGAGAGTCGAGAACGCGAAATGGACATTTACAGTGACTTTTATCTCCACGACAATACATCGGCGAAGCACTTTAGCTATGGAGCTAACGTGATAGCATCGGGCTTAACTGCAGATAGAAACAAAAGAAATAAACCCCTAACTGGAAGGATAGACAGAAGATCAACAATACTATTAAACCATGGACATGTAACTACACGGTTAATGCTTTCCAGCTTGGCGAAGCTTAACAATGCTGTTGCTAACGACGCCATTGAAGCTAACTTAGCTACGGGACCTCACAGAGCTATGCTAAAAACATTAGCTATCCACCTACGCCAGCCAGCCCTCATCTGCTCATCGACACCCGTGCTCACCTGCGTTCCAGCGATCGACGGAGCGACGAAGGACGTCACCCGATCATCCATGCGGTCGGCGGCTAGCGTCGGATAGCGTGTCTGCTATCCAAGTCAAAGTCCTCCTGGTTGTGTTGCTGCAGCCCGCCGCTAATACACCGATCCCACCTACAGCTTTCTTCTTTGCAGTCTTCATTGTTCATTAAACAAATTGCAAAAGATTCACCAACACAGATGTCCAGAGTACTGTGGAATTTTGAGATGAAAACAGAGCTTTTTGTATTAGATACAATGATGTCCGAATACTTCCGTTTCAACGATTGACGTCACGTGCATACGTCATCATACATAGACATTTTCAACCGGAAGTTTCGCGGGAAATTTAAAATTGCACTTTATAAGTTAACCCGGCCATATTGGCATGTGTTGCAATGTTAAGATTTCATCATTGATATATAAACTATCAGACTGCGTGGTCGGTAGTAGTGGGTTTCAGTAGGCCTTTAAAAGGGCTTGTCCATTTGATACTGAAAAATAAAATAATCTCAATAAATAATGACACAAATCGAATTGAGCACAATGTATAAAACACTTCAACCTACAAATCAAAAATTTATAAAACAGTTTGTGCTGTCAGGATTAATGACAACAATGAGCACGTTTTGTAGTGGTTTTAAACATGATACTGATAAAGCATGTTCCCAGAGGTCACACTTTTTAGAGGCAGTATAGTACCGAATACGATTCATTAGTATCGCGTTACTATACTAATACCGGCATACCGTACAACCCTAGTAGGTAAGGAAAGTTGGTTATGCAGAATAGGGCCCCTTTAAGTTTTTTGTAGTCGTAGCAACCTTATTAATAACAAGGTAAAAACATCCATGACACTTCTGCTCTTATTGTAAAATGGTGCCATGTTGATATGTGAAGAGACAGTCAGTGACTCCCCTATGAATACATTTCAGTAGCTTGGAAAAAGCAATGTGACTAAAGCGGAAAACCAAACAAACTGTGGTGGGGTTAAAGAAAAGAATGTCACATTATTTATGTTTAGTTGATCAGTTATTTTTAGTCTGGCCTAAGCCACATGAAAGTCTTTCTGGTTTCATCTCCAGGTCCGCTACGCTCAGCTGGTACTTCAAAAGAAGAGGAGACCAGCAGGCAGCAGCGTGGCATCTACCTGGTGCAAGGCTTGCAGCACCTGGGAGGACCGCCAGCATGCAAAAGGCGGCTCCCGGAGGTCCGGCTATGCCTTCTCGCACCAAGAGGGCTTTGGAGAGCTGATCACCTCAGGAAAGAACATGGCCAGCTTTGCCCCCAAACACAGCTCCAGCTGGGTGGATACTCTCCTCAGGAAGAAACGTGGTCACGGTTCCACCGGTGCTTTGGGGGAGTGCACTCCAGCGGTCTCACATCGGTCTCCTGTTACTGGGTCTTTGCAGGATTCTCCCATCCGGGAGGAAAGAGCCAAACAGGAGAGACTTCAACGGAAGCTTCCAGAACAGAGAAGTCTGCAGGGGTCATCCTCTGTTACCAAAGAAACCATCCAAACTACGTGAAAAAGCGTTACTTCTGTGGCGCATTGGAGTGTTTCCTAGTCCTAACGTGCAGCGACGTCCAAATGCTCCAAACACTCCAGTATGGAAGTAGAATTGTCTCACATCAACTTATATACATCAATATGATATTAATACATATGCATATATTAATAAATATACAAATGTGATATATTAATAAATAAATAATTTGTATAAATAAACGCGGATTTGTAAATATATTTTTGAGATTTGAAAATATAAACAAATAAAATGTGTAATGTTAAAAATGTGACATACAAATATATCAATAATTTGTATAAATAAATGTGTATTAGTAAATATATTTTTGAGATTTGAATATGAATATGCGTGATTTTGTATTTGTATTTGTATTGAATTTGCATATGTGGATCGCTTTTTTGCTTTTGTGTTCGATGAGACATTCCTCCAACAAACCAGATGCACAAATAAATGTGGAGTTACACACTCCCCTGAACAACCAGCAGAGGGCACTGCAGCCAGAGCGGTCTGGGTCACAGAGCATTATATGCATTATATGCAAAATGCCCGGGGTTCTCTGCACAAAACCAATCCGCGTTTTTACAGAGAACGCACAACAGGCCTGAGCTAGCTAATGTTAGCGTTGTATTAGCTAATGCTAATTCATCCAGTTAATCTGAAAGACCATGCTAGCTGCTTATTTTATTGCATCAATGCCGTTTAATGACCTTGTCCCGATGTAGATACTGATCTCTTATCAGTGCAATGTGTGTCAAATCATCCCAAAAGTCATGACGTAAAATTGACCATCCCTAGTGTGCCTCTGCTTGGCTCACCAGTGTCTGACCATGTCTGTGACCCAGACCGCTCTGGCTGCAGTGCCCTCTGCTGGTTGTACAGGGGAGTGTGTGACTCCACATTTATTTGGTTTGTGGTAGGAATGTCTCATCGACACAAAAGCAAAAAAGCGATCCACATATGCAAATTCAATACAAATACAAATACAAAATCAAGTATATTTATATTCAAATCTCAAAAATATGTTTACAAATAAACGTTTATTCGTACACATTCTTGATTTGTTTTTATGTCACATTTTTAATTCATAAAAAATATATTTACAAATACGCGTTTATTTATACAAATGATTTATTTATTTGTATATCACATTTGTATTTGTATTTGTATATTTATTAATATATGCATATGTATTAATATATGCATATGCATTAATATCACATTGATATATATAAGTTGA
>NC_084750.1:28292498-28349998 GCF_033978785.1 Entelurus aequoreus | reverse complement strand
CTTTTTTCTTGAAGGGAATTTTATTATGGATTCATTAACATTATTTACAATCACCCATCATTGAGTTAGCATAACTCAACATTTGGGTTAAATAATTCAACCCAATAGTTTGGTGGGGAATAACCCAACATTAAGTTATCATAACTCAACTTTTGGGTTAAATAATTCAGCACAAAAGTTGGGTTGAAAAAAATTAACCCAAAATGTTGAGTTAAAATAACTTAAATAAAGGGTTCATCCTTTTCTGAACCAGCAGTTGGGTTACAATTTTTTAGTGTGCAGATCTTATGACAGAATATATTATCATAATCATAAAAAAAAAAAACTCACAAACTTTGGAGATACAGTCAATTCGCCACACCTAGTGTGTGTGATTGGTACTTTAACTTTAACATGCTTTTAATTGGGCAAACACATTTTAAAAAATTGCAAATACATGCTTTTTATTGAGGGGAAAAAAAGTTTGAAAGCAAATACTTTTCACAAAAAGAAAACCTTGCAAAATGAAAAATAAAATAAAAAGTTTTTGTCAATCAAAAGAAACTCACACAAATTTGGAGATATATGGTTTGTATAGGTGCCCCTCCGTAAGTGTGTGCGGTGTGTGTGGTGGGCGGAAAGAGATCATTAGAAAACAATATGAAATTAGGTGATACATGTTTTTTTAGGGGGGGGAAGTCACAATATTTGGAGGTAATTGCTTCACCTGTGGCATAAAAGTAATTTTAATTGGCCAATTAAAAGTGAATACAGTAGATACATCACTGGCAAAAAAACATCACAAACTTTGTAAACACATGCTTTTTATTGGGCAAAAAAATTCTAAAAAAATTTACATATACAGTACATCCTTTTTCTTGGGTAAAAATAATAATAATTTCAGAGTGTCCTGCTGTGATTTGGGGGGAATCATTGGGAATAAAAAAGGACAAAATGTTACGCAATTCCTTTTGGAAAAAAAAAAAAACATTAAAAAAGATATATAATACATATTTTTCATTGGAAAATAAAAGTCACACGATGTATGCTTCACATCAAGCATAAACACAAACTTTGGAGATGCATGCTTTTCATTGGTGCTGCCCTCATTTCAAAATAATTGAGAAAAAACAGTGACTAAGTTGGATATTCTTATAGACAAAAATATATATATATATTTGGAAATACTTGCTTTCAAAATGGCAAACAATGTCCTACTTTAAAAATAGGAAGGAAAACATGTACAGTATGTATGGAATACAGATATAGTGCAGGATGTTTCTATTGGCATTAAATTGAATTAGAATGTTGATCATTATTCTTGTTCAGTCACAGGCGAGGAGGAAGATTTATTAGAGGATATCCTCGATAAGTGTGTGCGTGTGTGTGTGTGTGTGTGTGTTTGTGTGTTTGTGTGTGTTCTTGTTTTTCTATCCTTCTTGAGACACCAACAAGGAAAAGTACCTTCCATATGAGGACCGGTGAACAAGTTAGGACATAAATCATGGTCCCAATACGGAAAAACCATTGCATCTAATAGAGAATGTCTCATTTGCACCCCTGGTGGTGAAATCTATCAAAATTGGGGTGGTCCCAAAAAGGAGGGATTTTTCAAATTGAAAAAAAAAAGTGCTCCCCCTCTGGTCAACATATGAAATAACACGTGTGTGTACAAATTTGAAGTGCTCCCCTGTGGTCAACGCATGAAATAACAAGTGTGTGTAAGAAATTTAAATTCTCCCCCTTTGGCCAAAATTAATTTTAAAAAATTTAGAAATATGTATCTAGAGACATACTGTAATAACTTGAAGTAAATAATGAAGATTAAAAACCAATTACATTAAAAAAATAAAAAAATTTATTAACTAATAGCAGTCTTTTTCTTACAATGTTTCGACTTCTTTCTTATAAAATTGGGAACAATTTCTCAAATTCTTTCTGTTTCTGTAATATTGCAATATTTTGTCATAAAATTGTTACTTTATTATGTAAAAGTATTACTTTTTAATGCAAAATGGTGACATTGACTTTTATCACAGCCAATTGTTTTGTTGTTTTTGTAAAATAGTTCAATTTTTTGAGTAAAATTATGACTTTTGTCATTATTTTGCCAAGTGAAATTTCGATTATTATTATAACATTGCCAACATTTCCAGGTTTTCCTATACAATTGTGACTTTTGTCGAGTAAAATTACAACTCTTTTCATAAAATTCCCACAATTTAAAGCTTTTCTTGTAAAATTGCGACTGTTATTGAGTAAAATTCCAACTTGTATCATAATATTGCACAAATGTTCAGTTTTTCTTGTAAATTTTTTACTTGCGTTGAGTAAAATGACGACTTTTATTATAGTACTACCAAAAAAAAATTTCTCTTTGAAATTGTGACCTTTTTCTTGTGAAATTCCAACTCATTTTTCACAACAAGCTTTTTTATGTTTGCATAGTATGTATATATTATTAATGTTGTAAATACAAATCTTTATATACTGTATCTAGAAAGGGTGGTCCTAAAGAGATAGGCATTTTTCAGAGGTCTCAAGAAGGTAACACATACATGAATATATTGTGGATGTGTGTGTGTGTGTGTGTGTGTGTGTTCTTGTATTTCTCCCCTTCTTGAGACATCAACAAGGACAAGTACCTTCCATATGAGGACCGGTGAACAAGTTAGGACATAAATCATGGTCCCAATACGGAAAACCATTGCATCTAATTGAGAATGTCTCATTTGCACACCTGGTGGTGAAATCTATCAAAATTACGGTGGTCCCAAAAAGGAGGGATTTTTCAAATTGACAGTGTGTCGGTTTTAAAAGTGCTTCCCCTCTGGGCAACATATGAAATAACAAGTGTGTGTAAAAATGTTAAGTGATCCCCCTGTGGTCAACATATGAAATAACAAGTGTGTGTAAGAAATTGAAATGCTCCCCCTTCAGCTGAAATTAATTAAAATAAATAAATAAATATGTATCTAGAGACATACTGTAATAACTTGAAGTAAATAATGAAGATTAAAAAACAATTACAGAAAAAAAAAAAAACTAAAAGCAGTCTTTTTCTCACAATGTTTTGACTTCTTTCTGTTTCTGTAAAATTGCAATATTTTCTCATACAATTATCACTTTATTATGTACAATTATTACTTTTTAATGCAAAATGGTGACATTGACTTTTATCACAGCCAATTTTTTTTTTGTTTTTGTAAAATAGTAAACATTTTTGAGTAAAATTATGAGTTTTGTCATTATTTTGCCAAGGGAACTTTTGATTATTATTATTATAACATTGCCAACATTTCCAGGTTTTCCTATACAATTGTGACTTTTGTTGAGTAAAATTACAACTCTTTTCATAAAATTGCCACAATTTTAAGCTTTTCTTGTAAAATTGCGACTGTTATTGAGTAAAATTCCAACTTTTATCATAATATTGCACAAATGTTCAGTTTTTCTAGTAAAATGTTTTACTTGCGTTGAATAAAATGACGACTTTTACCAAAAAAGTTTTTCTTTATGAAATTGTGACCTTTTTCTTGTGAAATTCCAACTCATTTTTCACAACTAGCTTTTTTATGTTTGCATAGTATGTATATATTATTAATGTTGTAAATACAAATCTTTATATATCTAGAAAGGGTGGTCCTAAAGAGGTGGGCATTTTTCAGTGTGTGTGTGTGTGTGTGTGTGTGTTCTTGTATTTCCACCCTTCTTGAGACATCAACAAGGACAAGTACCTTCCATATGAGAACCGGTGAACAAGTTAGGACTGAATTCATGGTCCCAATATGGAAAACCATTGCATTAATAGAGAGCCAAATACTAGAGTCCGTGAACATTGCTCCAAAGTCAGGATTTTTTTGCTGATTTAATGTGCATACAAAAGTAAACAATGACAGGTGCAAAGCCAGCAATATATGATAAAACAAGACAGCAGCTAAAGAAGGACTTCCCTATTCATCCCGGAAAAAACCCGCCAGGTGAACAGCTGATTTTACGACTTCCGGTGCTGACGTAAGACAACCCGCGTCCCATATGTGACCATAGGATGAACAAATACACTACGATACTAAGACTATAGTGGCCATTAACAGTTAGTTTCTACAGCTCAAAGTGCGGCACAGGGGCCATCTGTGGTCCGTGACTCGTTTGTCATCGGCCATAAGCACATTACAAAAAACAAAAAATAGAGATCTCATTTGCACTCCTGGAGGTGAAATCCAACAAAATTAGGGTGGTCCCAAAAAGGAGGGATTTTTCAAGGGTTTTAAAAGTGCTCCCCCTGTGGCCAACATATGTAATAACAAGTGTGTGTAGGAAATTGAAATGTGCCCCCCTTGGCCAAAATTAATAAAAAAATAAAAAAATGAATATGTATATCGAGACATACTGTAATAACTTGAAGTAAATAGTTACAAACAAACAAAAAAACCAAACTAAAAGCTTACCTTTTATTATATTTGCATAGTATTTATATATTATTAATGTTGTAAATACAAATATTTTGTATTTTGTATTTTTTTTTTTTTTCATAAACAAATACAATCATGTGTGCTTACGGACTGTATCCCTGCAGACTGTATTGATCTATATTGATATATAATGTATATGTTGTGTTTTTTATGTTGATTTAATTTAAAAAAAAAAAAAAAAAAAAAAACTTTTTATTTTTTTGTATTTTTTTTATTTCTTTTGCGGCTCGGTACCAATTGGTCCTGTGGTTGGGGACGACTGCACTATGGTACTTAGGCTATTGTGCCCATTAACAGTTAGGTTCTACAACTGGGTAGCCCAAAGTGCGGCACAGGGGCCATCTGTGGTGCGTGACTCGTTTGTCATCGGCCTTAAGCACATTACAAAAAACAAAAAATAGAGATCTCATTTGCATCCCTGGAGGTGAAATCCAACAAAATTAGGGTGGTCCCAAAAAGGAGGGATTTTTCAAGGGTTTTAAAAGTGCTACCCCTGTGGCCAAGTGTGTGTAGGAAATTGAAATGTGCCCCCCTTGGCCAAAATTAATTAAAAAAATCAAATAAATATGTATATCAAGACATACTGTAACAACTTGAAGTAAATAGTTACAAACAAACATAAAAAAAAACAACTAAAAGCTTACCTTTTATTATATTTGCATAGTATGTATATATTATTAATGTTGTAAATAAAATTTTTTATACATCTAGTAAGGGTGGTCCTAAAGAGGGAGGCATTTTTCACAGGTCTCAAGAAGGTAATAAATACACGAATGTGTGTGTGTGTGTTTGTGTGTGTGTGTGTTTGTGTACAGGAGGGGCGGATGAGTTTCACAATAACGGGTCTCAGAGGAAGTTTGTCCACTGCAGACACAAGTCCTCCTGTCAGTGTAAAGACGACACACAGAAGAAGAAGGACTTCTGCTGGAGGCTATGTGACCACTTTGAGACTCCACTCTGGGTGGATTTTACCGGGCAAAAGATGCACCGTTTCCTCCCTCTGTTGTATTTCCTTTGCACCACGCCTGTACGGAGCTTTTTCCACGGAACCTGTCTAAAAAAGGGTAAATATTTGTTTATTTAAAAGCTACAGTGAAAAAATTAACTGCATGGTGTTGACCTTGTCAATGATGAAGTTTGCCTAATGTTATAATAAAGTAACATGTGAGATGTTGGAGCTTACTAAAGCAGGAAAAAGTGAAATACATTACAAGATTGCAATATGGAAGTTGTTTTTCAGTGACTTATGTCCGGACGAGCATTTCCACATGTTTACTTTGACGTTGTAGTACTATTTTGGTTGTTTTATCTGATGTTATCGGACTGAAAAAATGACGACAAGGTCAACGTAATCATCATTCTTTCTTAATTTCATGGGTATTTGTCTCCCTTTAATGGGCATCTGCTCCAGCTGCCGTGGGAAAGTGTTTACTTTGGCCAAAGGGCAGAAGGTCCATTGGAGTCCAGTCAGCCAGCAGACTTTAAACATGCATCTCTCTAAAGTGTCACTGGGTTGAGTGCAAAATGAGAACATTGTGGTTATTTAGGCAAGTTTAGACATGACGAGCACAAGCAACGTTGTGTACGAAAAATATTGAAAGGAGCAACTCAACTTTTTGAGACTAAAATATGACCAACTGACATATGAGCATTCGTAGTGGGGTGAGTCCACTATGGCAGTTCCCTTAAATAACTGTTGTCCTTACTGGACTAATGATTATCAAACAAATGATGTAAAACACAGTTGTTCCCCGAAATAACCTTTGTCTTTTTCTAATTTATATTTAATACAGAGCAGTGATTCAGTTTTGTGGAGGTCACCTTTACTCTAAACCAGGGGTGTCCAAACTTTTTCCCTGGAGGACCACACACTGGTCAAAAAAACCTTAAAAATGTGTCATTATTCAGTATTAATATTTTTATTATTCAAGTTTTAAATCTCTAGATCAACATTAGGTCTATCTGTCAATATAATGTTTTTAACGATTGAAGCTGTATGCTCTTTTTGTCAAAGAAAACCCTGTTTTTTTATGGAAAAAACACAAAATATGCAGTATTTTCACCCAATACATTTTTTAAGTGGAATATTTGAGATTATATAATAATTGGAGCCTTAAAAAGGTCAATAACTCATAACACCATTGATTTTAATTCATTATTATTTTTTGAGCAATGACACTTAAAAACAAATCACACTAAAATTATTGGGGATCCAAAAGGGTCCTACTCATTAAAGTGTTAAAAAAATAAATTATACATTTTTTTTTACTGTTTACTTTTAACACAATAATCTCGAGATCAACTTCAGTTCAATCCGTCAATTATAAGTTTTATTGTTGTTTATGTTTTTTGTTTGTTCGTTTTAGGCCCTTCTTTAAAAAAAACAGCTCAGTTTTTTATATGGCAAACACAAAATATGCAACATTTTCCCCAAAAAATATCTCAAAGTGGAATATTTAACGTGATGTAATTGGAGCCTTCAATAGGTCAATAATTCATAATGACATTGATTTTGATACATTATTATTTTTTAAAGAAAGAAACAGCCTGCATGGCAGCCTTGTGTTATTAAGAGTAAACATTGCAACATTTTCTTGTTACATTTCACCTGTTTGCTCTTTTATACCACTTTTTACGTTTAAAATTTTTTTAAATCGTATTTTTCAAATGTGCCGTGGGGCCGTTAAAACATGACCTGCGGGCCGCAAATGGCCCCCGGGCCGCACTTTGGACACCCCTGTTCTAAACCTAACCCTAAATCCTAATCTAACCCAATACTACTCATTTTCTGCCGTACAAACCAGGCCAAAACTAACTTGTCATCTGTCACCAACACGCATAGCACTAAACCACTGGTGCGTTTATGGCCACACAACAAGTCGGACAACTCAAACACCACACAAAGTTACACTATGACTCCTCAGTCATACGTGTGCTTATTCTAATGTCATTTATTATTAATGTTAATTTATTTATAATAATCATGGAATGCTGTTACTAGAGAAAGTTACAGGAATGCACCCTTCATCCTATGCTTACATTTCATTGTGCAACATGAGGATGTTTAAGGGGAACTAAATGTGATCTCTGAAAGGGGTACAAATGATTTCCAAAGCAGTGCTTTTGGTATAAAGTTAAGTTAGGTTAAATGAAAGTATTATTATTATTATTATTATTATTATTATTATTTATCTTACGGTATATATCAAAAATAATATTGAGCAAAATTTTATTGAAATATTGTCGATGTGGCCCTCCAGCAGTGCCCGGGTTGCTCACGCGGCCCCCGGTAAAAATTAATTGCCCACCCCTGGATCAGCAGGTATCAGAAGGTAAGAAAAGTTGCTTTTGCATAATATTGCTGTTGATTAAATCAAGCCATGCTGCCATCTAGTTGGAGGCTTGTGTATCGTTCAAGAATAAAGAAAGAGGCTAATACTGGGAGTCCCTTGATGTCATAAATGTGGGGGGAATGTCTCCATGCTGACAGCCAATAGCACACATTAGGGTTGTACGGTATACTGGTACTGGTATATAGTGCGGTGGGTTAGCGCACATTTTTAGGCGTACCGTTACGGAGCGGATAAAAGCGCCAATTTTTTTACAGGCCTTCTTTATGACCTACTGAAGGATTTTAGAAGGGTACTCAAACTTAAATATTGAAAATACCCATATAGTGCACAAAATTGTTTAAAAAATGTTATTCCGGAGTCATAAAAGGTATATTGCTGATAAATTGTTGTTTTTTTCCACTTAGGAAGGTAAATTTGCTTTTAATTGGGTCCAGTGATGGATAAACATTCAAAATGATGTCTAAAATGCATTACCAAGGCACCTGGTACAGGTACATCCTCCATAAAGTCCTGTACAGTATAGGCGGAATTAAGAAAAAAGCTGAAAAAATGTCATGTTCTGCATGTAGTGTGGGTAAAGACATTCTCTATTCATTTTGTAATTAGAATTAATCATGAAGTTGTTCATAATCGCAACTACTGTTTCAATATACATTCACAACACCAGATGGCGATATATAAACTAGCCTGCATGATCACAATAAGTTCCAGCCTGATCACATGATCACATGATCACTGTGCAGTTCAGCATCACACAGAGCTGCAATCAAGCAGGTGTTCATCAGGTAAATATAACAATAATAATGCTTTCACCCATGGTGAAAGAGTTCATGTAGTTATGCTGGGAGGATTACACACAGAGATGGCTCTCTGGAATACACTTGGCGATCTCCTAGAGGGCTCTGGTTGGACGACAGCACTGATTGAAGCAGAAGTGGCATCAAGTGGCATGGCTGAGTCGTTTCTGAAAGCAGCACACCTAACACGAACCAGGCATGCACACCAGGTCACTGTCTTGACACTGCACAATCTACAACAGGAGGCTTTCAGGGTTAGTGCAGGCCCCAAAGATGAAGAGTCCTTCATGGCTTGGAGAAACAACATGCTGAAGAAGAGTCCGACGTTCATGTTCTGGGATCTGATCATGAGATATGAAACCCTCATTCTCATCTTCATAAGGGCACACAGAGAGCAGAATTTCCTACTGTATGTAGAAGTGCTTGAAGAACTGGCCCCTCTATTCTTTGCCTTGGACCATGTGAACTATTCAAGATGGTTGCCTGTCCATATCAGGGACATGAAGTCTTTGCCCGACTCTATCAAGGACGAGTTTGAGAAGAATTCTCACTGGGTTCTTTCAAAGACATCTAACAGGTTTTCTGCAATCCCACTGGACCAAGCTCATGAACAAGAGAACAAGAATGTGAAAGGTTCAGGTGGTTCGGTTGGCCTCACAGAAAATCCAACTGCCTTCAGAAGATGGATGCTCACAGGCCCAGAAATGGCAAGATTGATAAAGGAATTTGAAGAGGAATATCTCCAAGATGACAAAGAGAGCTTCCAGCACCATGAGCAGGGTCTTGGCACACAGAAGACATTCCAGAGACAGGTCAACAGTCTGTCAGATACCATAAGGCGTATGGGAAACCCTTTCCTGGATGTCTTCGAGGAACTTGTGACTCTTGATAGTCGCAACTGCGCAGATAAATTAGTCGCAAATACCATGCTCATCCTGGAGGACACAGGGAAGAGACAATATCAGGAGTTTGTCAAGAAGGTGCTTGATGAACGCACACAATCTATCCATGATCCGATTAAAAGGAATTCCTTGGCAGTCTTCAGGCAACCTAGACGCAAGACAATGTCTAAAGATGGGAAAAAGATTAAAGTGCTTCAGAACAACGTGGCACTCTTTGGCCAGCTATATGTAGCTATGCAGAGCCGTGAGAGTAATTTGGATGAATTCTTTACACATGAGGTGCAGTCCTTCCCTCCATCTCTCTCAGACTTTGGAAAACTTCATCTGACAGGCACCAAATCAGACCTGCTACAATGTCTTGAGCAGCCAGCACAATCAGAGCCACCCTCAACCTATGACTTCAAAGTCCTAGATGGGGCAGTAATTGTCCACTGCCTGCCCACTATTAGAGTGAGCACGTTTGATGCTTATGCAAATGAGGTTTTCATCCCCTACCTGCAGAAGCAGCTGCAGGATGCAAAACGATTGGATGTTGTATGGGACACGTACATCCCTGACAGCTTGAAGGAGTCCACCCGAGAAAAAAGAGGACGTGGTGTTCGCAGGAAAGTGTCAGGCCCGACAAAGTTGCCAGGCAACTGGATGGACTTTCTTCGCGACCCAATCAACAAGAAGGAGTTGTTTGATTTCTTGACATCCAAGATCCAAGAGTTCAGCTGGCCACCAACCAAAGCTGTGTATGTCACATCGGGGCAAGCGGTGTCAGGACAAGCTTTTGGTTCCACTAGCATGATGGACTGTTGCAACCATGAGGAGGCAGACACAAGGATAGTGGTCCATCTACAATGCGCATTGAAGGAGGGAGCAAAGACAGTTCTTGTGCGAACTGTGGACACTGATGTCATCGTGATCCTTGCTGGTTTATTTTATGATTTGGTGGTGCTTCAACCATTGACTGACATCTGGGTGGCTTTTGGCATGGGAAAAAGGTTCAGATATTACCACATAAACCACATCTGCAAAAGCCTGGGGGAACCCAAATCACAAGGTCTGCTTATGTTCCACGCATATTCAGGTTGTGACACAACATCTGCATTTAACGGAAAAGGCAAGAAGTCAGCTTGGAGGGCCTGGCAAGCCTATGATGCTGCTACAGAAACATTTATGTATCTGGCAAAGCATCCATTCCAGGAACTAAAAGTTGACTCTGAGCATTTCCAGACACTTGAGAGGCTGACTGTGATCCTGTACAACAGATCCAGTCCTTTGAACTCCATCAGTCAAACAAGGAAGGAACTCTTCTGTCAAGACAGTCGGCCGATGGAGAGATTACCTCCCACGCAGGATGCCCTACTCCAGCATGTAAAACAGGCTGTGTTTCAGGCAGGAATCTGGGCAACCAGCACAGACACACAGCAAGTGATTCCTTCTCCAAAGGACTTTGGATGGACCAAGGACGAAACAGGGTCATGGGTTCCAGTTTGGATAACCATTCCCGAGGTCTCCATTGCCTGCAGAGAGCTGATAAAATGCTCATGTAAAGGTGACTGTTCCAGCTGTAAATGCAGCAATGCTAATATTGACTGTTCTCCACTTTGCAAATGCAACTGCTGCAAATAGACACCAGGTACAGTTATGCACACCAATACACCAAGTTTCCACATTATGATGCATGTCAATTTGTTTAAATTGTGACAACAATTGTTTTCTTGCCTGTTTCACGTGCAGATTACTTCATAGTGTAGTAAGAAGAGTCATCCAGGCCATTGGTCCTCAGCCCCCATGCTGATCATGTGCACCAGCTGACTTGCCCCTTTAATTTATTTTTGGCCTCAATCAGAGTTCTAACATTATAATTGCATTAAAGGTTTTATGGATAATACTTCATGTGCTGGGTCTTGAATCATCATCTGAAAATGATACTTTTTGCTATTTCCGTCCATAATGAGGCCTTATTTGAAAGCCAAATGGTTCATAATGGAATCAAATATTGGCATTCTGGCTGTTCTGGGATGTGAAGACACTACCTGTAGACACCCTGTGCAAGTATGATGTAAAAACTAGCAGCAGGAGGACACATGACAAGAATTAGTCCTTTTTTAGTATAGGCGTTTTTTGCAGTTATTGATCAAAATAACTTATGTGCACTATAAAGGTATTTTCAATATTTAAGTTTGAGTACCCTTCTAAAATCCTTCAGTAGGTCATAAAGAAGGCCCATAAAAAATTTGGCGCTTTTATCCGCTCCGTAACGGTAATGTCACTAAGCCACCAGACTAATAGTATCGCGGTACTAATGAATCAAAAACGGTACAATACTTTGTTTGAAAAGTCGTCACGTCGTGACATTGCTAGTTTACGAGCAGACGAGCATGTTCGGCAGTGCACAATCACAGAGTACTTACAAGCAGACATGGCGTGTAGACAGAAAAGGGAGAACGGACGCGTTTTGGCCTAAAAACTAAAGATAAAGTTGAAGCTATAACACTGAAACGCTTTAAAACATGGCTAGCTAGCAAGCGGCGAACGTCCATTCGCAGTCGGCAGTGTTTTAGCTACTTCTAAATCACTAATCCTCGCCTCCATGGCGGCGAATAAAGTATGTTTCTTACAAGTATCATCCCTGAAGGATGAGGAATAGCTAAACATGCTTCACTACACACCATAGGAGGATACGATAGCTAAACAAATGCCATGGGTGGATCTACACCTGACATCCACTGTAATGATACCAAGTACAGGAGCGTATCTAGTTGACACTACTATGATTACATCAATATTTTTTATCGTCGCAAAATCTTTTTTAGTTTTTTCAAAATTCATATTATGTTTAAGGACACATGAGGACTTTGAATATGACCAATGATATTGATCCTGTAACTACTAGGTATCGGATCGATACCTAAATTTGTGGTATCATCCAAAACTAATGTAAAGTATCCAAACAACAGAATAAGTGATTATTACATTTTAACAGAAGTGTAGATGAAACATGTTAAAAGAGAAAGTAACCAGATATTAAAAGTAAATGAACAAGTAGATTATTAATAATTTTTTACAGCTTGTCGCTCATAAGTTTGACAAAAATAATAGAATGATAAATGACACAATATGTTACTGCATACGTCAGCAGCTAAATTAGGAGCCTTTGTTTGCTTACTTACTGCTAAAAGACAACTTGTCTTGTTTGTTCACTATTTTATTTAAGGACTAAATTGTTCTTTTATTGTAATAAGAAACATATGTTTAACGTACCGTCAGATTTTTTGGTTAAAATAAAGCCAATAATGCCTTTTTTTTTGTGGTCCCCCTTATTTAGAAAAGTACCGAAAAGTATCAAAATACATTTTGGTACCGGTACTAAAATATTGGTATTGGGACAACACTAGTACAAACAAAATCTGCATTCAAATAGGGCAGTCTACACCACTGTTGTACTTATTATAAATTGTTGTAGATGTTTTAGTACAGACCTGGGCAAATTAAGGCCCGGGGGCCACATGCGGCCCGTTAAGCTTTTCAATCTGGCCCGCCGAACATTCCCAAATAATTTGTTTAGATCTTTAAGATGGAAACTAGCTGCCATTATGATGTGCAGTGATGTTTTCTAATGACCGCAAGTCTTGAACTATACAAAGTATTTCAATGGTTGGAATCTGCGCTTATGGAAGATATATCAGTTACTATGGTAATCTTATTAGTTACTATGGTAATCTAATTAGTTACTATGGTCATCTAATTAGTTACTATTGTCAAAAGTTCTTTAAACCTTAGTGATATATCAGATTGTAGGTGGGTTTATTTTGTACCCTTCTTGTTCATATTTCACTGTTTGTTGCATTTTTGTTGCGTTTCACTTGATTGTAAAATATGTCGATCGAAAGGGGGTGTGACATTCATATTTTGTCAATATTCAGTGTTTTATCGTTCATAGAAAAATTTAAAATTCCATTACGTTTTTTAATGTGGTCTATCATAACGTTTTTAGCATTCAATCAGACATTATTGTGAGGTTTCATATTAGTGTTCCTAAAAATAGATATACCGGCCCCCAGACACATTTTTTTCTCTAAATGTGGCCCCCGAGGCAAAATAATTGCCCAGGCCTGTTTTAGTAGATAAAATGCAACACGCCCACTAATTGAACACGGAATTTTATAGTTTCACACACTGTTTAGCACTTGTTACTTGCTTTTAAGTAGATCAGGCACTTTGAGTAGTTCTTCTCAAATAGTGGTGTGGGCCCCCCTAGGGGTAGCGTGATGCGATGCCAGGGTGGGCGCATGTGATCCCATGGAAAATGCCTTGTCAGTACCATGCTGTATGATGCTACAAATCCTCCATTGAAAAAGTGTGCAGTACAAAACGTGCTCATCGTAGCCATTAATCCTGACTTCCTCATTTTGATTAAAAAACAAACAAAAAAAAAGTCAGCACACATTGTTTTACTAATTTCTGTTTTGTAGGTTGAAGGCCTACTGAAACCCACTACTACCGACCACGCAGTCTGATAGTTTATATATCAATGATGAAATCTTAACATTGCAACACATGCCAATATGGCCGGATTAACTTATAAAGTGCAATTTTAAATTTCCCGCCACACTTCCGTTTGAAAACGTCTATGTATGATGACGTATGCGCGTGACGTCAATCGTTGATACGGAAGTATTCGGACCCATTGAATCCAATAAAAAAACGCTCTGTTTTCATCCCAAAGTTCCACAGTATTCTGGACATCTGTGTTGGTGATTTTTTTGCAATTTGTTTAATGAACAATGGAGACTGCAAAGAAGAAAGCTGTAGGTGCGATCGGTGTATTAGCGGCGGACTACAGCAACACAACCAGGAGGACTTTGAGGTGGATAGCAGACGCGCTACCGTGAGTACAGCTTTGGCTTCCAAAAATTGTTGATCGCTTGCCCGTACGTGCGTGTCGCTATGTGCATGTCACGTACGTAACTTTGGGGAAATATATGTTTCTTGCCGACTCTGATGGCGGCCGGGGTGTCGTCGAAAGCTACAACGCCCGCCGCCGCCGCCGTCCCGTAGCTAAGTTAGCTTCAATGGCGTCGTTAGCAACAGCATTGTTAAGCTTCGCCAAGCTGGAAATTATTAACCGTGTAGTTACATGTCCATGGTTTAATAGTATTGTTGATCTTCTGTCTATCCTTCCAGTCAGGGGTTTATTTATTTTGTTTCTATCTGCATTTGAGCCCGATGCTATCACGTTAGCTCAGTAGCTAAAGAGCTTCGCCGATGTATTGTCGTGGAGATAAAAGTAAATGTGAATGTCCATTTCGCGTTCTCGACTCTCATTTTCAAGAGGATATAGTATCCGAGGTGGTTTAAAATACAAATCCGTGATCCACAATAAAAAAAAGAGAAAGTGTGGAATCCAATGAGCCAGCTTGTACCTAAGTTACGGTCAGAGCGAAAAAAGATACGTCCTGCCCTGCACTGTAGTCCTTCACTCTCACTTTCCTCATCCACAAATCTTTCATCCTCGCTCAAATTAATGGGGTAATCGTCGCTTTCTCGGTCCGAATCCCTCTCGCTGCTGGTGTAAACAATGGGGAAATGTGAGGGGCCCTATCCCCTGTTACGTCACGCTACTTCCGGTATGGGCAAGGCTTTTTTTTATCAGCGACCAAAAGTTGCGACCTTTATCGTCGTTGTTCTCTACTAAATCCTTTCAGCAAAAATATGGCAATATCGCGAAATGATCAAGTATGACACATAGAATGGATCTGCTATCCTCGTTTAAATAAATACATTTAATTTCAGTAGGCCTTTAAAGTGTTAAAATGCACGTGAGTCAATGTTGCTGATCAATTTGAACGTATTCTTATTTATTGAGTTTATTTAATTTCATTGTTCAGTATCAAATGGTTGAAGTCGGTCAAACAATTTTTTATAGTTGGAATAAGGATTTAAATTAAAATTTTGTTTTTGGCAAATTGGTGCACTTTTAATATTTTCTGTTGCATAATAAGAAACAATGTAAATAAAGTTATCATTATATATTTATGGAATTTTTCATTTTTTGCTTTATTGTTAACAAGGACACAATGTTATGCAGAGGTGTACTTACAACAATTCTACAGACACATTATACTATTTATAGTTTCAGTGGAGAGTTGCTTTCTTCTTCCTAGGGGGGGCGTAACAGAAAATAATTGAAAAGGACTGGCCTACAATAATTTGTATTATTTCCTTGTTCTTTTAGAACCTCCCCCTGGCGTGTTGGTTCTGTCCCAGGGTAGTTACTTGGTTCTGTCCTGTGATGGCAAAGTGGAGGTAGACGGAGCAAAGGTCAAGGTGTCCAAGCACATTTCAAACAACAACAACAACAACACAGGAGAGCAATCCTCCAGCGAGACCCGGACCACTGCAACCATGACGCGGAGCAACAAAGTTCTAATAAAAGCTGATGTGAACACAATGAAGGACACGCCTCGGGGTGAAGAAGTCCAAAACGGGACAGACAGACATCTTGCATCTCCTGTGCATGAAGTGGTCCAGACCAGCAGTACAACTGGAAAGACAGAAGTCGTGGACAAGAACAAGGTGACAAGAGGCTTAAAAAGGAAGTGGAAGTTGAATGGGAAGACAGTGGGAAGAGGACACTGGGATTGGGAGGGGTTTACAGTGGGGAGGGGCGGCACACCACTCTCTGTGTCCTCAGTGCGACTGAAGGATTCTGGGAATTACTCTTGTCTCCAACGAGGCCGCGAGAGGTTCTCGTTAAAGGTCATCGTGGCAGGTGAGTCACACTGAGCTAATGACATAAGGATTTTTTGTACAAACCCTGTTTCCATATGAGTTGGGAAATTGTGTTAGATGTAAATATAAACGGAATACAATGATTTGCAAATCATTTTCAACCCATATTCAGTTGAATATGCTACAAAGACAACATATTTGATGTTCAAACTGATAAACTTTTTTTTTTTGCAAATAATCATTAACTTTAGAATTTGATGCCAGCAACACGTGACAAAGAAGTTGGGAAAGGTGGCAATAAATACTGATAAAGTTGAGGAATGCTCATCAAACACTTATTTGGAACATCCCACAGGCGAACAGGTGGGTGCCATGATTGGGTATAAAAGTAGATTCCATGAAATGCTCAGTCATTCACAAACAAGGATGGGGCGAGGGTCACCACTTTGTCAACAAATGCGTGAACAAATTGTTGAACAGTTTAAGAAAAACCTTTCTCAACCAGCTATTGCAAGGAATTTAGGGATTTCACCATCTACTGTCCGTAATATCATCAAAGGGTTCAGAGAATCTGGAGAAATCACTGCACGTAAGCAGCTAAGCCCGTGACCTTCGATCCCTCAGGCGGTACTGCATCAACAAGCGACATCAGTGTGTAAAGGATATCACCACATGGGCTCAGGAACACTTCAGAAACCCACTGTCAGTAACTACAGTTGGTTGCTACATATGTAAGTGCAAGTTAAAACTCTCCTATGCAAGGCGAAAACCGTTTATCAACAACACCCAAAAACGCTGTCGGTGTCGCTGGGCCTGAGCTCATCTAAGATGGACTGATACAAAGTGGAAAAATTGTTCTGTGGTCTGACGAGTCCACATTTCAAATTGTTTTTGGAAACTGTGGACATCGTGTTCTCCGGACCAATGAGGAAAAGAACCATCCGGATTGTTATAGGCGCAAAGTTGAAAAGCCAGCATCTGTGATGGTATGGGGGTGTATTAGTGCCCAAGACATGGGTAACTTACATATCTGTGAAGGCGCCATTAATGCTGAAAGGTACATACAGGTTTTCGAGCAACATATGTTGCCATCCAAGCAACGTTACCATGGACGCCCCTGCTTATTTCAGCAAGACAATGCCAAGCCACGTGTTACATCAACGTGGCTTCATAGTAAAAGAGTGCGGGTACTAGACTGGCCTGCCTGTAGTCCAGACCTGTCTCCCATTGAAAATGTGTGGCGCATTATGAAGCCTAAAATAACATAACAGAGACCCCCGAACTGTTGAACAACTTAAGCTGTACATCAAGCAAGAATGGGAAAGAATTCCACCTGAGAAGCTTAAAAAATGTGTCTCCTCAGTTCCCAAACGTTTACTGAGTGTTGTTAAAAGGAAAGGCCATGTAACACAGTGGTGAACATGCCCTTTCCCAACTACTTTGGCACGTGTTGCAGCCATACAATTCTAAGTTAATTATTTGTAAAAAAAAAAAAAGTTTATGAGTTTGAACATCAAATATGTTGTCTTTGTAGTGCATTCAATTGAATATGGGTTGATTTGCAAATCATTGTATTCCGTTTATATTTACATCCTACACAATTTCCCAACTCATATGGAAACGGGGTTTGTACGAAAACTGAGGCAAAAGTTTGGCAAATTGTTATGTGTCGTGGTTAACCTTGCATGGCAGCTCCCGCCATCAGTGTGTGAATGTGTGTGTGAATGGGTGAATGTGGAAATAGTGTCAAAGCGCTTTGAGTACCTTGTAGGTAGAAGAGCACTATACAAGTACAACCCATTTACCATTACTTTTGGTATGTTTTTTAATTTATGTTTTAACGATCTTGAAATTGTTTAATACTTAACTTCAGCATATTAATACAACATGGACTGTTACAAAATTATGATGATTGTCAAAGATGTTAAAAAATGTGATAGTTCTACCTCAATGGAAGCTTTTATTATGCTAGGATACCCATGATTTCAGCCTTTTAAAGCTTGTCTTGGACAACCAATTTTTGACCTCGGTATTCGTCAGATCCTAGTTACGGCCCTGACTGCACTTCGTCATTAAGCATTTATTTTAATTGAAGAGTGTTTGTCCTGTTGTGCGGCATAGGGGTGCGCCACTCTGAAAAAATGCGGGTAACAATTGCATACGTTTCCCTGCAACCAGGAAACATAAAATGATGGGAAGTGAAGGCTGGAGAGCTAATACTTACAGTTTCTTGTGTGAAGTAAGCATAATATTTCGCTCTCAGTAACACTTAATAGTGAACAGAGAATTTTCCTGCTGAATTTCAGGAACCCATGTTCAGAGAGTCGTGTCAGTACTTCACCTGTTAATCCCGACATTGATGAGTTACCAGCTCCATTAGGCCGAGGGAATGCAGAGAGAAAACCGTCTCCCCAATCTAAAGCTTCATGCATTCCTCTACTGCTCAGAAGAATGCATGAAGCTTTTTGAAAAGGCTAATTTATCATCAGGGCATGTCAAGAGAGGTTAAAAAAAACAATAAATGTCTTGCAACAAGACTTGTCAAGCAAGCAGAAGATCTGACAAAAGACAATAACCTGCCCTCGTGTCATGGACTTAAAAACATACTACTGACAACACTTTTCACTGCAAGACTGCATTTTTATACAGAGAAGGAAAGAAAGGCAATAAAAAACAAACTGACAAAATCAAAATCAACTGGTGAACCTGGCAGCAGGAACATGGCTATGCGTGCAGCTGTGAAAAAGTTGAGATAGTGCACTATTTATATATGTGTGTATATATATATATATATATATATATATATATATATATATATATATATATACATATATATACATATATATATATATATATATATATATATATATATATATATATATATATATATATATATATATATATATATATATATATATATATATATATATATATATATATATATATATATATATATATATATATATACTACCGTTCAAAAGTTTGGGGTCACCCAAACAATTTTGTGGAATAGCCTTCATTTCTAAGAACAAGAATAGACTGTCGAGTTTCAGATGAAAGTTCTCTTTTTCTGGCCATTTTGAGCGTTTAATTGACCCCACAAATGTGATGCTCCAGAAACTCAATCTGCTCAAAGGAAGGTCAGTTTTGTAGCTTCTGTAACGAGATCAACTGTTTTCAGATGTGTGAACATGATTGCACAAGGGTTTTCTAATCATCAATTAGCCTTCTGAGCCAATGAGCAAACACATTGTACCATTAGAACACTGGAGTGATAGTTGCTGGAAATGGGCCTCTATACACCTATGTAGATATTGCACCAAAAACCAGACATTTGCAGCTAGAATAGTCATTTACCACATTAGCAATCTATAGAGTGTATTTCTTTAAAGTTAAGACTAGTTTAAAGTTATCTTCATTGAAAAGTACAGTGCTTTTCCTTCAAAAATAAGGACATTTCTATGTGACCCCAAACTTTTGAACGGTAGTGTATATATATATATGTTAGGTCAGGAAAAAACACAGAGGCTATTTCATCCCTACAAGCCTGCGAAACATGCTTGAGGGGTATTTTAAAATCCCCGGAAGAGAAGAGAAACCTGCGAAACAGGCTTGTAGGGATGGAATGGCCTCTGTGTTTTTTCCTGACCTAACGTATATTCCACTCTATCCCGGTATTGAGCACTGTGTAATGGATAAACCACATATACATTGACTATATGATATATATATATATATATATATATATATATATATATATATATATATATATATATATATATATATATATATATATATATATATATATATATATATATATATATATATATATATATATATATATATATATATGTATGTATGTATGTATATGTATATATATATATATATATATATATATATATATATATATATATATATATATATATATATATATATATATATATATATATATATATATATATATATATATGTATATATATGTGTGTGTATATATATATATATATATATATATATATATTTATATATATATATATATATATATATATATATATATATATATATATATATATATATATATATATATATATATATATATATATATATATATATATATATATATATATATATATATATATATATATATGTATATATGTATATATATGTATAAATAAATGGGTGATCAAGTGGATGGGTCAAATGCAGAGGACACATTTCACCACACCTAGTGTGTGTGTGACAATCATTGGTACTTTAACTTTTAAATATAAATATATATATATGTGTATATATATATATATATATATATATATATATATATATATATATATATATATATATATATATATATATATATATATATATATATATATATATATATATATATATATATATACACACACACACACACAGTCGCGATCAAAAGTTTACATACACTTGTAAATAACATAATGTCATGGCTGTCTTGAGTTTCCAATACTTTCTACAACTCTTATTTTTTTTGTGATAGAGTGATTGGAGCACATACTTGTTGGTCACAAAAAACATTCATGAAGTTTTGTTCTTTTATAAATTTATTATGGGTCTACTGAAAATGTGACCAAATCTGCTGAGTCAAAAGTATACATACAGCAATGTTAATATTTGGTTACATGTCACTGCAATAAGGCGCTTTTGGTAGCCATCCACAAGCTTCTGGCAAGCTTCTGGTTGCGTTTTCGACCACTCCTCTTGACAAAATTGGTGCTGTTCAGCTAAATGTGTTGGTTTTCTGACATGGACTTGTTTCTTCAGCATTGTCCACACGTTTAAGTCAGGACTTTGGGAAGGACATTCTAAAAACTTAATTCTAGCCTGATTCAGCCATTCCTTTACCACTTTTGACGTGTGTTTGGGGTCATTGTCCTGTTGGAACACCAACTGCGCCCAAGACCCAACCTCCGGGCTGATGATTTTAGGTTGTCCTAAAGAATTTGGAGGTAATCCTCCTTTTTCATTGTCCCATTTAAAGCACCAGTTCCATTGGCAGCAAAACAGGCCCAGAGCATAATACTACAACCACCATGCTTGACGGTAGGGGTGGTGTTCCTGGGATTAAAGGCCTCACCCTTTCTCCTCCAAACATATTGCTGGGTATTGTGGCCAAACAGCTCAATTTTAGTTTCATCTGACCACAGAACTTTCCTCCAGAAGGTATTATCTTTGTCCATGTGATGTCAAATTAAACAAAAATGTAGCTGCTTGGCCACAAAAATGGGCTGCATGGTCGAGTGGCCAAAAAGTTAAATTTTGGTCTCATCACTCCAAATTACTTTGTTCCAGAAGTTTTGAGGCTTGTGTCTGTGCTGTTTGGCATAATGTAAGCGGGATACTTTGTGACATTTGCGCAGAAATGGCTTTCTCCTGGCGACTCGACCATGTAGTCCATTGTTCTTCAAGTGCCTCCTTATTGTGCATCTTGAAACAGCCACACCACATTTTTTCAGAGAGTCCTGTATTTCAGCTGAAGTTATTTGTGGATTTTTCTTTGCATCTCGAGCAATTTTCCTGGCAGTTGTGGCTGAAATCTTTGCTGGTCTACCTGAATCCCTCATTTTCCACTTCTTAATCAGCGTTTGAACACTGCTGATTGGCATTCTCAATTCCTTGTATATCTTTTTAAACCCCTTTCCTGTTTTATGCAGTTCAATTACCTTTTCTCGCAGATATTTTGACAATTCTTTTGCCTTCCCCATGACTCAGGATCCAGAAACATCTGTGCAGCACTGGATGAAAGATGCAATTGTCTATCAGAAGCCCAGAAACTCACTGACCTTTTATACACACACATTAATTACAAACAAACATGTCACAGGTGAGGATTGGAACCTTGATTAGACATTCAAACCTGTTTGTGTCAACCTTTGTGCATGTTATCAGATCAAAGTCACTGGGGTATGTAAACTTTTGATCAGGGTCATTTGGGTACTTTCTTTTGTCATTTTGATTTAAAAAGGGTAAACACAGTTGTTTGCCAATAAATAGCTTCAGACAACCACTAAGCATGAGTGGAAGAAAGGTTTTTGTGTTATCATTCATATTCTCTGAAGAATGGCCAAGAAATCATACATTCTCCATCGGTATGTAAACTTATGAGCACAACTATATGTGTGTATATATATATATATATATATATATATATATATATATATATATATATATATATATATATATATATATATATATATATATATATATATATATATATATATATATATATATATATATATATGTATGTATGTATGTATGTATGTATATATCCTGACTTAAACATGTAAACTTTTGATCGCGACTGTATATATATATATATATATATATATATATATATATATATATATATATATATATATATATATATATATATATATATATATATATATATATATATGTATGTGTGTATATATATATATATATATATATGTATGTGTATATATATGTATATATATATATGTATGTGTATATATATATGTATATATATATATATATATATATATATATATATATATATGTGTATATATATATATATATGTATATATATATATATATGTATATATATATGTATGTATATGTATATATGTATGTATGTATATATATATGTATGTATATATATATATATGTATATATATATATATATATATATGTATGTATATATATATATATGTATATATGTATGTATATATATATATATATATATATATATATATATATATATATATATATATATATATATATATATATATATATATATATATATATATATATATATATATATATATGTATGTATGTATGTATGTATGTATGTATGTATGTATGTATGTATGTATGTATGTATGTATGTATGTATGTATGTATGTATGTATGTATGTATGTATGTATATCATTATATAAAGTCAGTACTTTGGGAAGGCCATTCTAAAAACCTTAATTCTATCCTGATTTAGCCATTCCTTTACCACTTTTGACGTGCGTTTGGGGTCATTGTCCTGTTGGAACACCCAACTGCGCCCAAGACTTAACCTCCGGGCTGATGATTTTAGGTCGTCCTGAAGAATTTGGAGGTAATCCTCCTTTTTTCATTGTCCCATTTACTCTCAGTAAAGCACCAGTTCCATCGGCAGCAAAACAGGCCCAAATCATAATACTACCACCACCATACTTGACGGTAGGGATGGTGTTTCTGGGATTAAAGGCCTCACCTTTTCTCCTCCAAACATATTGCTGGGTATTGCGGCCAAACAGCTCCATTTGTGTTTCATCTGACACCACATGGACAAAGATAAAACCTTCTGGAGGAAAGTTCTGTGGTCAGATGAAACATCAATTTAGCTGTTTGGCCACAATACCCGGCAATATGTTTGGAGGAGAAAAGGTGAGGCCTTTAATCCCAGGAACACTTTTTTGAAACTGCTCTGTGACATGTGCTGTTGACCTCTTGGCCAGGTCACCCTTGTGAAAGAGGTCTTGATCTCAATGGGTTTCTTATCTGGTTAAATAAATATTCTAATCCCAAGAACACCAGGCCTACCGTCAAGCATGGTGGTGGTAGTATTATGCTCTGGGCCTTTTTTGCTGCCAATGGAACTGGTGCTTTACAGAGAGTAAATGGGACAATAAAAAAGGAGGATTACCTCCAAATTTTTCAGGACAACCTAAAATCATCAGCCGGGAGGTTGGGTCTTGGGCGCAGTTGGGTGTTCCAACAGGACAATGACCCCAAACACACGTCAAAAGTGGTAAAGGAATGGCTAAATCAGGCTAGAATTAAGGTTTTAGAATGGCCTTCCCAAAGTCCTGACTTAAACGTGTGGACAATGCTGAAGAAACAAGTCCATATCAGAAAACCAACACATTTAGCTGAACTGCACCAATTTTGTCAAGAGGAGTGGTCAAAAAAAATTCTACCAGAAGCTTGTGGATGGCTACCAAAAGCGCCTTACTGCAGTGAAACTTGCCAAGGGACATGTAACCAAATATTAACATTGCTGTATGTATACTTTTGACCCAGCAGATTTGGTCACATTTTCAGTAGACCCATAATACATTCATAAAAGAACCAAACTTCATGAATGTTTTTTGTGACCGACAATCACTCTATCACAAAAAAATAAGAGTTGTAGAAATTATTGGAAACAAAAGTCATAATTTCTCCGTAGTTGTTGGTCCAAAGCTAACAAGGATTTTCGATAAAAATGAGGGCAATACGTTTATTTGTGGTCGTTGTTTATTTTCCGATGTACATATCGCCGGCAGGAGTGTGTTAGAGAGCCACTGGTCACTAAAGACAGCATGAATGTAGCGGCGGAGTGCATCAAAAACGACAAAAAAAATTGCTCCAAAATTGTTATTATTGATACTATATTGATTAAATAAAAGCATGTTTTATCTAAAGAGTATGAGCTGGAGTAAATTTAGAACTATATTTCGACTTATTAATTTGTTTCATTTCGTCAGGAAAACGATTGTCCGAACAATTACAATTGCATGTTTCAGGCACAGCAGCACACGCCCTAGGTACTAAAAATGGGGCCGCTGGTTTAGCTCTCCATACTCTCAAAGAGCTTTGCGCGAGTCCGCCATTGCAGTCCGACGTTGTAGTCAACAAGCATCTTATTTTTCTCCATGTGGCAGACTGGCTCGTACATGCACAAGCATCCTTCGCTGTTGCCATTTCTAATACAAACCAGCGTATAGTTGGACCTTAATCTTGTCTGTAGACTCCATATGGAAGCACTAAAAACTGCAACAAGCATTGCGGGGAAAAGACTCTGTCGAAGCGGAGCCACGTAAATAAGACCGTACACAAAACGACGCATCCTAAATGGACGGTCAGAAAGCGACCTGAAACAGCCTGTAAAACATAATCTATGCAACATTTTGACCAAAGAACCACCATCATGTGTTATGTAGACCGCAAGGAAGTGTTTTAAATTTGGAATAAAATCAGTAATACCCTTAAAGCAGGGGTGTCAAACTCAAATACAGAGTGGGCCAAAATTTAAAACTGAACAAAGCCGCGGGCCAAGGTTGAACAAATTAACCTTTTAATAGGGACCCAAACAAGTTTTGCATTGAATATTGAACAAGCAAGGATTATATAACTTTATAATGACATGCAAAATCGAGTTTCAAATAATAATAATAGTAATTAAAAAATATCAATGGCATATCAAATACAATTTCAATAAAAATATCAATCAATCAATCAATCAATGTTTATTTATATAGCCCTAAATCACAAGTGTCTCAAAGGGCTGTACAAGCCACAACGACATCCTCGGTGTCGAGTGGGTCTGACATAATATTGTGAAAGTCCAACACATCAGCGAAAGTCCAGTCCATGGTGGGGCCAGCGGGAACCATCCCGAGCGGAGACGGGTCAGCAGCGTAGAGATGTCCCCATCTGATGGACAGGCTAGCGGTCCACCCCGGAGCAGAGTAGAAAAGAAAAGAAAAGAAACGGCAGATCAACTGGTCTAAAAAGGGAGTCTATTTAAAGGCTAGATTATACAAATGAGTTTTAAGATGAGACTTAAATGCTTCTACTGAGGTAGCATCTCTAACTTTTACCGGGAGGGCATTCCATAGTATTGGAGCCCGAATAGAAAACGCTCTATAGCCCGCAGACTTTTTTTGGGCTCTGGGAATAAAAATAGAATGCCTCTTTTCTATTTGCAGCCTTCTGAGGTAAATATCAACATTAACTTTTTCCACAGGCTAATAAATTTGAAAATAAAATAACAATGAATAAAACAACCATTCAGGACTTTAAACTGCTCAGTTTGCAACACACTGATCTAATCTGATGTGCCCAAGCCAGATACCTGCCATCTTTTCTTGGATGCTAGTTCATTAATGTCGGGGCTCAGGCTTTGAGCTGAGGCAACCTTCATTATCGAACGAAGGTGTTCATCAGTCATTATATCTCGTCCACCCGGACCACAGTCTTGGGAGCGTGTCTTAAACGCACTGCCTTTAACGTACTCTATGAGCTATCGTCAAGTCCGCTTTTCATCCATTCTAACATCGTTCAGACCCAGTCACAAGATATGTGCGACTTCTGTACGCACACACGAGTGAATGCAACGCATACTTGATCAACAGCGATACAGGTTACACTGAGGGTGCCAGTATAAAAAACGTTAACACTGTTAGAAATATACGCCACACTGTGAATCCACACCAAACAAGAATGACAAACACATTTCGGGAGAACATCCGCACCGTAACACAACATAAACACCACAGAACAAATACCCAGAATCCTTTGCAGCATTAACTCTTCTGGGACGCTACAAAATACACCCCCGCTACCACCAAACCTCCCCCCCACACACACACCTTGAAGCGTCCCGGCCAAATTTGGCCCGCGGGCCAGAGTTTGACACCCATGCCTTAAAGCAGGGGTGTCCAAACCTTGTCCACTGAGGGCCGCACACTGAAAAATCAAAGCAAGCGGGGGCCATTTTGATATTTTTTTATTTTAAAAACCAATACAATATATGTATAAAAAATATACATTAAGGCCTCCACTCAGGCTTGGGACCCCAAAGGGTTTTGGTCCAAAAAATATTTAAAATGTGTCATTATTCAGTATTATTATCTCTAGATCAACATTAGGTCTATCTGTCAATATAACGTTTTAAAAGATTTAAGTCGTATGCTCTTTTTGTCAAAGAAAACCCTGTTTTTTTATGGAAAAAAACACAAAATATGCAATATTTTCACCCAATAAAAATTTTAAGGGGAATATTTTAGATTATATAATAATTGGAGCCTTAAAAGGTCAATAACTCATAACACCATTGATTTTAATTCATTATTATTTTTTTAGCAATGACACTTAAAAACAAATCACACAAAAATTATTGGGGAACCAAAAGGGTCCTACTCATTAAAGTGTTAAAAAATAAATTATAAATTTTTTTTACTGTTTACTTTTAACACAATAATCTCGAGATCAACTTCAGATCTATCCGTCAAGTATACGTTGTATTGTTGTTTATGTTTTTTGTTTGTTCGTTTTAGGCCCTTCTTTAAAAAAATAAAAAAAAAGGTCAATTTTTTATATGGCAAACACAAAATATGCAACATTTTCCCAAAAAAATATCTCAAAGTGCAATATTTAATGTGACGTAATTGGAGCCTTGGATAGGTCAATAATTCATAATAACATTGATTTTGATTCATTATTATTTTTTAAAGAAAGAAATAGCCTGCATGGCAGCTTTGTGTTATTAGAGTAAACATTGCAACATTTTCTTGTTACATTTCACCTGTTTGGTCTTTCATACCACTTTTTATGTTTTTAATATTTTTAATCGTATTTTAAAATGGGCCGTGGGGCCGTTAAAAAATGACCTGCGGGCCGCACTTTGGACATCCCTGCCTTAAAGAGTTACACAAGGGTACTACTGCACTAGATGCAGCCTGGTACCACAGTTCTAAAACCAATGGATTGAACATTCATTACACAACCTGAAAATTGTACCTGCAAACGACTTTGAAGAGTGACAGTATTTGTGCTATGATGTATCTATCGTAGATCCTCCAGAGAGTCCCAGCTTGTCCTGCAGCAAAAAGTCACCCAGCAGTAAGATTCGCTGTGAGTGGACGCCGGAGAAACCATTGATTTTACAACCTGACTGCTACATTTTGCTCGGTAAAAGGTAGGAACCAGTAGCTGTAAGTGTATTGATACAATAACACTCATCTATAAGATTAATACAGGTCTTATCAGGCTGGGCTAGATGTCTGCCATTGTGCTCATTACTGGTGTTTGTCATTCTATCAAGATTGTTGTGCTCTCCTGTATTGTACTTTACACTAACTTGTACACCCCAGCAAACTAGAGCACAATCAGTAACAGTAGTTATTTTAAGCTGCCACGTCCACTCTTGATTTCCTTCCATGTCACTGACACACTCTCAGGCCCAGCGACACCTTCCATCGTTTCCACTGTTCCTTCTCCTCCCGTTGGTCCCGATGCTGGTGCGCCCTGGACCAAGACGAGGATGAGCTCAGGACACTTCACGTGGCCTACTTGTGCGTCACAAGCATGGCGGGCAACGCCACCAGCCCCATCTTGTCCTTTTTCCCCCTGGACATTTGTAAGTTCCTATCGCCTCAACAGCATCGGTTCTGGTTTTGGAGTTAGGCATCTCGCTTGTCCCTTCTTTCTCAGTGAAGCCGGACCCCCCGGCTGGGGTGTCGGTGCGACAGGAAGTAGGACAGGAGACCAGGATATCGGTGAACTGGAATTTCCCCGCCTCCTGGAAATCTCAAGACAACTATTATGAGCTCATTTATGAACTCAAATATCAACCAGTCAATTCTTCTCATGAGCAGGTAAACACCAATAACAATGATGCAGACCTCCACAATGGCCAAAAAGCTTAACACGAACGATTCACGTGCGTGCGTACCGACTCCTTTTTGACCCTCTTTCCATTCCGTAGCGTAAGAAGTGCAATGGTGTCCAGTTACTGTCGAGCCACGACCTCAAAAATAGCAAAGCCATGGCAAGTCATTCTCCCAACAAGACCAGACTACCGTATTTTTCGGACTATAAGGCGCACTTAAAATCCTTTCATTTTCTCAAAACTCGACAGTGCGCCTTATAACCCGGTGCGGAATCATTTTGGTTGTGCTTACCGACCTCGAAGCTATTTTATTTGGTACATGGTGAAATGATAAGTGTGACCAGTAGATGGCAGTCACACATAAGAGATACATGTAGACTACAATATGACTCAAGTAAACAACACTGACATTTTATATGTTCCATTGAAAATGTAGAACATTACACACGGCGCTCAAAAATCTATCAAAATGTTTTAGTACGACTTTGGTAAAGTGCAAAGCCGCACCGCTTGATGTGCTTCAACATACGAGTATTATTATGGTATGTGTATAAGGTAAGACATCTACTGTTTTGTTTCGCAATATTATGCAAAAGCAACTTTTCTTACCTTCTGGTACCTGCTGATCTGTATTTGGGATCTGCATAAGTCTTGAAAATGTGCGCGCGTCTGCCTTTGTAGTCCGCCGTAGTCAATAAGCTTTTACCTTTTTCTCTATCTTCTTGTTATGGGACATTCATCCTCCGCTGTTGCCATTTCTAATATAAAGTAGTGTAAAGTTCTTACTTATATCTGTCAGTAAACTCGCCATGAAAGCGCTAAAACATACCGGTGTAGTGAGTTTACATTATTCACTCAAGGAAATTTAGTTATTCGAGAGTTCCCGTCGGACGTTTTTTCACGGGACACAATTCCGGCGTTGTTGTTGCACTAGTGCAGGGGTCCCCAAACTTTTTGACTCCAGAGCCGCATTGGGATAAAACAATTTGGCTGGGGGCCGCCCTATATTATATATATATATATATATATATATATATATATATATATATATATATATATATATATATATATATATATATATATATATATATATATATATATATATATATATATACATATATATATATATATATATATATATATATATATATGGGTATATATTATATGGGTACATATATATATATGTATTATATGGGTATATGTGTCTATATGTGTATATATATATATATATATATATATATATATATATATATATATATATATATATATATATATATATATATATATATATATATACTCATACATATATATTCCTCACGCACTAATTGACTTAAAGAGCGCACTTGCTGCATGTCACGTTATCGATGGTAAAATGCATTTTTAGACAATATGATTTGCCTGAGTGGCTAGTAGATGGTAGAAAATGGACTAATAAGTATATATATATATATATATATATATATATATATATATATATATATATATATATATATATATATATATATATATATATATATATATATATATTATATGGGTATATATTATATGGGTACATATATATATATGTATTATATGGGTATATGTGTCTATATGTGTATATATATATATATATATATATATATATATATATATACTCATACATATATATTCCTCACGCACTAATTGACTTAAAGAGCGCACTTGCTGCATGTCACGTTATCGATGGTAAAATGCATTTTTAGACAATATGATTTGCCTGAGTGGCTAGTAGATGGTAGAAAATGGACTAATAAGGACACATTTAAAAAAAAAATTATAATTAAAAAAAAAACAATTTTTATTTTTATTTTTTATTTTTTTAACTTGGGACTTCCTGCGGGCCGGATTTTGGACGCTGTGGGGCCGTATCCGGCCCGCGGGCCGTAGTTTGGGGACCCCTGCACTAGTGAGCCATGAATGAGGACATGCTGCTCCGTTATTATATATTGACACTTCTTCCACTCCCGTCCTTGCCGTATCTGGCCCGCGAATGAATTATCTATGGCCCCCGGGAAGATATTTGATTAGTATTAGAACCGGCCCGCAGGCCACAGCCGCCTGCTGCTGTTTTGCACGCACCAATACTCCATCAGTGTTGGCGCTAGGAATTTTCAAAAGGTCAAGTCATGAAAATGGGGTCCCACAGTAAATTTTTGAGATCCCACTTTTTTGTAACCGTTTTGAAAACAAATGATAAATGTATGCATTATCCTGTTACATCTCACATTCTATATTGTGTTTTGGAAAACGGTTGTCATAAACGTTACTTAATTCATTTTAAAAAAATTATACAAAAGAAAACACATTTTTATGCATATGTAAATGTATTTAGTTGTATTCATTCACTTTCTTCCACTGCCGGTATTTTTTTCTATATTTTTATTGTAATATTTTCAGAATGTGTTTGTTCTATTTTTGGCCAAAGTAAGACAAAGAAAACATTCTGAAGTTGTCTTTATTTTTTAGTTTTAATGCCACGATTTTAATAGTCCGGCCCGCATGTGCACAGATATTCCTCCATGCGGCCCCTGAGCTAAAATGAGTTTGACCCACCTGAGATTGACGCAACACTTCTGTGTTTGGACACTACGTACTTACGCTGCTTATTAGTGATATTATACAAAATGTGGATTACTACGTTCATGCCTTGATTGTCAAATACGTAGTTGGTAACGTAACCTGTGACATTTATTACCAAATCAATGCTTTTCATAAACTCGCGTTGTACTTATGACAGGGGAACACTTTTTTTGGCGCACATGAATATGCTGAAATAATATGTATCCTCTACGAACTTCATGTGTGGTTAATGAAATGAGTCCAAATTCACAAGTTTTGTTGTAGATGTTGCTGCTACATATGTACAAAATAAACCACATACTGTTAAATGTCACTTTAGGAAATTTAGTAAATTACATTATCACATCCTGTAATTAGATTTTGATGTTATTATTTATTTCATCTTCTGATAGAATATAAATTAATGGGAGCATTTTAAAACTCTGCCAGACTCAATTCCACCTTTTAGACCAGACCTGGGCATTGTGCGGCCCGCGGGCCGCATCCGGCCCTTTGTACGTCCCTGTCCGGCCCGCGTGAGGCCAATTACAAATTACAAAATAAATTTTAAAAAGCATCTATTTCGAGTGTGCAATACAACGGTGCTGCTTTTGTTTTGAAAAGCGTTATTTGTATTACTTCCGTGTGGACGTATGCTCGTGCGCGCAGCGGCAATCTCAAATTACAAAATAAATTTAAAAAAACATCTTTGTCGTGCGTGCAATACAACTGTGCTGCTTTTATTTTGAAAAGTGTTATATGTGCGTATGTCCTGTGAGGGAAGGCGCACAGCGACAAGTGATGCCCGCTAAAAAGAGAAAAGTTGATGACGAATGGCGTGTTTTCAACAAGACAAGTAAAGGTAAAGCTGTGTGCTTATTTGTGGTACACATGTTGCTGTGTTTAAAGAATATAGTGTAACGACCTGCTGAAGTAGATGTTGTCTTCTTGAGTTGCGTAAATGAGGAGTGAGGAGACGTGCGTGTGGAAGGAACGAGATATGTTGAGCTGTGTTAGTATAGCTTGCTCAATAAAAGTTTAAAAAGAGCGTCAGACTTGATGTGCACTTCTTCTGGACGCTACAATTGGTGGCAGAAGTAAAACTTTGCGCATACTGCACTGTTTGTGTGCTACGTCATCGGGAGGTACGTGCCACGTGAGGAGCTCGCCGCAAAGAGAGAGAGAGAGAGAGAGAGAGAGAGAGAGAGAGAGAGAGAGAGAGAGAGAGAGAGAGAGAGAGAGCGTTTACAGGTGCAGCCACGCTGCTTGCCACGGGGGGAATTCCGCCCTCAATGAAGACTCCCAGGTTTGATGGCAAGGCGAACTGGGAGGCATTTCATCCCACTTGTGACATCAATTGTAGCGTCCAGAAGAAGTGCACACCAAGTCTGATGCACTTTTTAAACTTTTATTGAGCAAGCTATACTAACACAGCTCAACTTATCTCGTTCTTTCCAAAAGGAAAACCAATCCTCACTCCTCATTTCCGCAACAGCAACGCTTCCTCCTTCTTCGCCAATCACCTTACAGGCGTGCTACGTTCACAACGTTTTCTTATCTGGTTAAATAAAGGTTTTACAACAAAGAGGATGCAGGATAAAGTGACAGAAATTGAAATTTTTGTATTGTAATATACATCAGGAAGTGTTGTGTAAGAAAGTGTTAAAAATAAAACCATCAAAAGCCATCTGCTTTTGTATAAAGATAAGTTAGGTTAAATGAAAATATTATTATTATTATTATCTATCTTACGGTATATCAAAAATAATTTGAGCAAAATTTAATTGAAATATTGTCAGTGTGGCCCTCCAGCAGTGCTCGGGTTGCTCATGCGGCCCCCGGTAAAAATTAATTGCCCACCCCTGTTTTAGACTAATGAACATTATCACATTAATGATTCAGGAAGTACAATATAGATAAGGACAAATTGAATTCTACTAAACACAACAAGTAAGTGTAAAAAAAACGAAAACAAGATTTTTACTTTTTCAGAATGTGCTTTGTCTAAACTAATCCTATTCAGTAACAGTAGAAGAGAAAATGAAACACAAATACAAATACAAACATCGTTTCCATATGAGTTGGGAAATTGTGTTAGATGTAAATATAAACTGAATACAATGATTTGCAAATCATTTTCAACTCATATTCAGTTGAATATGCTACAAAGACAACATATTTGATGTCCAAACTGATAAACTTTTTTTTTTTTGCCAATAATCATTAACTTTAGAATTTGATGGCAGCAACACATGACAAAAATGTTGGGAAAGGTGGCAATAAATACTGATAAAGTTGAGGAATGCTCATCAAACACTTATTTGGAACATCCCACAGGTGAACAGGCAAATTGGGAACAGGTGGGTGCCATGATTGGGTATAAAAGTAGATTCCATGAAATGCTCAGTCATTCACAAACAAGGATGGGGCGAGGGTCACCACTTTGTCAACAAATGTGTGAGCAAATTGTTGAACAGTTTAAGAAAAACCTTTCTCAACCAGCTTTTGCAAGGAATTTAGGGATTTCACCATCTACAGTCCGTAATATCATCAAAGGGTTCAGAGAATCTGGAGAAATCACTGCATGTAAGCAGCTAAGCCCGTGACCTTCGATCCCTCAGGCTGTACTGCATCAACAAGCGACATCAGTGTGTAAAGGATATCACCACATGGGCTCAGGAACACTTCAGAAACCCACTGTCAGTAACTACAGTTGGTCGCTACATCTGTAAGTGCAAGTTAAAACTCTCCTATGCAAGGCGAAAACCGTTTATCAACAACACCCAGAAACGCAGTCGGCTTCACTGGGCCTGAGCTCATCTAAGATGGACTGATACAAAGTGGAAAAGTGTTCTGTGGTCAGACGAGTCCACATTTCAAATTGTTTTTGGAAACTGTGGACGTCGTGTCCTCCGGACCAAAGAGGAAAAGAACCATCCGGATTGTTATAGGCGCAAAGTTGAAAAGCCAGCATCTGTGATGGTATGGGGGTGTGTTAGTGCCCAAGACATGAGTAACTTACACATCTGTGAAGGCGCCATTAATGCTGAAAGGTACATACAGGTTTTGGAGCAACATATGTTGCCATCCAAGCAACGTTACCATGGACGCCCCTGCTTATTTCCGCAAGACAATGCCAAGCCACGTGTTACATCAACGTGGCTTCATAGTAAAAGAGTGCAGGTACTAGACTGGCCTGCCTGTAGTCCAGACCTGTCTCCCATTGAAAATGTGTGGCGCATTATGAAGCCTAAAATACCACAACGGAGTTGATTTTTGGGTGTAATATTAAATGATAAAATGAATTGAAAATCTCATATAAAAGTATACAGCATAAGGTGGCAAGAACCCCATCGATAATGAATAAAGCAGGGGTGTCCAAAGTGCGGCCCGGAGGCTATCTGAGTTTTGTTGGCCCGCAGCATATTGTGGGAAGAAAATACAACCGTATAACTATTAGAAAACAAGAGCAAAAAATCGAAATGTAATGAAAAAAAGCTGACATTTTTCAACTAATAATTAATGATAATAAATACAGAACAAAAATGTAAACACAACACTTTTGTTTTTGCTCCCAATGCCAATGTAATTTAATAATACTAACACAGACAGTCCTAAGCGTATTAGCATATTAGCTAATGCTAACAACGCTCACTTGATTATATTACGATAGCACGTACAAATATGCACGAAAACACCCCTGCAGATGTAGTGAGTCTTAGTCTGCGTTGTGTAGTTTTTTAAATAAAAGACACCGTTTCATTATTTATTGGTAACCTTTGTTGGAAACACAAAACACACACACACAGGTCTCAGCTTTCTGGCGGAGTGATTTCTGCTCTTTCCAACTCCAAAGTCCAAAGCAAGAGGAAGTAAACAACCATTCATTATTATAAAAATAATAATAAATGAAATCACATTAACAAAAACGTTTTATCAGAAAAAATAATAATGCACAAACCCAGGTCTCAGCTTTCTGGCGGACTGCTTTCTGCTCCTGTGTGGTGTAAATACCTTGCGTAAATGCGACCAAACAATTCACACAGTCGACGCTCTACTTCAGGGGTCCCCAAACTTTTTGACTCAGGGGCCGCATTGGCTTAAAAAACAATTTGGCCGGGGGCCGGGCTGTACATATATATATATATATATATATATATATATATATATATATATATATATATATATATATATATATATATATATATATATATATATATATATATATATATATATATATATATATATATATATATATATATATATATATATATATATATATATATATATATTTCATATATATACTGTGTATATATATATATATATATATATATATATATATATTTCATATATATACTGTATATATATATATGTATATTGATATATATATATATATATATATATTAGATAGCGCACTTTCCGCGCGCGCGATGATGTCACGTTATCGATGACAAAATGCATTTTTAGGCAATACGATTTTCCTGTGCGGCTAGGAGACACCGTGAGTAGCAAGCGGTACAAAGTGGATGAGAATTATTAGAAATATTTTTTTAAATTTTGTTTTTTATACTTGGGACTTCCCGCGGGCCTGATTTTGGACGCTGGCGGGCCGGATCCGGCCCGCGGGCCGTAGTTTGGGGACCAATGCTCTACTTCTTAATTAACGAAATTGTGCAGAAAAATAACTTAAAACAACACATCTCTTGTACCCACAACATTATTGTGTTAACTTTTAAACTATTTAGGGACGTTTAGGAAGAATATTTACAACGGAAGGGGAAGAAACACGGAGCATGGAAGAACTATTACCTTCCAACTCAAAAGTCCGAAGCAAGAGGAAGTAAACAACCGAAAAAAACGCATTGACACTTCCCGCACCGGACATCCGGTTCTTCAAAAATAAAAGCGATACTTCAAAATAAAATATAACACCCTGTCTAGTTCATAATATAGCGCAACAACATCACACTATTACACAGACATTATACGTGTGACAATTTAGTCAGTACAAACAGTTTTAGTTATAGTTTAAAACTTGCAAACGTTGCTTGAAGTGATAAATGAAGACTCCATTCAAGTAGAAACGAAGTAGACTTAGGCGACTCGAAGTCAGAACGGCACTCCCGGTTGAAATCTCTAAACAGGTGGGAACTGCAGCACCTGCAGTGGGCAAAATCGCCCTGGCACAAACAATAGCACACCTTTTCAGTGTCTTTGCTCGTTTTTTTGTTTTTTTTAACTATTTGCGTCATGGCTGCACCGTTTTATAAGCCGCACGGTTCAAAGCGTGGGAAAAAATTAGCAGCTTATAGTCCAGAATTTACAGTACTTACAGTAAGGGTTTAAACATGTGTATTTTTAAACTAGAGTGTGAACTCACAGAACTTATTACTATGTGTGTGTACGGTCAAATCTACCTAGCAACAGCGGTCGGTCCTCACAACTACAGAAGTAAAATATTTTTTTAACTTTGTGTGTTTTGCATTCTGAAGTGAGGTTGCAACTCTCTACTCCCATCTAGTGCTAGATATATATATTTTCATCATGCTAGCTATAGTGGAAAGGGGGGCCCTCACAACCTACTAACCAAACGTTGGTCCACACAAAGTAAGCAAGACGTGTGTGTGTGTGTGTGTGTGTGTGTGTGTGTGTGTGTGTGTGTGTGTGTGTGTGTGTGTGTGTGTGTGTGTGTGTGTGTGTGTGTGTGTGTGTGTGTGTGTGTGTGTGTGTGTGTGTGTGTGTGTGTGTGTGTGTGTGTGTGTGTGTGTGTGTGTTCGTGTTCTCAGGTAAAGATGATCAAGTGGCGTCGCTCTTTCACCATCACTGATGCCCTGTCAGGTGTGGAGTATGTGATCCACATCAGAATTAAAGATGAATTCGATGGCCTGTGGAGCGACTGGAGTGCTCCAGTGTACGGCAGCAGTTGGACCGGTAACTATTTAACAAAACAAACTTCTTGTCCTGTTATTGCACACCATTTCCTCCTTTAGGGGAGATTACATAAGGCATCATCATCATCATCATCATCATCATCATAACCTTCATTATGTACAGTAGGATGTGTGATGATGATGTTGGCATCCGCTTGGAATGCAGCAGTACTTAATCCTCCCTGGATACACAGATGTAGTCATGGCAACCTGAGAAGGAACTACTGTTTCCTTCCTGAAGCTTCAAACGAGAGTTCCATGTAACACAAATTAGTATGCAAACATTTATTTTTATTTTGGCAAGCTGCTTTTCCTGTCTTTGTTACAAAAATGCAACTGAATGAAATACGATCCAATACAAAAGCTGTGTTTATATTCTGAAAAGCCTATAATGCTCAGTATAAGAGTTATTCCTTGCAGAGTATGGTTATTATTATTATTGTTATAATTATACTAGTGTACAACTGCTATATTGGAGTAAAAACACATACTATTGTTGGCAAATATTGGATGTACATTCACTGTGATGAGGTGGCGACTTGTCCAGGGTGTACCCCGCCTTCCGCCCCAATGCAGCTGAGATATAGGCTCCAGCGACCCCCCCCGTGACCCCGAAAGGGACAAGTGGTAGAAAATGAATGGATGGATGTACAGTCACTCCATGACCATGAAAAAACCCAACAATAAATACAGCTGTTGTTTTGTACCTGCTGAATAGTACTTATATTAATCAAAGTATTGTTCCGTTTCAGACACAAGGACCCAAGAACCTTCATTATCGCTGAATGACTATATGGTGAATATAACAGTTATTATTGTACTTGTACGTTTAAAACAAAATATTGTAATTACATTGTCACCTAAGTCTTATTTTACTTTGCTACATTTTCAATTCCACTCCGATTAATTGAGCAATGTTGGCTGCCCTCAGAGGCATATACAAAACCCAAACCCAGTGAAGTTGGCACGTTGTGTAAATTGTAAATAAAACAGAATACAATGATTTGCAAATCATTTTCAACTTATATTCAATTGAATTCCCTGCAAAGACAAGATATTTAATGTTGGAATAGAGAAATGTAATTCTTTATGCAAATAATCATTAACTTAGAATTTAATGGCAGCAACAAATTGCAAAAAAGTTGGCACAGGGGCATTTTTACCACTGTGTTACATGGCCTTTCCTTTTAACAACACTCAGTAAACGTTTGGAAACTGAGGCGACCAATTTTTGAAGCTTTTCAGGTGGAATTCTTTCCCATTCTTGCTTGATGTACAGCTTAAGTTGTTCAACAGTCCGGGGTCTCCGTTGTGGTATTTTAGGCTTCATAATGCGCCACACATTTTCAATGGGAAACAGGTCTGGACTACAGGCAGGCCAGTCTAGTACCCGCACTCGTTTACTATGAAGCCACGCTTTTGTAACATGTGGCTTGGCATTTTCTTGCTGAAATAAGCAGGGGCGTCCATGAAAAAGACGTTGCTTGGATGGCAACATATGTTGCTCTAAAACCTGTATATACCTTTCAGCATTAACGATGCCTTCACATATATGTAAGTTACTCATGCCTTGGGCACTAATACACCCCCATACCATCACAGATGCTGGCTTTTGAACTTTGCGCATATAACAATCCGGATGGTTATTTTCGTCTTTGTTCCGGAGGACACGACGTCCACAGTTTCCAAAAACAATTTGAAATGTGGACTTGTCAGGCCACAGAACACTTTTCCACTTTGCATCAGTTCATCTTAGATGAGCTCGGGCCCAGCGAAGCCGGCGGCGTTTCTGGGTGTTGTTGATAAATGGCTTTGGCTTTGCATAGTAGAGTTTTAACTTGCACTTACAGATGTAGCGACAAACTGAAGTTACTGAGCGTGGTTTTCTGAAGTGTTCCTGAGCCCATGTGGTGATATCCTTTACACACTGATGTCGGCTTTGAGGGATCGAAGGTCTCGGGCATTCAATGTTTATTACGCAACATGCAGTGATTTCTCCATGATGTGGTGAAATCCCTAAATTCCTTGCAATAGCTCGTTGACAAAAATGTTGTTCTTAAACTGTTGGACAATTTGCACACGCAATGTTCACTAGGTGGTGACCCTCGCCCCATCCTTGTTTGTGAATGACTGAGCATTTCATGGAAGCTGCTTTTATACCCAATCATGGCACACACCTGTTCCCAATTCGCCTGTTCACCTGTGGGATGTTCCAATTAAGTGTTTGATGAGCATTCCTCAACTTTCTCAGTCTTTTTTGCCACTTGTGCCAGCTTTTTTGAAACATGTTGCAGGCATCAAAATCCAAATGAGCTGCTAATTGCAAAAAAATAAAAACATTTCTCAGTTCGAACATTAAATATCTTGTCTTTGCTGTCTATTCAATTGAATATAGGTTGAGAAGGATTTGCAAATCATTGTATCCTGTTTTTATCTACCATTTACACACTGTGCCAACTTCACTGGTTTTAGGTTTTGTTTATGAGTATAAATGTATAATCGCCTCATGATATTATTACACAATTGCAGATGCATTTGACTATCACATTTTTTTACGTACAATTTGATGGATGATTAGCTTTTTCTCATAGGTAAATTGTTTTTATTTGAACTTTACATTTGTTGCATATGCGTTAGAAGACAGTTCGAGCACTACACCACTGTAAAAAAGCAATTTCTATGTTACACCAATTTGCTTATTTTAGCCAAAATTTACTTGAATCCTAAATACATGTGACAGAATTAATATTTTAGTTATGGCTTGTCTTACAACAACTTTAGTGTAAGTGTTTATGTGCCTTGTGTTGTTTTGCTGCGCCTTAACTGCCTGGGCCTGTTTTTCATCTAAAAGATAAGACACTTTTATACCCCAATGCTGCATTCCTTGTGCCCTGTATGGATGTCCCTGCTTAGGTTCTCCCTTCCCTCCCACCCCCATCTCTCCTGGACATGGGGCAATGACTGCAATTTATATTGTATTTGTCTTTTGGTCAAAGGTTAATCTCCAAATGGGTTTCTTCTGTGGTTGATGCTGTATTGCTGCCTTTCCCAAAATGTAATTAAAACATTTCTGTTTTCAATCAGATAGAGTCAGTCTATTAACCTCTCTCTCTCTATATACAATATATATATATATATATATATATTCTCTCTTTTTTCTCTTCCTTCTAAGCAGCATATGTTTTCTTTATTGAAACCTGATGTTATTTGAGGCCTCATAGAAATACTTAAAACGCCTTAGCTTTCTATGGACATTTCTTTATTATATAGGAACGAGGGTTTTACGGTATACCAGTATTAGTATAGTACCGGGACACTAATGAATCATATTGGATACTATACCGCCTCTAAAAAGTAAATATGACCAATGTATGATCCTGTAAAGACTTGGTATCAGATCGATACCCAAATTTGTGGTGTCATCCAAAACTAATGTAAAGTATCCAAACAACAGTAGAATAAGTGATTATTAAATTTTAATAGAAGTGTAAATAGAACATGTTAAAAGAGTAGTAAGCAGATATTAACAGTAAATGAACAAGTAGATTAATAATACATTTTCTACCACTCGTCCTTAATAATTTTGACAAAATAATAGAACGAAAAATGACACAATATGTTACTGCATATGTCAGTGAACTAAATGAGGAGCCTTTGTTTGCTTACTTACTACTAAAAGACAAGTAGTTGTCTTGTATGTTCACTATTTTATTTAAGGACAAACTTGCAATAAAAAACATATGTTTAATGTACCCTAAGATGTTTTGTTAAAATAAAGCCAATAATGCAATTTTTTTGTGGTCCCCTTTATTTAGAAAAGTATCGAAAAGTACTGGAAAGTATCAAAATACATTTTGGTACCGGTACTGGTACCAAAATATTGGTATCGGGACAACACTAATGGGAACAATTCCAAAACATAAATCACATAAAATAAGCAACTTACAACGCCATTTTACTAATTTCTTGTGTTTTGGCAGGTAATATTTTCTTGATTTTTTTTTTTTTGGAAGCTTATATTACAGAGTTTTCACACGTGACTTTATATCACAAACTTGGTGTAAAAAAAATTGAATAAAAATATGTTGTGAGATATTTCAGACAGTACATGTCCTAGCTTCCAGTGAAATAGGAATATTTCAGTTCTACTGTGTGACAGTTTGCCACATAGTAAACTCATTATTTTTTCCTAATTTATTCTTGTGATTTTCTCCAACGTTCAGTTCTCCGAGTACGAAGAAAGTTCCGGAACAGAAGAGGATCCATCTGTAGGTGAGGCATTTGTGTAAAGACTGAGAGAAGGAGCGAGTGGATGTTGAAAAGTCCCCTCTGCTTTGGACAGGAAGTCATGTCAACATCAACAAACCGCCGCTCAGGAAACGTGGCACAACACACCTTCGCTTAGCCACGCCCTCAAATGTTCTTTGTTTGTCATTTGTGTAGTCAAAATGTCATACATGTAGCCTAAAAGGTTTAATTATGGACAATTTGTTTTAATCATGGACAATTAGTAGCTACACAATATTGCCAAAAGTATTTGGCCACCCATCCAAATAATGAGAATCAGGTGTCCTAATCAATCGGCCCCGGCCACAGGTGTATAAAATCAAGCACGTAGGCATGGAGACTGTTTCTACAAACATTTGTGAAAGAATGGGCCGCTCTCAGTGATTTCCAGCGTGGAACTGTCATAGGATGCCACCTGTGCAACTAATCCAGTCGTGAACTTTCCTCGCTCCTAAATATTCCAAAATCAACTGTTGGCTTTATTATAAGAAAAGGGAAGAGTTTGGGAACAACAGCAACTCAGCCACGAAGTGGTAGGCCGCGTAAACTGACAGAGAGGGGTCAGCGGATGCTGAAGCGCATAGTGCAAAGAGGTCGTCGACTTTCTGCACTGTCAGTTGTTACAGAGCTCCAAACTTCATGTGACCTTCCAATTAGCCCACGTACAGTATGCAGAGAGCTTCATGGAATGGGTTTTCATGGCCGGGCAGCCGAATCTAAGCCATACATCACCAAGTCCAATGCAAAGCGTCGAATGCAGTGGTGTAAAGCACGTCTCCACTGGACTTTGGAGTGATGAATCACCCTTTTCCATTTGGCAATCTGATGGAAGAGTCTGGGTTTGGAGGTTTCCAGGAGGATGGTACATTTCGGACTGCATTGTGCCGAGTGTGAAATTTGGTGGAGGAGGAATTATGGTGTGGGGTTGTTTTTCAGGAGTTGGGATTGGCCCCTTAGTTCCAGTGAAAGGAACTTTGAATGCTCCAGGATACCAAAACATTTTGGACAATTCCATGCTCCCAACCTTGTGGGAACAGTTTGGAGCGGGTCCCTTCCTCTTCCAACATGACTGTGCACCAGTGCACAAAGTAAGGTCCATAAAGACATGGATGACAGAGTCTGGTGTGGATGAACTTGACTGGCCTGCACAGAGTCCTGACCTGAATCCGGTAGAACACTTTTGGGATGAATTAGAACAGAGACTGAGAGCCAGGCCTTCTCGACCAACATCAGTGTGTGACCTCACCAATGCGCTTTTGGAAGAATGGTGGAAAATTCCTATAAACACACTCCGCAACCTTGTGGACAGCCTTCCCAGAAGAGTTGAAGCTGTAATAGCTGCAAAAGGTGGACCGACATCATATTGAACCCTATGGGTTAGGAATGGAATGGCACATCAAGTTCATATGTGAGTCAAGGCAGGTGACCAAATACTTTTGGCAATATAGTGTAAGTCCCAATCTTACAACCAATCTTGCTCAAGTTTGCCTAAAGGTGTGTGGCAAAATTTGAGCTAATTGGTCAAAACTAAAATTACAGTGAGTGTTTGTAGGGCACATCCATTGTGTGTGAGAAATTTCAAGTCAGTCTGACTTATAAGAGTGCCAACGTGTGGTGTGTTTGCATTAAAAGTCATGGCACAGACAACACAGCAGAAGTGCACGTGTTGACAAAGTTTATTGTGCGTTGTTTCAAGTAGAGATATTCGATATTATCGGCCGATAAATGCTTTAAAATGTAATATCGGAAATTATCGGTATCGGTTTCAACCTCTCGATTTTCCCGGGAGACTCCCGAATTTCAGTGCCCCTCCCGAAAATCTCCCGGGGCAACCATTCTCCCGAATTCCTCCCGATCTCCTCCAAATTTCCTCCTGATTTCCACCTGGATAACATTATTGGGGGCGTGCCTTAAAGGCACTGCCTTTAGCGTCCTCTACAACCTGTCGTCACGTCCGCTTTTCCTCCATACAAACAGCGTGCCGGCCCAGTCACATAATATATATGCAGCTTTTACACACACACACAATGCAAGGCATACTTGATCAACAGCCATACAGGTCACACTGAGGGTAGCCGTATAAACAACTTTAACACTGTTACAAATATGCGCCACACTGTGAACCCACACCAAACAAGAATGACAAACACATGTATCCCTGCAGACTGTATTGATCTATATTGATTTATAATGTATATACTGTGTTTTTTATGTTAATTTAATAGAAAACTTTTTTTTTTTTTTTTAAATTTCTTGTGTACCAATCGATCGGTGGTTGGAGACCACTGCTCTAGTATACTCTGGACTAAAGCTGTGTGATTTTTCAGTGTGCGGCCCTCAGTGGAAAAAGTTTGGACACCCCTGGTTTAATGCATCCAGCGGGGCATCACAACAAAATTAGGCATAATAATGTGTTGATTCCACGACTGTATATATCGGTATCGGTTGATATCGGAATCGGTAATTAAGAGTTGGACAATATCGGAATATCGGATATTGGCAAATAAGCCATTATCGGACATCTCTAGTTTCAAGAGTAAAAGAGGTTGTTTTTTTTTGTCTATGTAGAATTTCCTGGATCAAGCGTTGGTCCCGCTGACGTGCCACGTCACATCCTGTGGATCTCATGTTCATTCGCCGTCCTCGCCGCGGTTATTTCTGCCGCCTACGTGTTCAGGTGAGACTGAAACGACCTGTATGTATTGTGAGGAGTGGCGGAGTTGGTTCATTTGAAGGATGAGGCAAAAACTAACCCAGACCCACTTTATGTTGCATTTCAGACACAGAGAAAGGTGCTTGTCCAAACTCCACGTTCTGAAGGTCAGCGGTCACAGCAAAAGCTCCACCCAGCCGGCACCACACGCCCCGGAGGTTCGAGCCTTGATGACCTTCGATCCCCCGCGTTCCAAAGAAGAGAAGGAGAAAGAAGGGAATGAGGATGAGCGTTCAGAAACAGCGAGGAGGGAAGCCGTGCATTTTAACAACACACATTATTTCTTAATCCAGTCAATGACGCACAAATGATGATTAAATGACAATTAATGGACTAAATGTTTATGGAAAAACATCTCTACTTTAATGAAGGACTTCTTTAATATGTTGAACATATTGATCTATTTTTATGATGGACTTGCATGATATTATTGTACAGTGTAAGAGAAGCACATTGATGGCATCTGATATTTTTGATAAAATCGTATAAATGTCACGAAAGTCTACAGAGCATTTTTTTAAACTTATATTTCATCTTACACAATTTTGACCAATTTAGATTATTTTTGCAATCTGACACTGTGGCGGGCCGTGCGTTTCCCACCTAGACCTTCAGTGATATCCGACTTTAATGATTACCTCTCAAAGTACCATAATTGATGTCCCCACATGACCATTGCTGGAGAAATACTATACAGAAACACATTTACGCCCTACGAGTTATTTTCTGGCACATTTAAAAAATCCATTAAAACATACATTATATTGCCAAAAGTATTTGGCCACTCATCCAAATGATGAGAATCAGGTTCCCTAATCACTTGACCTGGTGTATAAAATCAAGCACTTAGGCATGGAGATTGTTTCTACAAACATTTGTGAACGAATGGGCCGCTCTCGGTGATTTCCAGCGTGGATGCTACCTGTGCAACAAATCCAGTCGTGAAATTTCCTCGCTCCTAAATATTCCAAAGTCAACTTTATTATAAGAAAAGTGAAGAGTTTGGGAACAACAGCAACTCAGCCACCAAGTGGTAGGCCGCGTAAACTGCCTGGGGGTGGTCAGCGGATTACTGAAGCGCATAGTGCAGAGACTTTCTGCACAGTCAGTTGCTACAGAGCTCCAAACTTCATGTGACCTTCCAATTAGCCCACGTACAGTACGCAGAGAGCTTCATTGAATGGGTTTCCATGGCCGAGCAGCTGCATCTAAGCCAGTGGTTCTTAACCACCGAACTACCGAACCCCACCAGTTTCATATGCGCATTCACCGAACCCTTCTTTAGTGAAAAATAAAATGTTATTTTTTTCAAATTCAAGACAAACTTATATGTTTTTTTTACTGGTGCACAAAATGAACCGTGCATGAACATCACCTTGTTCAAAGAACAAAACCAACACAGTGCATGAACTCACAACAAATTACACACCTGCAAATCAGATGGAAAATTGGAGGGAACATCGTTTCCATAATACGCCGATAGGGAGAAGTTTTTATTTACACGATGAGTCGGTGTGTCTTGACCTCCGCGGCGGAGGCTCCGTCGAACCCCTGAGGCCAACTCACCGAACCCCTAGGGTTCGATCGAACCCAGGTTAAGAACCACTGATCTAAGCCATATATCACCAAGTCCAATGCAAAGCTGGACTCTAGAGCAGTGGAGATGCCTTCTCTGGACTGATGAGTCACGCGTTTCCATCTGGCAATCTGATGGACGAGTCTGGGTTTGGAGGTTTCCAAGAGAATGCTACATTTCGGACTGCATTGTGCCGAGTGTGAAATTTGGTGGAGGAATAATGGTGTGGGGTTGTTTTTCAGGAGTTGGGCTTGGCTATTTTAATGCAAAAAAGAACTAAGGATTAAAAGCTCTGTCCTAAAACATTTAGAGCTTGTAGGTACCACTGTATTCTTTTTATTTTTTATTTTCATTGATCCCTTGAGTGTGTGCAGTTCGGAAAATTGAACTAAGAGTTTCAAATCACTATTAAGGGTTTAACCGGGACTCGAACACAGGGCCTCTCTCAACCAAAGTGAGAGTCACACTACTAGACCAACAAGCCCTGAACTGTGCTTTACCAAGTCCCCAAAAAAGTTTATATTTTATTTGGGGAGACACTCTGTAACTGCACTTTTATGAGTACACATTTTGATTCACTACAATTTTCATGCATAAATGAACAAGAGCTTTTTCAGGAATTGAACCCCAGACCCGAGATGAGAATCATACGACGAGACCACAAGAATTATGTTTCAACCAAAAATCTCCTGAATTGTGAGATTTTAACAGAGAACACATTCTAAAACTAGGTTAGTATATTGCACTTTTACCACTAATTTAAAGGTACGGCTTTTTTCATGCAAAAAAGAACTAAGGGTTACAAACTCTGTCCTAAAACAAATAGAGCTTATAAATTGAGGTACCACTGTACTGGATTTTATGGATTTTCATTGATCACTTGAGTGTCTGCTGTTTGGAAAATTGAGGTAAACTTTAAGATCGAGTCTCACGTCACAAATGAAACGACTTTACAACTGTCTGTGTGAGGTAAAAAGCTGTGGCGTGCGGTGAGGTTCATGTCAGGTGAGGCACTGACTTCATCACAGTCAGATTTACAAACATATGAACCCTAAAGAGTATCTTATTCACCATTTCATTGGCAGCAGTTAACGGGTTATGTTTAAAAGCTCATACCAGCATTCTTCCCTGCTTGGCACTCAGCATCAAGGGTTGGAATTGGGGGTTGAATCACCAAAAATTATTCCCGGGCGTGGCGCCGCTGCTGCCCACTGCTCCCCTCACATCCCAGGGGGTGATCAAGGGATGGGTCAAATGCAGAGGACAAATTTCACCACACCTAGTGTGTGTGTGACAATCATTGGTACTTTAACTTAACTTTAACTTTACACATAGAAACTGTAGCACACAAAAAAGCACATTTAATAAAAAAAAAACGTTATTATGGTCTTACCTTTACTGCGGGAACAGTGGTGTTCGTGTTGGAGGAGTTGTAAATTAATGAAATATGAAATCCGTGCTGCAGTCTGCAGGTGTACCTAATTTTGCGTCCCTGCGGTCGTTCGCAGCTCCTCCGGCGCGAGCATTGTTGTTTTTGCACTTTTTGGCTTCTTGTTAAGTGACTTTTTTTTGGGTGGATTCGGTCTTGCACGTGGAGGGTTTGCGTGTGGGCTTTGGTTGGTGTGGCGCTCCCGTCGGGCGGTGCATTCTGCGGCGAAGGTGCTTGGCACCAGGAGGCGGGGTTATGAGGCGAGCCTGTCACAGTGCGTCTTCGCAGCAGTTTTATGATGGCTCAGCACAAGAAATACTTTACACACATAGTTGTTGACAAAATACACTGGACATTGTATACCTCAGCTAACTTGTGACAGTTTGACCCCACACTGCGCTCGAAGCGGACAAGAAAGTTTTCGATGTCCTCACCCTGCTGGAAAGGGAGCATCTTTGGGCCTTGTCGGAGATGATGGTCAGGTGGCAAGGAATCTCTGGACGGCGACGCTTGAGGACTAGGAGTTGGCTGTGGGCGAGTTCTGGGTTTGGGTGACTGCTCATAACGACTATCATCAGTAGTACGGTTAGCATTTTGGTTAGTGAGTGAGTGATCTAGGCTAGGCCTTGTACAGACATTTTTTAACTCCTGGAGTTCATGGACTAGGATAGCTTCCCTACGTTGCTGTCCAATCAAAAAGTCTTGAAACATGTTAACCAGGGTAGGTTCACTTAGCACTCTTTCAGTCCTTGGTGGCTCAGCAGACCACCTAGCCTTCCCAGAACCCTTCCTATGCTGCTTACGCCCAGCCCCGGAGTTCTCAAAACCTTTGACGTCTTCTTCAGACTCCTTTGTGTTCCATCCAACTTCACGCTCCTCAGCCATAGTCATCCGGTCCAGCCTTATTGCCGTGGCCCCTCGACGAGCCATCTCATCAGTCTCCTCGGTCATTGCCACCTCCGACACTTGGGATCTCAAACCAGTTCTGGCCTGCCCTCTGCCAGATTTGTTGTAAACTCTGCGGCTTGCCATCCCACCACTGCCACCATATGTCACACCCCGCCTCGGGTGAAGGTAAATGTAACCGTTGCAAACCAGACTTTCAAATCAAGGATGGCAAGGCACGCAGTTGGTAACAGTTTACAAACATTTATTGAAATCCCAAAAAGTGTCAAAAGGTGAACAATGACAGGAAAACAAAGCACCTACAATCTCAGTAGATGATGCATGGAGACCGAAACTCCTGCTCAGGACAGAGAACCTCCTCTGACAGTGACCGACAGCAGACTGATGAGATGGCTGGTCGAGGGGCCACGGCAATAAGGCTGGATCGGATGACTATGGCTGAGGAGCGTGAAGTTGGATGGAACACAGAGGAGTCTGAAGAAGACGTCAAAGGTTTTGAGAACTCCGGGGCTGGGCGTAAGCAGCATAGGAAGGGTTCTGGGAAGGCTAGGTGGTCTGCTGAGCCACCAAGGACCTTAGCACTCTTGCTAAGTGAACCTACCCTGGTTAACATGTTTCAAGACTTTTTGATTGGACAGCAACGTAGGGAAGCTATCCTAGTCCATGAACTCCAGGAGTTAAAAAATGTCTGTACAAGGCCTAGCCTAGATCACTCACTCACTAACCAAAATGCTAACCGTACTACTGATGATAGTCGTTATGAGCAGTCACCCAAACCCAGAACTCGCCCACAGCCAACTCCTAGTCCTCAAGCGTTGCCGTCCAGAGATTCCTTGCCACCTGACCATCATCTCCGACAAGGCCCAAAGATGCTCCCTTTCCAGCAGGGTGAGGACATCGAAAACTTTCTTGTCCGCTTCGAGCGCATCGCTCGCACCTGGGGCTGGCCTCAGTCTGACTGGGCCTGCCGACTTATTGCACTCTTGACCGGCAAAGCTCTGGATGCCTATTCTGCTATGGAGGAAGATGCTTCCAACGTCTATACTGACCTTAAAGAAGCCCTCCTTGCTAAGTTTGATATCTCTCCTGAGACTTGTAGGCTCCAGTTCCGGTCAACCTACATTCCCCCTGGTGAATCTCCCAAGGAGAATTACAACAGACTCAAAGGTCTCTACAGAAGATGGATCAAGCCAGAGCAGCGTTCTAAAGAAGAGATCGCAGAGCTTTTCATTCTCGAGCAAATGCTTCGCATGCTGCCCAACGAAATGAAGATTTGGGTCAAGGAACATGAGCCAGAAGACGGACTTACTGCTGCTAAACTTGCAGGCCAGTACTTGAATGCTCGTAAAGGACTCCGAATGCCAAGGCAGCAGAACAACCATGTAGCAGCCCAAGGTGCAGCCGACCTGTCACACCAAAGAGGTGTGCAGAAAGCAGGTGGTTACAGCACCTCAGGGGACAACAGACTGTTCCCGAGACAGAGTCCAGTGAAGGATCTCATCTGCTACCACTGCCAACAGCCAGGGCATCGAGCCCCAGTGTGCCCTTTGAAACAGAAGACCTGGTATGACCGGAAAGCACGTCACAGGGTGCTACAGCCAGGTCAAAAAGTCATGCTCTCGCTTCCAACCTCAAGTCATAAACTGCTGGCCCAATGGAAAGGTCCTTACTCCGTGGTCAGACAAGCTGGTCCAGTCACCTATGAGATCTCACATTCGGATAAAGGAAAGGCATCCCAAGTGTACCACATCAACCTTCTGAAGGAATGGAAGGAGAGGAAATCCTCTGTGGAAGGAAAGGATGTCCAGGCCAGTCAAGTACCTACTCAAAGCAAGAAGTTGCAAGAGAAAAAAGTGATGCTGGCACGGGAAGTGACAATGGAGGATGATGTGGAGGAGACAGATCTGTCCATGCTCACTACACCACAGAAACCTGATGTAAGTCACTTGTCTACAAAATCTGCCCATAAACTATTGCAAGTGTGTGAAGAATTCCCAGTATTGTTCAGTGGAAAGCCAGGAAGAACTCCACTAATTGAACATGTCATTCACTTAAAAAACCCAACACCTATCCGTCAGCGCCCATACAGAGTGCCTGAGCGGATCGTGGAGCCCCTCAACCATGAAATCCAAACCATGCTGGATCTAGGAGTGATTGAACCCTCAAACAGTGAGTGGTGTAACCCCATTGTCCTCGTTCCTAAAAAAGACAACACGATACGAGTTTGTAATGACCTACGCAAAGTGAATGCCGTTTCTAAATTTGATGCTTATCCTATGCCACGTATTGATGAACTTCTTGAGAAGCTCGGCAAAGCTGTGTTCATCACCACCCTTGACCTGTGTAAGGGATACTGGCAAGTCCCTTTAAAGAAGGAGTCTAGGGAGTACACTGCCTTCCGTGGACCAAAGGGTCTCTATCATTACACAGTGATGCCGTTCGGACTCCCCGGAGCCCCCGCAACCTTTCAGCGGCTAATGGATCGCGCTCTGCAGGGGTGTGGCCAGTTCTCTGCTGCCTATCTTGATGATGTGGTGGTTTTCAGCACTTCCTGGGAAGACCACCTCTCCCACCTGCGTCAAGTCCTGCTCCGGATCCATTCTGCCGGGCTCACTCTTAACACCCAGAAATGTGAGTGGGCCAAAACTGAGGTGTGCTACCTAGGTTACCATCTTGGCAACGGGCAGATACGTCCTCAGGTGGACAAGGTGAAGGCTATCCAAGACAGTCCTAGACCCCGGACAAAGAAGCAGGTCCGGTCATTCTTGGGGCTTTCTGGGTGGTACAGAAGATTTGTGCCCCACTTCTCTACCATCACAGCTCCTCTTGTCGAGCTGACTACCAAAGCATCCTCTAATCCAGTGAAATGGACAGAAAAATGTGAAACTGCCTTCACAAAGGTCAAAGCTATTCTATGCTCATCCCCGGTCTTACAAAGTCCTGATTTCAACCAGCGATTCCTTGTTCAAGTTGATGCCTCCGGTGTGGGCCTTGGAGCCGTCCTAGCCCAAGGAAAGGAGGGCGAGGAACAACCGCTTCTATATCTGAGCCGTAAACTGCATCCCAGAGAAACTAGGTACTCTGCCATCGAAAAGGAATGTCTTGCCATCAAGTGGGCATTGGACAGCCTACGTTATTACCTTCTGGGACGGACCTTTGATCTGGAAACGGACTACCGAGCATTGAGCTGGATCAACTCCATGAGGGATAAGAACTCCCGTGTCACCAGATGGTACTTGGCGTTACAGCCCTTTTGCTTCAATATCACACATCGAGCTGGCAAAACTAACTTGTCTCGTCTCCCTGAACTTGCTGTCGCTGGAGAGGAGGGAGGAAATGTGACAGTTTGACCCCACACTGTCACTGTTTGACCTTTGGACTTCCTCACAAACCGTGCACATTTGTTGGGAAGCTCAACATGGACAAACTACAAACATTCAATCTTGTTAGCTAGTGAAAAGCATGTGCTCAACAAACAAATTGTTACCTGTCACCCACCATGGCTCTGAACAGTTGACTAAAAGAGTCAGGGTGGGGTTGAAGGCTTTATATTGGTGAACACACCTGCATTCACTAATTAGGCCAAATTTGGGTCGAACCATGATTATCAAAAGCTGGGTGTTACAGAAGGACACTGGACATTTGAAAGATGTGTTGTCTAAAGCCTAAATATACTGTGTACAAAAATGACTGCTCTACACATGCAAAAGTACTATGTGAATACTTTTTAGACATGTGATGGTTATTTATGGTGTAATTTGCAAAATAACTGTTTTCTTAATTCCCCCTGTCAAATTGGTCCCAGCTAGTGGGCGGAGCTATGGGCTATGTAAGTTGGAAAATGCCGTTTTTCTGACAGTCTGCTGTCGGTAACTGCCAGAGGAGGTTCTCTGTCCTGAGCAAGAGTTTCGGTCTCCATGCATCATCTACTGAGGAGATTATTTTGATGATGAGATGTTGTGTTGTAACCGGTTAAATGAGTTTTGTTGATTGCTGATAGATTTTGCTAAATCTGTTTTGATTATTTAATTATTTACTTCGACATATTTGATTATTGACCTTTGATTATGAATACATGTATTTTGTTATAATGGATGATTTACATTTTGATTATTTTTAATATGCTTATTTTGATGAAATATATAGGCCTATTTAATGCATGCAACTTTGAAATGTATTTAGAATATAAATGTACTATATATAATATACTATACTAATATTGCCTCTGTTTATTGCCATTACAGATTGTAGGTGCTTTGTTTTCCTGTCATTGTTCACCTTTTGACACTTTTTGGGATTTCAATAAATGTTTGTAAACTGTTACCAACTGCGTGCCTTGCCATCCTTGATTTGAAAGTCTGGTTTGCAACGGTTACATTACCTTCACCCGAGGCGGGGTGTGACATAACTAAACTATGGAAATGTATAATATAATTCATATAGCAATACAGTCTCACTGCACAGCAGGCCAGCAATTAGCCGAATCATTGCGCACAATCCATGTTGAGGCACAACTGAGTGACGTGCCTCAACTGGCTGCTGATCACCGCACCGTCTTTTCTCAGTATTTGAACGGCAAATGTGAAAATTAAAATAAAAACAATCTAAAACTGGTGACGTTAAATGGAAAATAACTTCAGTATAATCACTGGATACATATAACAATTTAATTATTTTTTTTACATTTTTTTTCTTTCCATGATGGCAGGTGAGGCCGTGCCTCCCCTGCCTCCAGTGACGGCACGTCACTGGTAAAAAGTCATGATTGAATAAATGAATTACAAACACCAGGGCTTGCAAAACAGAAGTCATAGCTTTCACAAGGAGGTTCCACCAAGATTTGAACTTGGATTACTGGATTCAGAGTCCAGCGTGCTAACCATTACACCATGGAACCTGCAAGTGAACAGTATGTGTAATAGGAAAGGATCCAACAGTACACAGGGTTTGATTTGTTTTGATAGATTTTAATTGATCCATTGATTGTGTGCCATGAGTAAAATAGAGGTTAAAGTTTAAAATTAAGTCTAAAGTCACAAATGTAAAGACAACTGTGTGTATGAGGTAAAAAATGATGAATAAAAACAGGACTTATAAATAAACAGGGGTCACAATCTGAAACTGGTTTACAACACTGCACTTTTTACACAAGTTTGTTTTCACTGCATTTTTCATTCTTAAAGTAACTAAGGGGAGGCGGCCACACTGAACACTCCATTATTATCAGTAGGTTCTACCAAGATTTAAAGTCCAGAGTACGTACCATTACACCGCGGAACAAACAAAACAGTACATCAAACATATTGATCCTACAGTACACAGTACTGTACGATTTCAACGAAATTTGATCGATTTTTGTTGATCCTTTGAGTGCGCCTTCAGGAAAATGGAGCTAAAAGTTTAAAATCAGGTCTAAAGTAAAAAAAAAAAAAATGACAAGACTTACGACTGTGTGTATGGTGGGGAAAGAAATGACTGAAAACAAGAATTATAAACACAAGGGGTTGTCCATGAAACACGCCCTGAAACAGTATTGTTCCATAAATCTCATGAAAGGTGAGATGTGAATAGGGTACACAATCTAAAATTGTATTACACTTTTAACCTAAATTTAAATTAATAGCCATTTTCATGCGCTCAGGCCAAAAACTACTTTGGCCTGAAATTCAACTGTGGACAAATTAAAAACTCATGCCTGATAAACAAAAGGGCTTGTCTGGGAATTGAACCCGGGACCTCTCGCACCCGAAGCGAGAATCATACGACTAGACCAACAAGCCCTGATGAATCATATTTCATCGAATAACAGGCAACACGATCTAAAACTAGGCTAGTATATTGCACTTTTGCCACTAATTTAAAGGTATGGCTATTTTCATGCAAAAAAGAACTAAGGGTTTCAAGGTCTGTCCTGAAACAATTAGAGTTCGTAAATTGAGGTACCACTGTATTTGATTTTATACATTTTCATTGATCCCTTGAGTGTGCGCAGTTTGGAAAATTGAGCTAAGAGTTTAAAATCACAGTTAAGGGCTTGTCTGGGAATTGAACCCGGGACCTCTCGCACCCTAAGCGAGAATCATACTACTAGACCAACATGCCTTGAATTTGCCTTTACCAATTTTTTTTTTTAAATTGCATTTTATTTGGGGCGACTCTGTAGCGGCACTTTTATTAACACAAATTTTGATTGACTACAATTTTCATGCATAAATGAACAAGAGTTTTTTCAATTCCCGGACAAGCCCTTGTGTTTATCAGGTGAAAGCTGTGACCTCAATTTGACTTCCTTTTTGCAAGCCCTGGTGTTTGTCATTCCTTTATTCAATCATGACTTTTTACCTCACAAAGACAGTTGCAAAGTCGTTTTATTTGTGACGTGAGACTCGATCTTAACGTTTACCTCAATTTTCCAAAATGCACACACTCAAGGGATCAATGAAAATCCATGAAATCAAATACAGTGGTTTTACACATACAAACTGTAGCATACAAAAAAGCACATTTAATAAAAAAAAACGTTATTATGGTCTTACCTTTACTTATAAATGAAGTCCATGCTTGTTGTGCCGGATAATGCACCCCCTGATGGGAGTGTTATATCAACTAAAGCCCACACTTAAACTTTCCACGTGCAAGATTGAATCTATTTAAAAAAGTTATTCAATAAGAAGCCAAAAAGTGCAAAAACAATATGTTCGTGTTGGAGGAGTTGTGAATAACTGAAATATGAAATCCGTGCTGCAGTCTGCAGGTGTACCTAATGTTGTGGCCCAGCAGTCATTCACAACTCCTCCAACACGAACATTATTGTTTTTGCACTTTTTGGCTTCTTATTAATAACTTTTAGTTATTTAATAAGACATAATGCATAATAAGTCAGCACAAGAAATACGTTACACACATACAGTTATTGACAAAATACACTGTACATTATATACCTCAGCTAACTAAACTATGGACATGTATAATATAGTTCATATAGCAATACGGTCTCACTGCACAGCAGGCCAGCAGTTAGCCGAGTCATTGCGCAATCCATGGTGAGGCTCAACTCAGTGACGTGCCTCAACTGGCTGCTGACTCACAGCAAGTCTCTTCTCAGTATTTGAACGACAAATGTGAAAATTCAGCGATTTTGAACAAAAATAATCTAAAACTGGTGAAGTTAAATAGAAAATAACTTTATAGTATAATCACTGGATACATATAACAATTTAATTATTTTTTTTCTTTTTACATTTTTTTTCTTTCCATGATGGCCCTGCCTCACCTGCCTCCCCTGACTGCACGTCACTGATATATATATATATATATATATATATATATATATATATATATATATATATATATATATATATATATATATATATATATATATATATATATATATATATATATATATATATATATATATATATATATATATATATATATGTATATATATATATATTGTATATACATGTATACGTATATATTTACATTATACTTCAGTTCAAAGTACCCCTTTTCACCTACGATGAAAAAGGGTACAAGATAGCAGCACAATTGTTACTTTACATTCTTTGTCCGGTTTCTTTTTTTGATTGATCCCATTCGACTTTGTCTAATGAGTGAGGAAGCAGCATCCTCTTCTGGTTAAAATGATGATAACAAGCTCCTCTCCTCCTCCCCTTTCATAGTGCAGTTCATGGGGCACTTTTGGCTTACTGATGTTTTTATTGGCCCTCGACATAATGTAATAATGAAATGAAATAAATATATATGTATATATACTTATATATATACACATATATGTATATATATATATATATATATATATATATATATATATATATACATATATATATATATATATATATATATATATATATATATATATATATATATATATATATATATATATATATATATATATATATATATATATATATATATATATATATATATATATATATATATATATATATATATATATATATATATATACATATACTGTATGTGTATATATATAGACACAAAACCCCAAACTACTAAAGTTAGCACGGTGTGTAAATGGTAAATAAAAACAAAATAAAATGATTTGCAAATCAATTTAATAGACTGCAAAGACAAGATAAAAGTTAAAATCACCAAAAATTATTCTCGGGCACGGCGCCGCTGCTGCCCACTGCTCCCCGTACTTTAACTTAACTTTAACTTTACACACACAAACTGTAGCACACAAAAAAGCACATTTAATAAAAAAAAACGTTATTATGGTCTTACCTTTACTTATAAATGAAGTCCATGCGCCGCTGTTTGGCTGGATTGGTGCGCCCCCGCCGTGGAGTGCGCCCCCTGACGGGAGTGTTGTGTCGGCTGGGGCCCGCACTTGGGCTTTCCACGTGCAGGATTGAATCTATTTGGAAGAGTTGTTTGGTGGGAGGCCGGGGGGTGCGGGAACGGTGGTGTTCGTGTTGGAGGAGTTGTGAATGAATGAAATATGAAATCCGTGCTGCAGTCTGCAGGTGGACCTAATGTTGCAGTCATTCACGGCTCCTCCGGCGTGAACATTGTTGTTTTTGCGCTTTTTGGCTTCTTGTTGAATGGCTTTTTTTAATGGATTCGGTCTTGCACGTGGGGGGTTTGGGTGTGGGCTTTGGTTGGTGAGGCGCTCCCGTCGGGGGGTGCATTATCCGGCACAACAAGCATGGACTTCATTTATAAGTAAAGGTAAGACCATAATAACGTTTTTTTTTATTAAATGTGCTTTTTTGTATGCTACAGTTTGTATGTGTAAAGTTAGTTAAGTTAAAGTACCAATGATTGTCACACACACTAGATATAATGAAATTTGTCCTCTGCATTTGACCCATCCCCTTGTTCACCCCCTGGGAGGTGAGGGGAGCAGTGGGCAGCAGCGGCGCCGCGCCCGGGAATGATTTTTGGTGATTTAACCCCCAATTCCAACCCTTGATGCTGAGTGCCAAGCAGGGAAGAATGCTGGTATGAGCTTTTAAACACAACCCGTTAACTGCTGCCAATCAAATGGTGAATAAGATACTCTTTAGGGTTCATATGTTTGTAAATCTGACTGTGATGAAGTCAGTGCCTCACCAGCCATGAACCTCACTGCAAGTCACTGGACCTACACTTACAGATGTAGCGACAAACTGTAGTTACTGACAGTAGTTTTCTGAAGTTTTCCTGAGCCCATGTGGTGATATCCTTTACACACTGATGTCACTTTGTGATGCAGTGTCGTCTGAGGGATCGAAGGTCACGGGCATTCAATGTTGGTTTTCTCCAAATTCTCTGAATCTTTTGATGATATTACGGACCGTAGATGGTGAAATCCCTAAATTCCTGTAATAGCTTGTTGAGAAATGTAGTTCCTAAACTGTTCAACAATTTGCTCACGCATTTGTTTACAAAGTGGTGTCCCTCGCCCCATCCTTGTTTGTGAATGACTGAGC
>NC_084750.1:28199998-28284998 GCF_033978785.1 Entelurus aequoreus | reverse complement strand
TTTCAACTTTGCGCCTATAACAATCCGGATGGTTCTTTTCCTCTTTGGTCCGGAGGACACGATGTCCACAGTTTCCAAAAACAATTTGAATTGTGGACTCGTCAGACCACAGAACACTTTTCCACTTTGTATCAGTCCATCTAGATGAGCTCAGGCCCAGCGAAGCCGACGCCGTTTCTGGGTGTTGTTGATAAACGGTTTTCGCCTTGCATAGGAGAGTTTTAACTTACACTTACAGATGTTGCGACCAACTGTAGTTACTGACAGTGGGTTTCTGAAGTGTTCCTGAGCCCATGTGGTGATATCCTTTACTCACCGATGTCGCTTGTTGATGCAGTACAGCCTGAGGGATCGAAGGTCACGGGCTTAGCTGCTTACGTGCAGTGATTTCTCCAGATTCTCTGAACCCTTTTGATGATATTACGGACAGTAGATGGTGAAATCCCTAAATTCCTTGCAATAGCTGGTTGAGAAAGGTTTTTCTTAAACTGTTCAACAATTTGCTCACGCATTTGTTGACAAAGTGGTGACCCTCGCCCCATCCTTGTTTGTGAATGACTGAGCATTTCATGGAATCTACTTTTATACCCAATCATGGCACCCACCTGTTCCCAATTTGCCTGTTCACCTGTGGGATGTTCCAAATAAGTGTTTGATGAGCATTCCTCAACTTTTTCAGTATTTATTGCCACCTTTCCCAAGTTCTTTGTCACGTGTTGCTGGCATCAAATTCTAAAGTTAATGATAATTTGCAAAAAAAAATGTTTGTCAGTTTGAACATCAAATATGTTGTCTTTGTAGCATATTCAACTGAATATGGGTTAAAAATGATTTGCAAATCATTGTATTTCATTTATATTTACATCTAACACAATTTCCCAACTCATATGGAAATATATATATATATATATATATATATATATATATATATATATATATATATATATATATATATATATATATATATATATATATATATATGTATATATATATATACATATATATGTGTATATATATATATATATACATATATATATATGTATATATATATATAAAACTATGTATATATATATATATATATATACATATATATGTGTATATATATATACACATATATATGTGTATATATATATATATATATATATATATATATATATATATACACATATATATATGTATATATATATATATATATATATATATATATATATATATATACATATATATATGTATATATATATGTATTTATGTTTATATATACGTATATATATACATATATATATTTATATATGTATATGTATATATGTATGTATATATATATATATATATATATGTATATGTATATATATATATATATGTGTGTGTATATATATACGTATGTATATATATATAAATATATATATACATATGTGTATATATATGTATATGTATATATATATATGTGTGTATATATATATATATATATATATATATATATATATATATATATATATGTGTGTGTGTGTATATATGTGTATATATATATGTGTGTATTTATATATGTGTATATATACATATATATATACTGTATATGTGTGTATATATATATGTATATACATATATATGTGTATATATGTATATATATACATATATATATATGTATATATATACATATATATATATATGTATATATATACATATATTTATATGTATATATATACACATATATATGTATATATATATACATATGTATATATATACCATATATATATTTATATACTGTATATACACATATACATATATATATGTGTATATATATATATATATATATATATATATATACATATACATATATATATATATATATATATATATATATATATATATATATATATATATATGAGGTCAGAATAATATAACCTAATGTGAAATGAAGGGAAATGTGTTTATATAGTGCTTTTCTCTAGTCACTCAAAGCACTTTACATTGTGAAAGCCATGATCCATTAAAACCAGTGTGGGTGTCACTGGGAGGAGGTGGGTAAAGTGTCTTGCCCAAGGACACAATGGCAGTGACTAGGATGGCGGAAGCGGGGATCAAAACTGGAACCTGGAATGTATGCACTATAGTATTTAGAATAACTACAAACAAAACTTACACAAAACATAAATGAAAGAATTTATTTTTGTACATGTTTTTTTCAAATAATTCTTATAACGCAGTCAAATAACTAAAAGTATATAAACTTCTTGAAAATAATTATAATAATGCAGTCAAATAACTTCAAGTTCATAAACATGACATGAAAATAATTATTATAATGCAGTCAAATAACTTCAAGTTTATAAACATCCATTCATCCATTTTCTACCGCTTGTCTCTTTTGGGGTCGCGGGGGGTGCTGAAGCATATCTCGGCTGCATTCGGGCGGGAGACGGGGTACACCCTGGACAAGTCGCCACCTCATCGCAGAAGTACAGAAACATGACATAAAATTAATTCTAATAATGCAGTAAAATAACTTATAGTGTAAAAACATGACATGAAGACAAAGTAGCATGTGCTGCATTCACAATATAGCGCAAAAACCACTTTTTGTTTTGTTTTGTTTCGAAAGAAACCTTCAAATATCTTTAATCATTGCTTCAAATACAACCAATGCTTATTTCAGTATTTTCAAAAAGAAAAGGAGTTTCATGAAAAAATCTAGCGACTATGCTAAGCTAACTACACACACAATGAACACCATGTGTTATGCCTGAGTGCAAACCTGCGCAGCTCCCAGCTCGAGCGGTACACAGCCTCGGCTCTCGATAGCTTTCAAATTAAGAACGGACTGTCACCAAAAATGCTTTTTACAACGTTTGACTCGTTGGAATTACCAATTTCAGGGTATTTTCTATGCACTCCTGCCATCACGCTAATTTGGAACACACAGACTCTTTTTTTCTAGTGTTGTGTCGTTCGCAAACGATTCGTTTGAATGAACGAATCTCAGTTCAGTTGAGCTCCGCCGCGACCATGCCGGTATGAGTGGAACTGGCGCATTCTGTGACTCACTGAACCCTCGACGTCGGCGAACGACGCAGCCAGCTACTCATCATGGGGGTGGGGGGAGGGACTGAGCGAACAATTCGTTCACCGCGGATTAGCGACATGAATCACTCAGTGAACGACAACGCTCTCGCTCTCTGCTCTGCTTGCCCCAATGCCGCGAGTGATTCTCCTCCCGTCGCGGGGATATGTTTCATGCCATTGGCATCCGTTCTCCATTCATTCTCCAAGCTAACGGCTAATGTTGACTCAAGCCACATGAAAACAAACACACACACGCGCCCTAGCCCCATTATCTCAACACATAAAGTTATGAGAGTAGAGGAGACAGAAAGAAACTCAGTACAGGCATGGCAAGGCTGAGCAGCAGCGACGAGAGGGGGAGGGGCGGTAGTGTTGTGTCGTTCGCGAACGTGATTCAGGTTCGCGCTGCACTCACTCACTCATTCAGAATCAGGACTCGCGAACCTACTGACACAGAGAACTGACTGAGGAGGACGTCACATTGAGGCTCTCGTTCAGTCACTGTGCGCGTCGTTCATTGGGTGCTGAGGGCTTGTGTCGTTCGCGAACTGACACACACCGAGATCTGCCGCTGGGGAAGCTGTTACTGACTGACTCATGATCCGCCGACCTGCACACAGAACTGCTGCTGCAGAAGTGATTCAGGTTCACGTACTGAACTGTGCTGACTGTGGCGCTGTGTCAGTCACTCACTGCCTGGTGTACTGCATGCACAGAGCTGTGTAGGGACTCGCGTTCACCCTGTTTGCTGCTGCTTCTCCCGCGAATGTCTGCACTGTCCTGTACTACGCCCCCCCTCCCTCCTATTTTTTTTTTTTTTTTGGGGGGTGGGGGGGTTCGGTGAACAAATTTTTTGAACGACTCAATTTAAGGAACTGATTCTAGTGATTCAGTACAGTCAAAAGAACTGCCGATCCCATCACTATTTTTTCCGCATCGTCGTCAGGCTTCTAACAGATGGCACTAGCCACGCCCAGACGTTGATGGCACTTTAATCCTATTGGTCAACACTGAGCCTAAATCAGGACAGGATTGGGGCGGTATAGCTCGGTTGGTAGAGCGGCCGTGCCAGCAACTTGAGGGTTTGCAGGTTCGATCCCCGCTTCCGCCATCCTAGTCACTGCCGTTGTGTCCTTGGGCAAGACACTTTACCCACCTGCTCCCAGTGCCACCCACACTGGTTTGAATGTAACTTAGATATTGGGTTTCACTATGTAAAGCGCTTTGAGTCACTTGAGAAAAAGCGCTATATAAATGTAATTCACTTCACTTCACTTCACTTCACTTGGCTGTTGGTTGTGTCACACAGAATCACTACCGGATTATTAGATTCACTGTAGGATTCCACTGGGTTACAGCAGCATTTCTTGACAACAGCATTTCCTAAGGTGAATATTGAATAAAGGTCATTTTGATGGTTTACCCCCCTTTGGAAAAAAGCATTATATCTTCTCCTACCCCCTCCCTTTTCCTCTCTGCAGATGTGTAGGGCAGGCCCTGAAAAGGGAATGTGGGAAGAGTTCAGAACACTGCCCACTCCTTACGTTGCTACCAAAGGTGAAATTATGGTGTAATGTTTATGTGTTGCCATGGATACGTGGAGGGATCAACTATTTCAATGACATGAACAATATACAACATTTATGTAAATACATCTTACGTCTTCATCAGATGCATTAAGGACCATCATTTGAGAGGGGGGTGGGGAGCTCCAATTTAAAAAGGGAAAGTTTTCTGAAAACAACCTTAAAATTTGAATATTAAAAAAGAAAAATATTTGGTTTCCTGGGGCAATTATTTATGATGTATTTGCACAAAAGTTATTGTTTGTTTAATTCTCAGAATGTGAATTCAACCATGCAGTAAATTCCACCGATTGTGCAGTAAATCCAGAAAGTGTTAGATTGTTTTTGCTTGTGATAGACAAATTTTTATTATTCTTATTATTATCATAAGTGGGAGGAGCATGTCAATTACAGTCTACAGTCCTTCTTAGAGAACTAATAACTTATTATTATTATTATTATTATTATTACAATTATTATTATTATCATAAGGGGAGAAGCATGTCAATCACAGTCTACAGTCCTTCTTAGAGGACTAATAAGTTATTATTTTTATAAGGTGGAGCATGTCAATCACAGGCTACAGTCCTTCTTAGAGGACTAATATCTTATCATTCTTATTATTATCATAAGGGGAGAAGCATGTCAATCACAGTCTACAGTCCTTCTTAGAGGACTAATAACTTATTATTTGTATAAGGTGGAGGAGCATGTCAATCACAGTCCACAGTCCTTCTTAGAGGACTAATAAGTTATTATTATTATTATTATTATAAGGGGGAGGAGCATGTCAATCACAGTCTACAGTCCTTCTTAGAGGACTAATAACCTATTAGTATCATAAGTGGGAGGAGCATGTCAATCACATTTTGCAGTCCTTCTTAGAGGACTAATAAGTTATTATTATTATTATTATCATAAGTGGGCGGAGCATGTCAATCACAGTCTATAGTCCTTCTGAGAGGACTAATAGCTTATTATTATTATTATTATTATTATTATTATTATAAGGGGCAGGAGCATGTCAATCACAGTCTGCAGTCCTTCATATAGAACCTTTATTTAACCAGAAAAGAAACCCATTGAGATCAAGATCTCTTTCACAAGGGTGACCTGGCCAAGAGGTCAACAGCACATGTCACAGAGCAGTTTTGTCAGGACTGGGTCTATGGCGTGGTTTGTTCTCCCAGAAGGCAATGAAAAATTGGCGCGTGCAAGACGTGAATTTAAATACATTTTTAATTCTAACTCAAAAAAAGTACAAACAAAAGGCGCTCACAGCGGAGGTAAAAAACTTGACTAGACAAAACAAAAGGCGCGCACAATGGCGGAGAACTATGAACATTAAACAAACAAAAACTTACGTGACAAGAGATGAAACAAGAACTAACGTGACAAGGAACTGTGGACATGGCATGAATGGGTGATGTCGCCAGGACGAACAACAGAAACAGAAAAGCCTATATAGTGACATGAAAAGTGAAAACAGGTGCGTGACTAACTGTGAACAGGTGCATGACATGACTGTGAAAACGTGAGACAGGTGTGTGTGAGTCCAAACGTGGAACAGGTGAAACTAATGGTTGCTATGGTGACAAACAAAACCAGGAAGTGAAACCAGGAACTAAGGAAGTGTCCAAAAAACAAAACAGCACATGGCCAAACAAAAACATGAACACAGACATGACAGAACCCCCCCCTTACGGACAGATCCCAGATGTCCAAAAACAAAAAACAGGATCAAGAGTCATGGGAGGGGGGGAGGGGGACATGGCGGTGGGTCGCCAGACCAGGTGTCCCCGAATCCACCGGGGCAGAGTCAGGTGGCGGCGGCGGGTAGACCGCCGCTGAACCTGACGAGGTGGGCGACCTGGGAATGGCCACATTCGTGGCAGACGAGGAGGTCGGCGCACCTGGCGTGGCGGACGCCCATGGAAAGGCCACATCCTTGGCCGACGAGGAGGTGGGCGCGTTGTCGTGGCAGGCGGCGAAGCTTGGCGTGGTGCGTCAGGCGGCGAAGCTTGGCGTGGTGCGTCAGGCGGCGAAGCTTGGCGTGGCGGGTCTTGACGAGGGTCTTGGTCTTGGCATGGGTCTTGGTCTTGGTCTTGGCGAGGGTCTGGGTCTTGGTCTTGGACTTGGTCTTGGCGTGGTTGGTCTTGGTCTTGGACTTGGCGTGGTTGGTCTTGGTCTTGGACTCGGCGTGGTTGGTCTTGGTCTTGGCGTAGTTGGTCTTGGACTTGGTCTTGGTGTGGCTGTGCTTGGACTTGGTCTTGGTTTGGGTCACTTGGCGGGTCTTGGTCTTGGTCACTTGGCGGGTCTTGGTCTTGGTCACTTGGCGGGTCTTGGTCTTGGTCTTGGCGGTCTTGGTCTTGGCAGCGTGGGTCATGGTCTTGGACTTGGCGTGATTGGTCTTGGTGTGGTTGGTCTTGGTCTTGGACTTGGCGTGGTTGGTCTTGGTCTAGCGGCGCTTGGCGTGGAGCAGGTACTGGCGGCGCTTGGCGTGGAGCAGGTACTGGTGGCGCTTGGCGTGGAGCAGGTACTGGTGGCGCTTGGCGTGGAGCAGGTACTGGTGGCGCTTGGCGTGGAGCAGGTACTGGTGGCGCTTGGCGTGGAGCTGGGCGTGGAGCAGGTGGATCTTGGCATGGTCGAAAAACTGGTGGTGGCGGCCGTGCTGGTGGCTGTGGCTTGGCAGGTCGAAAGACAGGTGGTGGGGGTCGTGCTGGTGGCTGTGGCTTGGTAGGTCGAAAGACAGGTGGTGGTGGTCGTGCTGGAGGCTGTGGCTTGGCGTGACGATGCTGACCCACCCCACCTGAACAATTCCCAGCCCTAGCCCCCCCCTCAAGGAGCGGATCCCAGACGCGCTCCCCGCGGTCTGGAACCGTCTTTTGGGGTGGGCGGAGGGGGTTCAGGAGGAGGGCAGAATCCTCCCCTCTAAATTGTCCAAAAGGTCTTTCGTTCCCCCCCACCTGGGCTTTTGTGGGTGAAAAAAAAAATTCTGACTTGGGCGTGGCATGAGTCCTGGGGGGCGGGGCATGAAAATTGGGTGACTGTGATTGACAGGATCTGATTTCTAAAAACATGTCTTGGTAATATTTAATCATGGATTTAGAGTCTTTGGTTGGATGTGGCTGACAAGAAAAAGAGTTCGGGGGAAAAAAATCCATGACGTCACCCACTGGCAGCGGCGTGACGTCGTCCTGGGGAAGCCGGGCTGGCTGCAGCTCGTTTCCGCCCGGAGGGGGAGGAGCTTGCGGGAACGATGCGTCCTTTCCAATGCTTGTGGAAGCCCTCCCTGACGTCCTTCGTCGGGAGCGGCGCTTCCGGGACTGCGGTGACGCAGCGCCATCCTCGGACCAAATGGAGTCTCTGTACTCCACGGAGGAGTAGCGCAGCGTTTCCTTCTCCATGGCGTGGAGGACCTCCCACGCTGCCTCGTCCAAAACGCCCAATTTTCTTGCGGGAGAACTTTTATGCTGGCGACATACTGTCAGGACTGGGTCTATGGCGTGGTTTGTTCTCCCAGAAGGCAATGAAAAATTGGCGCGTGCAAGACGTGAATTTAAATACATTTTTAATTCTAACTCAAAAAAAGTACAAACAAAAGGCGCTCACAGCGGAGGTAAAAAACTTGACTAGACAAAACAAAAGGCGCGCACAATGGCGGAGAACTATGAACATTAAACAAACAAAAACTTACGTGACAAGAGATGAAACAAGAACTAACGTGACAAGGAACTGTGGACATGGCATGAATGGGTGATGTCGCCAGGACGAACAACAGAAACAGAAAAGCCTATATAGTGACATGAAAAGTGAAAACAGGTGCGTGACTAACTGTGAACAGGTGCATGACATGACTGTGAAAACGTGAGACAGGTGTGTGTGAGTCCAAACGTGGAACAGGTGAAACTAATGGTTGCTATGGTGACAAACAAAACCAGGAAGTGAAACCAGGAACTAAGGAAGTGTCCAAAAAACAAAACAGCACATGGCCAAACAAAAACATGAACACAGACATGACAAGTTTCAAAAAAGTAATACGTTAAGACATACATTTTAAAATACATAAAAGAGAACTGTAAAACAATAAAGATTTACACCTTTTAAAAACACAGGCACTGTGCAAAAGTCTCTTGCTGTTTGTCTCTCAGGACAGAACGGAAGTCTCCAAATGGAAGTAGTTCAGTGAGTTTCAGTTTCGTCTGCAATGCATTCCATGCCATAGGGGCAGCAATGCCAAAAGCTCTTTTGCCAAATTCAGTCCGAACATGGGGAACAGTTAAAACATACAAATTGATAGAACATAATGCATAAGAGCTGTTTTTTCTTTGTAAAAAAGTACACAAGTATAAATGATAGTCAGCCAATGTGAGGACTTAGAGGACTAATAACTTATTAATATTATTATTATTATTATTATTATTATTAATAATAATATTATAAGGGGGAAGAGCATGTCAATCACAGTCTGCAGTCCTTCTTAGAGGACTAATCACTTATTAATATTATTATTATAAGGAGGAGGAGCATGTCAATCACAGTCTGCAGTCCTGCTTAGAGGCCTTCATAGGTCCCATCGTTTATTTAGAGGCTCAAACATCTGAACATCGCAGTCCTGGTGATTGACTTATTTTACTGAAATATTGAGCACAACGGAGCATAATGTGAAGATTTACTGACTGGGATCCTTATTTTAAGTATATGAGACATATTTACACGAGCCGAAAGACATGAGAAAAGTGGAGCGAGGGAATGAGGACGAGTCAGAGAGAAGAGACAACGTGGCAGCAGCTTTTGTCCGACAGAGGAGGAGAGACTCTTCAGGGCTCTTGCTCTAAGCTTGTATTATTGTTATGAAATTCTCTTCAAGCCCGTCAGTACCATAGTTGTCCCCCACACAAATCAACACAGTCAGGGCTCTCGTTCATTACGCTACAAGAGCTGTTCCATATGTCATGGTGCACATTAGTCTAACCACCAGTTAAGAGAAGCAAACTTTATCACAACAGATCGAGCGCTCCCATTAGGATGGAACTTCCTGTTTAGTTCAGCCAAGTGTAGATTTGCTTTTCCAAAGTCTGGCCCCGGCAATTGTTAACCAAAAAGCAATAAGAGTGACAATATAAAGTATTGTATTGTTGCAGTACTTGTACAATACAATAAAATACAGTGGTTGTTCATCTGGCGTCTGAAAGTGAATCGCCACAAAGTATTTCCCATCCTTCCATCAACCATGAAAGTCCAGATAATATTCCATGTGCATGCTATTTTACTCCTTTCATAATGTCCGTGTCATGGAACTTTACTCCCAACAGAGAAATCCAAAATGATGGAGTCTCTTTGCATGATGTCATGCTACATGAACCAGGAAGTAACCTGCTGGATGAAATAATAGGGCATACAATATTTTCATATTTTTGAAGATACATTTATAAAATTGTTTTTGCTGTTTCAGTCACAATGAAATCATCACCCTAAACTCAAACATGTTCATCAGGAAGTAGCCTGCTAATTAACCAACAGCTACACAAGAATGAAGTACATATTTTTTCTTGACTTTATGTTTTTTTGACCAATAACACAGTTTCCCCCACCAAGAAATCAAAAGGTTATAGTCCCATGGTCTCACACCACCCTTTGTGACCCAGGAAGTAGCCAGCTAGCAGGGCCGGCCCGTGGCATAGGCCGTATAGGCAAATGCTAAGGGCGCCGTCCATCAGGGGCGCCACGCCAGTACCACAAATGTTGGAGGAAAAAAAAAAAACAAAAAAAAACTATTATTTCTAAATACATAAAATAATCCCACGTTAATTAAAATGCAAAGTAAAGCCTATTCAATAGAAATATTATTTGTTACAACATTACGCCCCCCCTCCCCCAGCACGGTGCGCCCCCTCCCTTCCCGTATCATAACTCTTTTTGGACGTCACCACATAAAAAAATCAACACAAGATGTCAAAACGGCCAAAACTGTCAGGTGCCCAGGAAAGAAAAAAGAGAAAAGAAGAGGAGAAACGAGAAAAAGACAGAGGTAGCAGGTAGGTAACGTTAGCCTACATGAAATTATTTGTCTTTTACAGAATGTGATAGTAACCTGGCTTTTTAGCATTAAGCTAATGTTACATGATTCGGCAATTGCTAATCAATAAATAGCTAGTTCTGTTTTAACGCCGGGTTAATATTGTGGAGGGGGCTAAATTGTTATGGAAAATAATAATGTAATGTTAGGTAATTACAGTACTCCCTGGTGTACAGTAATTTGTAAGCCATTCTAGTTAATGCAATATTAAAAAGCACAAATAGAGAACTCTGTAGGATCCCCTTTTTTTGTAATATCGTTGTTAAAGTCATACTGGTTTGATATCTTGTTTTGTGCAGTGCCTTATTTATATTGTATTTTTAATTTATTTTATGCAACTTGTTGACACGTTTCATTTTGTGTTTATGTATTGAAAAAATATCGTATTTCAGGGACGGCGTGGCGAAGTTGGTAGAGTGGCTGTGCCAGCAATCGGAGTGTTGCTGGTTACTGGGGTTCAATCCCCACCTTCTACCTTCCTAGTCACGTCCGTTGTGTCCTTGGGCAAGACACTTCACCCTTGCTCCTGATGGCTGCTGGTTAGCGCCTTGCATGGCAGCTCCCGCCATCAGTGTGTGTGTGAATGTGTGTGTGAATGGATGAATGTGGAAATACTGTCAAAAGCGCTTTGAGTACCTTGAAGGTAGAAAAGCGCTATACAAGTATAACCCATTTATTTTATTATTATATGTATTCATTTTTTATTTTTTGTATTCATTTATTTATCCATATTTTTTTAAATCTTGTTAACTATTCTGATTGTTAATTTGATTTCTTTAAGTAAAAAAAAAGGTCAAAGACAAAGCTATTCGGTTTCTTGTGAGTATATACACTTCACTGCCGATGTGGGGGGGCGCCACCTAAAATCTTGCCTAGGGCGCCAGATTGGTTAGGGCCTGCCAGCTAGCTAACAAATATAATATTACACCTGTTTTTGACAATCGCACAAGTTGTATCAGTATCACATCGGGATGATGTTTGATAAGAAATTATCGAGTTCGAGCCTGTTATCGAATCCTCTTATCGAACCGATTCCTTATCGATTCTCTTATCGAGTCCAGATAGGTTGTTGTATATGGGAAAAAAACCACAATATTTGGTTTAACAAAAGCTCACTTTTATTATATAAGAAAAAAATTAAATCTAATAAATAAATAAATATTGACTGTTACCCCCCTAAAAAAATAAAATAAAATAAATTAATATTGACTGTTGTTACCCAAAGTATATTAAGTGGGATTTTTCAGAAAAACAAATATATACAGTAACACAAAAACAACCTGTCTCTGTGATCACTATAGGTGTATAAATAATAATATAGTGTTAAATAAAATCAGTCCCTTGGGCACGAAACTGAAAATAATACAGCTCTCCAAAAAGTGCACTTCTGCTGCTATTGGAACATACTAACTACAGCTATTACTCAGGAAAAGGCTCAACAGGACTCAGCTGGACCTGCAGAACTTGCTGACACGGATGCCTGACCTTGCTGACCAAGGACTGACAGCAGTGTCCGCGTCACCTGCTGTTGAGAGACTGTCTAGACCTAAGAGACATGTTCAGCCACCTAAGAGGCTGATTGAGAGTTTTAAGAACTCTTGGTTTTTTCGAGTTGTTTAAAAAAAAAAAAAAGTGTTGACATTACTGTTTGTTATGATGCTTTGACATTTTTGCACTTTATTTCTTTATTGAAAGAAAATTATATGAAGAGAAAAGTTGTTTGCAAATGTGGTTACAATGCTAAAAAATGAAAAGTTAAAGCTAAAAAAAGAAATACACTTTATTGAGTTAACATTATTTCTTTATAGGGGGAAAGATGTGATGTTATGAGCTAGGGAATATAACAACTACACTACCCAGCATGTAACGGGAGTGACGAGCATGCGCGGTAGCCCCGAAAAGTGTTGTTGCATGTCCCCACCCGGCAGCTAAGAATGAGGTTATGAGCACGCCGTGAAAGTAAACGTCAAGAACTCAGCCAACATGCCTCGTCTGCATTATTTATAATTACACAGACAACACATATACAGTGTGATTTTGTTTTGTTTACAAGGAAAGAAAAACAAAAGTTAAAAAAGGGAGATGTGTTGTATATATATGTATTTGAGTCACACATTAAGAGTGTTACTAAAACGGCCTTCTTTCATCTCCGTAATATCGCTAAAATTCGTTCCATTTTGTCCACAAGCGATGCTGAGATCATTATTCATGCGTTCGTTACATCTCGTCTCGATTACTGTAACGTTTTATTTTCGGGCCTCCCTATGTCTAGCATTAAAAGATTACAGATGGTACAAAATGCGGCTGCTAGACTTTTGACAAAAACAAGAAAGTTTGATCATATTACGCCTATACTGGCTCACTTGCACTGGCTTCCTGTGCACCTAAGATGCGACTTTAAGGTTTTACTACTTACGTATAAAATACTACACGGTCAAGCTCCTGCCTATCTTGCCGATTGTATTGTACCATATGTCCCGGCAAGAAATCTGCGTTCAAAGAACTCCGGCTTATTAGTGATTCCCAGAGCCCAAAAAAAGTCTGCGGGCTATAGAGCGTTTTCTATTCGGGCTCCAATACTATGGAATGCCCTCCCGGTAAAAGTTAGAGATGCTACCTCAGTAGAAGCATTTAAGTCTCATCTTAAAACTCATTTGTATACTCTAGCCTTTAAATAGACTCCCTTTTTAGACCAGTTGATCTGCCGTTTCTTTTCTTTTCTTTTCTACTCTGCTCCGGGGTGGACCGCTAGCCTGTCCATCAGATGGGGACATCTCTACGCTGCTGACCCGTCTCCGCTCGGGATGGTTCCCGCTGGCTCCACCATGGACTGGACTTTCGCTGATGTGTTGGACTTTCACAATATTATGTCAGACCCACTCGACACCGAGGATGTCGTTGTGGCTTGTACAGCCCTTTGAGACACTTGTGATTTAGGGCTATATAAATAAACATTGATTGATTGATTGATTGATTGATTGATGTGCTGCGGTTGCTTTAAGAACGTTGCGACAGCTGCCGTAAAGGAGGTGCGTTGCTAGCCTGGTTGCTATGTTTCCGGTTGGTCGTAAAAGTGTTCGTCATGTGTTTGTACCCTGCTCAAATCTCTCAGTAAAGTTATTCATTGGATTATACCTTTTGTTTTGAACTTTATTACACCTTGAGCGCTTTTTCTGGTCCATTTTTTTCCTGCTTTCGCTATCTGTGCCTAATGACTGAGCTACGTGACGTCATTTCTTGTGATGTCCTACGGAGCATTTCTTTTCGGGACGGGATTCGTTCCCTGGGATTCGAATAAAGAACCGACTCTTTTTCTTTACTATAGTGGTCTCGATAACGGGTACCGGTTCTCAAAAAGGGATTCGAGTCCGAGGACTCGGTTCTTTTCTTATCGAACAACCGGGAAAACCGGTTTCGAGCATCATCTCTAGTATCACTGCATGAATGATGGACCAACTTTACCAATATGGCCACCGGCAATGCATTGTGGGAAATGTAGAACAATTCAAAGCCCTTTATTGCCTTGTGGCTCGTGGGGTGCATGGACGCCATGACTCCAGTCAAAATGAAAGCATTCCTTTATTGGATAACTAACAAATAGGTTACTGCCAAATTGTCACACCGCGGTGAGGGATGTCTTGTCTTGGTTTCTTCTGCCTTGTGAATTGCATGTTTTACTTTGAAAAGTAACTCCTCTCGTGTCAGATCACTTGCCCTTCCTTTTGTGTCATCAGTCTGACGTCATCCCTGACACCTGCTTGTTTCCACTTGTTTCCCATTACTCTCATGTGTTTATAAGCCCACACCTCCTCTTGTTCTGTGCCAGATTGTCTCGTGTATTCGTGCCTCTCTAGCACCCATGTCCATTCTGTCACGATCGCGGGGTCGCAGCTTGCTGCGCGGTTGTTCTCCCAATGCAAAGGAACGGCTCCGGACGAAGGCGTAAGGTAGGAAGTGATTTATTTATCATAAATCATCCAATAAACAAAAACAACAGGGATGCGTGCAGAGCGCACGGGAAGTTAAGGAACTATTACTTAGCATAGGCAAAAGACAAGGAACACTAGAACTCAAAAACTCACGTGACAAGTGCATGGAGCAAACACAATGAGAGCAGGACGAGTGACTGGCAAAGGCAACTTAAATAATGCCTCTGATTAGCGCTCGGGAAGCAGGTGAGCGGGCGAGCACTAATCAGAGACAGGTGCACACAAAGAGTGACCATGACAACCAAAACAAACTCACAGGAGCACAACAAATAACAAAAGGAGTCCAAAATTAACAGAAAACACAAAAACATGATCCGGACCATGGATCATGACAGTACCCCCTCCTCAAGGACAGATACAAGATGTCCATATAAAAACAAAAACAAAAAACAAGCAGGGTCAAAAGTCACGGGCGGGCGGAGGGAGGACTTGGAGGTGGGTCGCCAGGCCAAGTGTCCCCGAATCCACCGAGGCAAAGTCAAGTGGCGGCGGCGAGTGGAACGCCGCTGCAGCAAGCGAGGCGGGCGACCAGGGAATGGCCACATTCGTGGCCGACGGGGAGGTGGGCGCACTTGGCGAGGCGGACGACCAGGGAGCGGCCACATCCGTGGTCGACGAGGAGGTGGGCGTGTCGGCGCCGTCATGGCAGGCGTGGCAGCAGGCACCGGCGCCGTCATGGCAGGCGTGGCAGCAGGCACCGGCGGCGAGGCAGGCGTGGCAGCATGCACCGGCGGCGAGTCAGGCGTGGTTGCAGGTACCACTGGCGAGTCTGGTGTGGTTGCAGGTACCACCGGCGAGTTTGGCGTGATTGCAGGTACCACCGGCGTCTGGCGTGGTGCAGGTGCAGGCGTCTGCCGAGGAGCAGGTGCAGGCGTCTGCCGAGGAGCAGGTGCAGGCGTCTGCCGAGGAGCAGGTGCAGGCGTCTGCCGAGGAGCAGGCGCAGGCGTCTGCCGAGGAGCAGGCGCAGGCGTCTGCCGAGGAGCAGGCGCAGGCGTCTGCCGAGGAGCAGGCGCAGGCGTCTGCCGAGGAGCAGGCGCAGGCGTCTGGCGAGGAGCAGGCGCAGGCGTCTGGCGAGGAGCAGGCGCAGGCGTCTGGCGAGGAGCAGGTGCAGGCGTCTGGCGAGGAGCAGGTGCAGGCGTCTGGCGAGGAGCAGGTGCAGGCGTCTGGCGAGGAGCAGGTGCAGGCGTCTGGCGAGGAGCAGGTGCAGGCGTCTGGCGAGGAGCAGGTGCAGGCGTCTGGCGAGGAGCAGGTGCAGGCGTCTGGCGAGGAGCAGGTGCAGGCGTCTGGCGAGGAGGAGGTGCAGGCGTCTGGCGAGGAGGAGGTGCAGGCGTCTGGCGAGGAGGAGGTGCAGGCGTCTGCCGAGGAGGAGGTGCAGGCGTCTGCCGAGGAGGAGGTGCAGGCGTCTGCCGAGGAGCAGGTGCAGGCGTCTGCCGAGGAGCAGGTGCAGGCGTCTGGCGAGGAGCAGGTGCAGGTGCCAGCCGAGGAGCAGGTACAGGAACTGGAGATGGTGGCGTCTGCAGGCCCACCGGAGATGCTGGCGGCTTCTGCAGGCCCACCGGAGATGCTGGTGGCGTCTGCAGGCCCACCGGAGATGCTGGTGGCGTCTGCAGGCCCACCCGGGCTGAGGTTAGCCATGAGCATGGCAGAGGTGGTCTCGCTGGGGGTTGCGGCTTGGCATGCCGACGGACTGGTGGTGGAGGACGGGCTGGAGGTTGCGGCTTGGCAGGCCGAAAGACTGGTGGTGGCGGCCGGGATGGAGGTTGCTGCCTGGCTGGGCGCAGCCGAGCAGCCCCACCAGCACAGCTCCCGGCCCCAGCCCCCCCCTCAAGGGGCGGATACCAGACGCGCTGCTTGCGGTCTGGAACAGTCTTTACGGGTGGGTGGCGGGAAGTCAGGAGGGGGGCAAAATCCTCCCCTCTAAATTGTCCAAAATGTCTTTTCCCACCCCCCACCTGAGGTCTTTTGGGAGGATGAGAGGAAAAAGTCACTGACATGGGCGGGGCTAGAGTCCTAGGGGGCGGAGCTTGGCACTCAGAAGGAGACTGTGGCTGACATCTAAATTTCAAAAGAATGTCCTGACAAGGTATAATTTTAGAATTAAAGTCTTTAGGAGGTTGTTGACGCAAAGAGACAGAATTCAGAAAAAAAAAATTCTGGGCCATGACGTCATCAGCCGTGGACGGAGTGACGTCATCGGGGGAAGGATACTGGGCTGCCTGCAACTTGCTTCGGTCCGGGGGAGGAGCTTGCGGGAGTGACGCGTTCTGACGGCGAGGCGAAGCCCTTCTGGACGGCTTCCGCCTTTGCCTGCGCGTCCGGTACTGCTGTGTAGCGGCGATGTCTTCGGACCAGAGGGAGTCGATGGGGATCAGGGAGCCTCCAGGTCCCCACATAAGGTTCGACCTCTCCTCCGTCGAATAGCGAAGCGTCTCCACTTCCATCGCTCGCAACACCATGCGCGTACCTTCATCCATCTCCCTCTGGTCCGTTTGCGGGAGAACGGATGCTGCTCTCATTCTGTCACGATCGCGGGGTCGCAGCTTGCTGCGTGGTTGTTCTCCCAATGCAAAGGAACGGCTCCGGACGAAGGCGTAAGGTAGGAAGTGATTTATTTATCATAAATCATCCAATAAACAAAAACAACAGGGATGCGTGCAGAGCGCACGGGAAGTTAAGGAACTATTACTTAGCATAGGCAAAAGACAAGGAACACTAGAACTCAAAAACTCACGTGACAAGTGCATGGAGCAAACACAATGAGAGCAGGACGAGTGACTGGCAAAGGCAACTTAAATAATGCCTCTGATTAGCGCTCGGGAAGCAGGTGAACGGGCGAGCACTAATCAGAGACAGGTGCACACAAAGAGTGACCATGACAACCAAAACAAACTCACAGGAGCACAACAAATAACAAAAGGAGTCCAAAATTAACAGAAAACACAAAAACATGATCCGGACCATGGATCATGACACATTCCTTACCTTGCCTTGCCTTGCCTCGTCTTGTGTTTATGTTCCTTGATCCTGAAACCCTTCGTTGCTATTTGGAGTTTTCCTTTCTTCCTCCTCAGCAGAGAGATTTTTTGTTATTTAGTTTATTCAGCCGAAGTGGTAAGTTATCTTTTTTTTTTCATTCTTTCCTCAAATTTTTTAGTGACATTTTTTGTTAAACTTTTTTAGTATAGATAAGTGTAAAATTTTTCATAGCCGTTTTTTCTTCCTCCTGTTGGAGCATTTTTGTGTTAATAAATTTTATACCATATACGGCGCCAATTATAGTTTGTCTTTGCTTTTGTGTTTTCCTCCTTTCGGAGTGATTTTCGGTTGTTCCTATTTTTTGGAACCTTTTTCGCTGACTAGTTTTTTTGTTAATATAGATATTGTATTTCCTTGACTCTGGAGGTGAAAGGAAGCTCCATCCATCTTCTTCCGCTTATCCGAGGTCGGGTCGCGGGGGCAGCAGCCTAAGCAGGGAAGCCCAGACTTCCCTCTCCCCAGCCACTTCGTCCAACTCTTCCCGGGGGATCCCGAGGCGTTCCCAGGCCAGCCGGGAGACATAGTCTTCCCAACGTGTCCTGGGTCTTCCCCGTGGCCTCCTACCGGTCAGACGTGCCCTAAACACCTCCACACCTCCCTAGGGAGGCGTTCGGGTGGCATCCTAACCAGATGCCCGAACCACCTCATCTGGCTCCTCTCGATGTGGAGGAGCAGAGCTTCTCACCCTATCTCTAAGGGAGAGCCCCGCCACCCGGCGGAAGAAACTCATTTCGGCCGCTTGTACCCGTGATCTTGTCCTTTCGGTCATAACCCAAAGCTCATGACCATAGGTGAGGATGGGAACGTAGATCGACCGGTAAATTGAGAGCTTTGCCTTACGGCTCAGCTCCTTCTTCACCACAACGGATCGATACAGCGTCCGCATTACTGAAGACGCCGCACCGATCCGCCTGTCGATCTCACGATCCACTCTTCCCTCACTCGTGAACAAGACTCTGAGGTACTTGAACTCCTCCACTTGGGGCAAGATCTCCTCCCCAACCCGGAGATGGCACTCCACCCTTTTCCGGGCGAGAACCATGGACTCGGACTTGGAGGTGCTGATTCTCATCCCAGTCGCTTCACACTCAGCTGCGAACCGATCCAGTGAGAGCTTAAGATCCTGGCCAGATGAAGCCATCAGGACCACATCATCAGCAAAAAGCAGAGACCTAATCCTGCAGCCACCAAACCGGATCCCCTCAACGCCTTGACTGCGCCTATAAATTCTGTCCATAAAAGTTATGAACATAATCGGTGATAAAGGGCAGCCTTGGCGGAGTCCAACCCTCACTGGAAACGTGTCCGACTTACTGCTCGCAATGCGGCCCAAGCTCTGACACTGATCATACAGGGAGCGGACCGCCACAATCAAACAGTCCGATACCCCATACTCTCTGAGCACTCCCCACAGGACTTCCCAAGGGACACGGTCGAATGCCTTCTCCAAGTCCACAAAGCACATGTAGACTGGTTGGGCAAACTCCCATGCACCCTCAAGGACCCTGCCGACAGTATAGAGCTGGTCCACAGTTCCACGACCAGGACAAAAACCACACTGTTCCTCCTGAATCCGAGGTTCGACTATCCGGCGTAGCCTCCTCTCCAGTACACCTGAATAGACCTTACCGGGAAGGCTGAGGAGTGTGATCCCCGATAGTTAGAACACACTCTCCGGTTCCCCTTTTTAAAGAGAGGAACCACCACCCCGGTCTGCCAATCCAGAGATACCGCCCCCGATGTCCACGCGATGCTGCAGAGTCTTGTCAAACAAGACAGCCCCACAGCATCCAGAGCCTTAAGGAACTCCGGGCGTATCTCATCCACCCCGGGGCCTTGCCACCGAGGAGCTTTTTAACTACCTCAGCAACCTCAGCCCCAGAAATAGGAGAGCCCACCACAGATTCCCCAGGCACTGTTTCCTCATAGGAAGACGTGTTGGTGGGATTGAGGAGGTCTTCGAAGTATTCCCTCCACCGATTCACAACATCCGCAGTCGAGGTCAGCAGAACACCATCCTCACCATACACGGTGTTGATAGTGCACTGCTTCCCCTTCCTGAGGCGGCGGATGGTGGTCCAGAATCGCTTCGAAGCCGTCCAGAAGTCGTTTTCCATGGCTTCCCCGAACTCCTCCCATGACCGAGTTTTTGCCTCCGCGACCACTGAAGCGCACACCGCTTGGCCTGTCGGTACCTGTCCGCTGCCTAAGGAGTCCTATGAGCCAAAAGAACCCGATAGGACTCCTTCTTCAGCTTGACGGCATCCCTCACCGCCGGTGTCCACCAACGGGTTCTAGGATTACCGCCACGACAGGCACCAACTACCTTGCGGCCACAGCTCCAATCAGCCGCCTCGACAATAGAACATGGTCCACTCGGACTCAATGTCCAGCACCTCCCTCGTGACATGTTCAAAGTTCTTCCGGAGGTGGGAATTGAAACTCTCTCTGACAGGAGACTCTGCCAGACGTTCCCAGCAAACCCTCACAATGCGTTTGGGCCTGCCAGGTCTGTCCGGCATCCTCCCCCACCATCGCAGCCAACTCACCACCAGGCGGTGGTCGGTAGAAATCTCCGCCCCTCTCTTCACCCGAGTGTCCAAAACATGAGGCCGCAAATCCGATGACACAACTACAAAGTCGATCATGGAACTGCGGCCTAGGGTGTCCTGGTGCCAAATGCACATATGGACACCCTTATGCTTGAACATGGTGTTCGTTATGGACAATCCGTGACGGGCACAAAAGTCCAATAACAAAACACCACTCGGGTTCAGATCCGGGCGGCCATTCTTCCCAATCACGCCTCTCTAGGTTTCACTGTTGTTGCCAATATGAGCGTTGAAGTCCCCCAGTAGAACGAGGGAATCACCCGGGGGAGCATCCTCAAGTACTCCCTCGAGTGAATCCAAAAAGGGTGGGTACTCTGAGCTGCCGTTTGGCGCGTAAGCGCAAACAACAGTCAGGACCCGTCCCCCCACCCGAAGGCGGAGGGAAGCTACCCTCTCGTCCACCGGGTTGAACTCCAACATGCAGGTTCTAAGCCGGGGGGCAACAAGAATTGCCACACCAGAGCCCTTGTTGTGCGTCGATGTGAGTCCGACTATATCTAGCCAGAACTTCTCCACCTCACGCACTAGCCCAGGCTCCTTCCCCCCCAGCGAGGTGACGTTCCACGTCCCAAGAGCTAGCTTCTGTAGCCGAGGATCAGACCGCCAAGTGCCCTGCCTTCGGCTTCCCCCCAGCTCACATTGCACCCGACCTCTATGGCCCCTGCTATGGGTGGTGAGCCCATTGGAGGGGGGACCCACGTTGCCTCTTCGGGCTGTGCCCGGCCGGGCCCCATGGGGACAGGCGAGCAAAGCGCCGTCATTTTTGTCAATTTTTCCACGAATATCCCGATCTCCAAAGTAATGTTATGCTTTGATACGCTCTGATACGCTCTGATACGCTCTGATACGAATTAGTTGCCGCTTTGTTACCGTTCCTCACGATTTGATCCCGCTTTGATACGCTTTAAATCACGCTTTGATACGTTTTATTACGCTTTATTGAACTTTATTATGTTTTGATGCGATCATGACGCTTTAAATCAGGCTCTGATACGATTATCAAGCTCTGTTGTGCATTGTTACAACAAAAATAAGAAAAAAATGTGGAAAAACTCAGTATACTGTTTTCCACACATTTTTTATATTCATATATTTTTTCAATTTCTCTTTTTTTCCGTTATATTATGTTTTATATCTTCATTTCTTTTATTTCTTTGTCATCTTAATAAATATCTATCTTTCATTTCTTATGCTAGTTGACAATAATATAAGGCATTTCTTTTATTTTTTATATCCATTTATTTTTTCAATTTCTCTTTTTTTTCCGTTATATTATGTTTTATATCTTCATTTCTTTTATTTCTTTGTCATCTTAATAAATATCTATATTTTATTTCTCATGCTAGTTGACAATAATAAAAGGCATTTCTTTTATTTTTTATATTCATTTATTTTTTCAATTTCTGTTTTTTTTCGTTATATTATGTTATTTATATCTTCATTTCTTTTATTTCTTGGTCATCTTAATAAATATCTATCTTTCATTTCTTATGCTAGTTGACAATAATAAAAGGCATTTCTTTTATTTTTTATATTTATTTATTTTTTCAATTTCTCTTTTTTTTTCGTTATATTATGTTTTATATCTTCGATTGTAGCTGAGATAGGCTCCAGCGCCCCCCGCGACCCCAAAGGGAATAAGCGGTAGAAAATGGATGGATGGATCTTCATTTCTTTTATTTCTTTGTCATCTTAATAAATATCTATCTTTCATTTCTTATGCTAGTTGACAATAATAAAAGGCATTTCTTTTATTTTTTGTATTCATTTATTTTTTCAATTTCTCTTTTTTTCCCGTTATATCATGTTTTATATCTTCATTTCTTTATTTCTTTGTCATCTTAATAAATATCTATCTTTCATTTCTTATGCTAGTTGACAATAATAAAAGGCATTTCTTTTATTTTTTATATTCATTTATTTTTTCAATTTGTTTTTTTTTTTGGTTATATTATGTTTTATATCTTAATTTCTTTTATTTCTTTGTCATCTTAATAAATATCTATCTTTCATTTCTTATGCTAGTTGACAATAATAAAAGGCATTTCTTTTAAACGTAACATATTCTCTTTATTATTAACATTTTCATACAGAAAAATTATAGACAGTAATGTCAAACTGCAACATCAAACAGCAGAAGTACAGAAACAATGATCATCGTATAAAAAAGGCAATGATGCAAAAGAGAATGGATTTGTAATACTGTGTTGGTTTTACATAAAGTTTCAATGTCACTAGTCAATATCACAGTCACTTCCTATTGCGCTTTGAACCAAGATCTGTTAAGCTTTCCTACGCTTTGAGTCAAGCTTTGCTGAGCATTGTCAGGCTTTGTCACACTTTGATACGCTCTCGGCGCTTTATTCCATTCTTGACAGAGCGCAGAATTTTTTTAAACCGTTTAAAAAATTTGGGCGAACTTGCCGCATGTCCCGCTTCACTACAAGCTTTCCCACGATCCATTAGGACCCTCACGCTTTAATCAGGCTTTGTTACGCTTTAACGCCGCTTTGCATGCCGCTTTAAAGCGCCGTCAAAGCGCCGTTGGTGTGAACCTAGCATTACGGGGGCTGGCTCTGGAAGTAGCAAGCTGAGGGGCGGAACCAAAAAGTTTGCAATAACGATTGGCAGCCAAAAGATGGAGCTGGACATTTGATTGGCCTTTGGAAAGCTGGGCCGGTTATTTGATTGGCCCTTAGATTGGTGGCCCGGTGCGTGTAGGGGCAGGACAAAAAAGTTCTTTCTCGCGCTGGGATTGGTTGGCCAAAAGGCGGCGCTGACGTCCGCAGTGGGACGTCAAATGGACAAATGGGGCAAATTCCAAACGGCTTGTTTGGAGGAAGGATGAAGGAAGGCAAGATTATTTTATGAACATCTCCGCATGACGCCATGCTTTCTGGACTTATACCGATACAAGATACACAACATCGGGTAACCAAATTTGGTTTTGCATAGTAGGTCCCCTAAAATGCTTGACTATACCGTTTGTCGTTAGGTTCCCCCATCCCATAATCAAAACAACATCATTTATGTCATTTGATTGAACCAAAAAAAAACCTGCTAACTAACAAACAATGTATTTATACGCTTTTGCTCAAGGAATGTATTTTCTCTTCTTGCCATTTGAGTCTAACCTCATATTCCCCCTGAATGCGGAACAGCCACGGACCGCCATCTGCCGTTTGGCAATCCCCTCCGCCATTCTATTGCGACTCCACCCTGCAGCGAATCCAGGCATAACCACGTGATAGGGGAGGTAGTAATGAAGACAAAACATTTTTTCTGTCCTTGCAGAAAAGCAAAAGCAAATCAACATAGTTTTTCACAGCTGCTACTTGACACAGGCCCCCATATCCCCATTTAGCTGCCCGGGATATGCCTGTACAGGATTCTAAGTCTGAAAACTAGTTGACTTCCTGTCTGTTGCTGCCCATTAGGACCCTTTAAAGTGTAAAATACCATCGGCCTTGAAGACGTAGTATTTTATTTTGAAAGTGAAGTGGATACTTTATCTAGTGTTTGCGCATGACTTCCTGTCCAACACTAGCAGATTTTAGCGAAATTGAACGGATTTGTTGCGGCATCCGGCGAAAATAGGAGCTCTGTGTATATTTAGCGGTGGAATGCGGAACAGCAATGGCGGTGACGTTCCACAGGTGGTGGAAATAGACACTTTGACTTGAATAAAAACGGAAAGAGTCCGCTGGTGCATGTGTAGCGGTCCGTGGCCATTTGGCATTCAGAGAAAAATGGGGATAAATGGACGTCCCAACGTCAAGCAGGGAGCGGCATGATAAGCAGCGTTATTATTATTATTATTGAAAATGAAATGGTTTTATTTAAACGGGGATAGTAGGTCCATTCTATGTGTCATACTTGATCATTTCGCGATATTGCCATATTTTTGCTGAAAGGATTTAGTAGAGAACATTGACGATAATGTTCGCAACTTTTGGTCGCTGATAAAAAAGCCTTGCCTGTACCGGAAGTAGCGTGACATCACAGGTTGTGAAGGGCGTCACATCTGCACATTGTTTACAATCATTCCCACCAGCAGCGAGAGCAAATGGACCGAGAAAGTGACGATTACCCCATTAATTTGAGCGAGGATGAAAGATTGGTGGATGAGGAAAGTGAGAGTGAAGGATTAGAGTGCAGTGTAGGACGCCAGGATGTATCTTTTTTCGCTCTGACCGTAACTTAGGTACAAGGGCTCATTGGATTCCACACTTTCTCCTTTTTCTATTGTGGATCACGGATTTGTATTTTAAACCACCTCGGATACTATATCCTCTTGAAAATGATAGTCGAGAATGCGAAATGGACATTCACAGTGACTTTTATCTCCACGACAATACATCGGCGAAGCACTTTAGCTTCGGAGCTAACGTGATAGCATCGTGCTTAACTGCGGATAGAAACAGAAGAAACAGGCCCCCGACTGGAAGGATAGACCGAAGATCAACAATACTACTATTACTTCTACTCTCAGGAGACACTGAACTAAACCCTGGACCTGTAACCACACGGTTAATGTTGTCCCGCCTGGCGAAGCCTAGCAATGCTGTTGCTAACGACGCCATTGAAGCTAACTTAGCTACGGGACCTCGACAGAGCTATGCTAAAAACATTAGCTCTCCACCTACGCCAGCCCTTATCTGCTCATCACCACCTGTGCTCACCTGCGTTCCAGCGATCGACGGCGCGACGGAGGATTTCACCACGATCATCGGTGCGGTCGGCGGCCCGGAGACGGAGGAAATCAACCTAGACGGCGGACGGCGTTGTGTTGTACAGCAACACAACGCCGTCCGCCGCCGCGCCGCTACAGCCAGCCGCTAATACACCGATCCCACCTACAGCTTTCTTCTTTGCTGTCTTCATTGTTCATTAAACAAATTGCAAAAGATTCACCAACACAGATGTCCAGAATACTGTGGAATTTTGCGATGAAAACAGACGACTTAAGCTGGCCACCGTGCTGTTCCAAAATGTCTGCTACAATCCGTGACGTCACGCGCAAACGTCATCATACCGAGACGTTTTCAGCCGGATATTTCCCGGGAAATTTAAAATTGCACTTTATAAGTTAACCCGGCCGTATTGGCATGTGTTGCAATGTTAAGATTTCATCATTGATATATAAACTATCAGACTGCGTGGTCGGTAGTAGTGGGTTTCAGTAGGTCTTTAAAGGCGGGAGATGATAAAAGGGCAGGCATTTTACCTAATCGGATGCTGGCTTGCGCTTCCTGTGTGAAAGGACTCCCAGCTTGAACCAAACCTTCTGCAGAACAGGCAGCAGGTCATTGAGGTATTCTCCTTCCAATGTCACGTTTGAGCACAGCTGAAATTGGAGGGTTCTCTCAAGAGGCAATCGGAGGCCACGTGTCTCTAAGACCAGGTCTAGCTGCAGAGTCACTCTTGGGAATGACAGCTGTCTTCATGGCTGCTCATACACAACACCTGCATTCTCTTCATTTCCAGCTGTTTTTGGCGGCATTCATACAACTAAAAAATTAGGATATGAAAACATTTCAGGTCAATTACGGTGATCGGCTGTTTGCCTATTAACTCCATCAAACATGGCGGGATTGTCCGAGACAACAGCCAACCAGAGTCAACCTTTTCCCACTCAACTTCCGGTTGTTTTTTTGCACAGATGATGTCACCGTATGTCTGCTGATGGCGTGACCCTAGGATGCAGAGACAGAAGGCGTTGTTCAGGTTTAAATAGTTGAATGGTTCACCAACAGTGGGCTAGTGCAAGACATGCAGCGGCGACAGTTACACATGCATGCTGACAAAAGACAAGAGCAACAGCTACATAAACTTTTCTAATTCTCGTTCTTCCAGGTCATTGTGTTCTCAGCGCATTCAATTGGACTATTTGGTTTGTCTTAGAAGACGTTTCGCCTCTTCGCCTTTTCTAAGACAAACCAAACAGTCCAGTACCGATCGATTGAATACTTTGAGATCTAAAAACAGAAACGAAGCCGAAAGTGAAGGTGCAGCAAAACAAGGAATCCAACAGGAAGAACTACTGAAACAAAAGCACCAGGGCAGGAAATAATAGCAAAAACGGGAAAATCCAAACTCTCATGTGGGATCATGACAGATGCTTTACGCCTCTGGCAGGTTACAAACAATACAGACAAATTTTGATATTAACTGAGATTGGATGATTTAAAAAAAATCATTGATATCTTTTTTTAACCTTATCACCCAGTCCTACCTTAAACATTTTATTTTGCCATTTGAAAGTAGGTTTGGCTTTGTCTCAAATGCGACCGAAAAATACTTTTTTTCATCACCTTGTGTAGAAAATCCAAGAAAAATCTCATGTCAGTAGCCAAAATGTCACTCAAGTGACTTTTACACCTGCGAACATAAATTATTAAATAATAATAAAAGTCACAAACATTAGGACCCATACAACAAGCATTGCAAAGAAGTCAAGTCTAAGAAGTATAGACGGAAGCGCGTTACAGCACAAAGTACCGTATTGTTCGGATTATAATGTATGATATGATATAATAAAGGCCTACTGAAACCCACTACTACCGACCACGCAGTCTGATAGTTTATATATCAATGATGACATCTTAACATTGCAACACATGCCAATACGGCCGGGTTAACTTATAAAGTGCAATTTTAAATTTCCCGCCACACTTCCGGTTGAAAAAGCCTTCGGAAGATGACGTATGCGCGTGACATAGCCCGGGGAACAGAGGTATGTATGCCTTCCTCATTGAATACAATACAAAAAAGCTCTGTTTTCGTTTCATAATTCCACAGTATTCTGGACATCTGTGTTGGTGAATCTTTTGCAATTTGTTTAATGAACAATGGAGGCTGCAAAGAAGAACGTTGTAGGTGGGTCGGTGTATAGCGGCTGGCTGTAGCAACACAACAAGGATTACTCACTTGGATAGCAGACGCGCTAGCCGATGCTAACCGGCCACCACACGGATGATCGGGTGAAGTCCTTCGTCGCGCCGTCGATCGCTGGAACGCAGGTGAGCACGGGTGTTGATGAGCTGGGCAGATGATGGCTGGCTGGCGTAGGTGGAGCGCTAATGTTTTTATCATAACTCTGTGATGTCCGGTTGCTAAGTTGCTAAGTCAGCCTTAGCGTCGTCAGCAACAGCATTGTTAAGCTTTGCCAGGCTGAGATCTATTAACCGTGTAGTTACATGTACATGGTTTAATAGTATTGTTGATCTTCTGTCTATTCTTCCAGGCAGGGATTTATTTATTTTGTTTCTATCTGCATTTGAGACAGATGCTATCACGTTAGCTTCGTCGATGTATTGTCGTGGAGATAAAAGGCACTGAATGTCCATTTCGCATTCTCGACTCTCATTTTCAAGAGGATATAGTATCCGAGGTGGTTTAAAATACAAATCCGTGATCCACAATCGAAAAAGGAGAGAGTGTGGAATCCAATGAGCCAGCTTGTACCTAAGTTACGGTCAGAGCGAAAAAAAATATGTATTTCACTGCATTCTAGTCCGTCACTCTAACGTTCCTCGTCCACGAATCTTTCATCCTTGCTCAAATTAATGGGGTAATGGTCCGAATAGTTCTAGCTGCGTTGAAAATAATAGGAAAATATGAGGGAGTGAACAACTGACAACGTCACGCTACTTCCGGTAGGGGCAAGGTTTTTTTTTATCAGAGACCAAAAGTTGCGAACTTTATCGACGTTGTTCTATACTAAATCCTTTCAGCAAAAATATGGCAATATCGCAAAATGATCAAGTATGACACATAGAATGGATCTGTTATCCCCGTTTAAATAAAAAAAATTCATTTCAGTAGGCCTTTAAAATCCTTTCATTTTCTCAAAAATCTCCCGGTGCGCCTAATGTATGGAATAATTCTGCTTGTGCTTACCGACCTCTAAGCAATTTTATTTGGTACATGGTTTAATGATGTGTGACCAGTGAATGGTAGTCCCACATGAGAGATACTTGTAGATTGCAATATGACGCCTGTGAACAACATCAAAACTTTAAATGTTCCATTGAAAATAAAGAACATCACACACGGCACTCAAAAATCTGTCAAATAAGCTTCTTCTTTTTCACTATCTTTTTGTTATGGGGCATTCACCTTCTGCTGTTGCCATTTATAATATAAAGTAGCGTAAAGTTCTAACTTATATCTCGCTATGGAAGCGCTAAAAACTACCAATGTAGTGGGTTTACATATAATCCACCCACGGAAATTTAGTTATTAGAGAGTTCCGGTCGGACGGTTTTTCACGGGACACGTTGCACTTGTGAGCCACGAATGTGAAGATGCTTCTCCGTTGTGGATATAAGTAAATAATGTTATTAAAACAGTTAGCTCCATCTTTTGACACTTCTTCAACTCCCGTCCTTGCACGCTACACCGGTACAACAAAGATGATGGGGAGAAGACGCTGCCGAAGGTGCGCCACATAAATAAGACCGCCCACAAAACGGCGCACCCTGAAGCGACTGTCAGAAAGGAACCACCATCACATGTTATGTACACCACAAGGAAATGTTTTACATTTAGAAAAAAATCATAATATGACCCCTTTAATACGCCTTATAATCCGGTGCGCCTTTTGTATGGAAAAAGACCTGAATAGATCCGCTCATCGGCAGTGCGCCTTATAATCCGGTGCGACCTATGGTCCAAAAAATACCGTTAGTGAAGTGAAGTGAATTAGATTTATATGGCGCTTTTTCTCTAGTGACTCAAAGCGCTTTACATAGTGAAACCCAATATCTAAGTTACATTTAAACCAGTGTGGGTGGCACTGGGGGCAGGTGGGTAAAGTGTCTTGCCCAAGGACACAACGGCAGTGACTAGGATGGCGGAAGCGGGGATCAAACCTGGAACCCTCAAGTTGCTGGCACGGCCACTCTACCAAGGAAACGATGGATAAGAGCCCAGAGAAATAATCCTACTAAAGCTCCTTTGCTGTCTGCCGTGAGCCAAGCAATCACAGAGGAGGATGGAACGATCCATAAATCGATGCTGTTGATACCAAGTATATGATATACGGTATGATTGATACAAAATCTGTTTAAAAAATCAGGCAACAAGTCCCCGGGGACAGGTGGATTTAGACTTTATATTGCCCAAACAATTGTATGAAATAAAAGAAAAAGTTGAAATATTGACGGGATATTGTTATGATGCCGTTGTGTGTTTTTATCCTGATTATAATTATGATTAGTTAAAAAGTTAAAAGTTAAAGTACCACTGATTGTCACACACACACACTAGGTGTGGTGAAATTATTCTCTGCGTTTGACCCATCCCCCTTGTTCCACCCCCTGGGAGGTGGGGGAGCAGTGAGCAGCAGCGGTAGTCGCGCTCGGAAATCATTTTGGTGATTCAACCCCCAATTCCAACCCTTGATGCTGAGGGAGGTAATGGGTCCCATTTTTACAGTCTTTGGTATGACTCGGCCGGGGTTTGAACTCACAACCTACTGATCTCAGGGCGGAACCTCTAACCACAGGGCCACTGAGCAGTTTAAATTAAATGAAAAAGTCTAAAAAATCATGTAGTGATCCTAATATTTGAAAGTAAATGTTTTGGTATCAGTATTGCCCCTGTAACTACATAGTATTACTTCAATAGCCAAATGTGTAGCATGACCCACTGCTATTCGACTTTCCAAAAAGTATGTTGAATTCATGGTTCCTTTTTCAGATAATTTGGTCACACTACAGTTGATATGTGGATGATATCAGCTGATCTCACTTATGGATGATCGCTATTGGAACTGGTAGCATAAAACCCTGATCAGAACACCCTGAGATATCAGCTTAGAAAATGAGCCAATTAGAAAATACTTTTTACAGCAGCATGCTGTCATGCACGACCACTTCCAAAGGCATCAAGGGCCATCCTTCACCATGGCCTAAGGAGTAAAAGGGCTTTTTGAGGCCATGTCTACACTAAGTCGTTTAACCTCTTAAGAATAATTATTTAGCCTAAGCCCCGTTTCAGCCACGCTAAACCAGCGTTTAAAGTCCCCCTCCTCGGACAAATTTTTACACAGCTTAGTGAGCCGTGTATTTCTTGAATCTCCGGCACTTAGCTTGGTATGGACTCATTGATCGTTTACAAAGTGAGTTCGGAGAGGAAGTGACGGCAGAAAGACCGTGCCCACATAGGAAGTGACGCCAGAAAGAATGCGCCACAGCCAGCTTCATAATAAAGCGGTTTCGTAGCTCGGAGCTAACCACTGGAAATATGAAGGCGAGTCATCCAGACAAGCCTGTGTTTCTCATTCTTCTACATGTACAGACGCTTGTGGAAATGACAAATGAATACCTTTAGAGAAAGTGATTGCAGCTATTTGGGATACAACACTTCTCAGACGGCAAGAGAACTTTCAAATTAAAGATTAAAGATTAAAGTACCAATGATTGTCACACACACACTAGATGTGGTGAAATTTGTCCTCTGCATTTGTCCCATCCCCTTGGGGAGCAGTGGGCAGCAGCGGCGCCGCGCCCGGGAATCATTTTGGTGATTTAACCCCCAACTCCAACCCTTTGTTGCTGAGTGCCAAGCAGGGAGGTTATGGGTCCCATTTTTATAGTCTTTGGTATGACTCGGCTGGGATTTGAACTCCAACCTACCGATCTCAAGGCGGACACTCTAACCACTAGGCCACGTCAGCTGTGTTTCTGCTTAGCGGAAAACTTTGTCCATTTGTCAAAGGAGAGAAAACGAGAATGCGAGCTCCCGTGGATGTGATAAAAAGAAGGTAGCGTGTGCTTAGTATTACTTGGCCGTTGAGGGAAGACGAGGGAAAACTACGGAAAACAGCGAATGCATTTGGACTGGCAAAGCAAAGCAAATCAGTTATTGTCCGCCATTTATGTCGCGGACTCAACGTCTAGGTCCAGACTATATAAATTCACCAAAAACGAATGGACAATGAAGGTGAAGGCAAACATATCTAAATCCCTAGTTTGATTGATGTAAAATGTTCTTTATCACATTGTTTACGTCTCTAATAAAGATTTGATTAAATTATTATGGCTCAGGTGTGATTCACTACAATAGGGCCCCACAGCACATTGGATTCCAGTTAATTGAAATACCATAACACTGGATATTGTTCAGAGAAGTTAAATTGAAGAACTTGCACACAAAGCCACACTGGAGATGACTATGACGATGTGCATTTTCCGCGCAAGCGTACTAGGTTTGAGGGGTGCGGGGGGTCTTCAACGGTGGCATTGTTGTGTGTGGACACGGATAAGGTTAGGTGGGATTTACCCTGGATAACCTTAGTGTAAACAGGGCCTTAGTCCTTTTTTTCCTACCCCTGACCAAACAACATGCATTTCCATCCATCCATCAATCCATTTTCTACCGTTTGTCCCTATCAGAGTGTCCTAATACAAGAAATTTGATTGGGGAATTCATCTGTAAAATGTGTCGTACAACTGCACCACAAAAACAGATACAACAGATACAAAAATAAATTATATTGACAGATTAATCGATTTAAGAAACAACCGTTTGGCAATCGTTTGGTGCGACGCCGCTTCTAAGATACTAATCCTCACCACCATGGCAGTAAATAAACTAATTATGTTTCAAGTAATATGATCACTGGACAACTAGAGGAAAAGGAATGGCTAAGCATGCTCGAGTACACACATCAACATAAGAAGCTAACTGCTTAAGCTTTGATGTATAGTAAGGGGGATCAATCCAGATGTCATCGATACCAAGTATAGCAGGGGTGTCAAACTCTTTATGCCTCAGGGGATGCATGTTGGAACATCTATCCCCGCATGGGCCGTACTGGTAAAATGACGGCATAATAACTTCAAAATAAAGACACCTTCAGATTGTTTTCTTTAGCCAAAAATAGAACAAGCACATTCTGAAAAAGTACATATTACAAATGATCCTCTTGGAAAAACACTTCAAATTAGTCTAACATTCTGAGGAAATATTGGTGCAGTTTCAAAAACAGCATGAAGAACACCATGAACTTAAACTTTGTCTCAGTATTTCTACAAAGCCATTAAACTTTTAGCACTTCCTCTTTAGGATTCTCATGTAAGCAGCTTACCATTTAAAACGTTTGGAAAAGTAATCGAGTGTTTCCTCAAACCGCCGCATTAGTGACATCCCCACAACTGCCACAACACATTCATTTATAATCATTTAAATATCCATCCATCCATCCATTTTCTACCGCTTATTCCCTTCGGGGTCGCGGGGGGTGCTGGAGCCTATCTCAGCTACAATCGGAGCAAAACAATTTACAAAATGACACCATGATAGCCGGAATAAAGGTAACATAACTACAAACTTAGCCAATGTCAACATGGTAGATTTAAGCATAAAATAAAATAAGAACAAGAACAAACACAATAAATATAGAAACACACATTTTTACAATGGGCTCACACAGGGAATTCTATCTAAAAAGATGTCAAAGATGTCGTTGACCAAGTTGACTTAAGTCTTTGCATCTTACCGTTTCGTTATTTTATCCGTTGAGTGGATCGTTGACAATGAAAGAAGGTATTGTGAGTCGATACTGCATTAGTCTGCCGCCATCTGCCGCCAGCCACAACAGGAGCAGCTGATTGCTTGCACCTGCGCTGATTGGAGCAGCGGCAGACAATCTAGAGGGCGCTTAAAGGCCTACTGAAACCCACTACTACCGACCACGCAGTCTGATAGTTTATATATCAATGATGAAATCTTAACATTGCAACACATGCCAATACGGCCGGGTTAACTTATAATTGCAATTTTAAATTTCCCGCCACACTTCCGCTTGAAAACGTCTCGGTATGATGACGTTTGCGCGTGACGTAGCCAGTTTAACAGAGGTATGGCTTCCCCATTGAAGCCAATACGAAATAGCTCTGTTTTCATCTCATTATTCCACAGTATTCTGGACATTCATTGCATTATGGAGAAAGAAGCTGAGCAAGCAAAGAAGAAAGTTGTCGGTGCGAAGCGGATATTTTGCGAGGGAAGTCAGCAACACAACACAGCCGGTGTTTGTTTACATTCCCGAAAGATGCAGTCAAGATCGAAGAACTCGGACAACAGAGACTCTAACCAGGAGGACTTTGATTTGGATACACAGACGCGATACTGTGAGTACGTAGCTGTGCTTCCAAACATTTGATCGCTTGCTATAACTAGCTCGAGCTAGGAGCTAGGAGCTAGCATAACAATGCGGGATTAATTTGTGGCATATTAAATATAAGCCTGGTTGTGTTGTGGCTAATAGAGTATATATATGTCTTGTGTTTATTTACTGTTGTAGTCATTCCCAGCTGAATATCAGGTCCCACCCGCGCGCTTCCAAACATTTGATGGCTTGCCCGTACGTGCGTGTCACGTACGTAACTTTGGTTAAATATATAAGCTTTATGAACCTTGGGTTAGGTGAATGGTCCTTTGGGCTGAGTGAGTGTGTGTGTTGTGCAGGTGTTTGAATTGTATTGGCGGGTTATATATACGGGATCCCGTCCATATTACCCGCTCGAGCTATAACTAGCTCGAGCTAGTAGCTAGGAGCTAGGAGCTAGCATAACAAACACCTAGGTGTTTTTATGCGGGATTAATTTGTGGCATATTAAATATAAGCCTGGTTGTGTTGTGGCTAATAGAGTATATATATGTCTTGTGTTTATTTACTGTTGTAGTCATTCCCAGCTGAATATCTGGTCCCACCTGCGCGCTTCCAAACATTTGATTGCTTGCCCGTACGTGCGTGTCATGTACGTAACTTTGGTTAAATATATAAGCTTTATGAACCTTGGGTTAGGTGAACGGTTCTTTGGGCTGAGTGAGTGTGTGTGTGTTGTGCAGGTGTTTGAATTGTATTGGCGGGTTATATATACGGGATCCCGTCCATATAACCCGCTCAAGCTATAACTAGCTCGAGCTAGTAGCTAGGAGCTAGGAGCTAGCATAACAAACACCTAGGTGTTTTTATGCGGGATTAATTTGTGGCATATTAAATATAAGCCTGGTTGTGTTGTGGCTAATAGAGTATATATATGTCTTGTGTTTATTTACTGTTGTAGTCATTCCCAGCTGAATATCAGGTCACCCCCGGCTCTCACAGCATCTTCCCTATCTGAATCGCTTCCACTCCCCACTAGTCCTTCACTTGCATTTTCCTCATCCACAAATCTTTCATCCTCGCGCAAATTAATGGGGAAATCGTCGCTTTCTCAGTCCGAATCTCTCTCACTTCTGGCAGCCATCATTGTAAACAATAGGGAACTTTGTGGATATGTTCAATTGACTACGTCACGCTACTTCCGGTAGGGGCAAGCCTTTTTTTTATCAGATACCAAAAGTTGCGATCTTTATCGTCGTTGTTTTATACTAAATCCTTTCAGTAAAAATATGGCAATATCGCGAAATGATCAAGTATGACACATAGAATAGATCTGCTATCCCCGTTTAAATAAAAAAAATTCATTTCAGTAGGCCTTTAAAGTCAGCTGACACGTCATCTTTGAACACTGTCAGGTGTGACATGGGTTACACTTAAATTGCTATTGCAACATCCAGTGGACACTTTGGGAACAGCAGTTTCTTTAATTTAAAACCTGCACATCATTTTAATATTTAGAAAACTCATCTCGCGTTCCGTGCGCCCGCTTAAACCTGTTTGCACGTTTGACACCCCTGTAGTATAGTATCAGTGTATAAACGATACTAAAGTGGGGAAATTGAACATGTTCTGTTTCTTGTTCTCCATCCATCCATCCATTTTCTACCGCGTGTCCCTTCGGGGTTGGGGTGAGGGGGGTGGGGGGGCTGCTGGAGCCTATCTCAACTGCATTCGGGCGATAGGGGGGTGTTAGTTCTCATCATTACAAAAAAATTTGGGGGTGTTTTTTGTTATAGTTTAGAAAGTCAGGGAGTAAGTCTCTGGATACAGAAAGGCTTTGTTTACCCTTGTTGAGTCATTGCGTACTAGCCGCTTAATTTTGTTAAACAAAAATGTATGCAGCATTCAATACCACCAATTGAACACACATTCCCGTTTACAGATAATTCTAGCAAATTGTACATTGAATAAGATAAGCGTTGTAATGTGTGATAAATGGGTTTTACTTTAGTTACTTGCAATAAAACACTTTCAGTTCTATAATCAAAATATTACATCGGGACTTAAAATTGGATCTGATCTGAGGCCAAAAATGTTGACCGGGACATCCTGCGGAAGCATTTTGGGTTCCTGGTAAAGGTTACCTTGGACTGGAATCACCAGCCCTGTGGCTGTTGTTATAACCCTATTTCTGCCACTTGATGCACCCTCTACAATAAACCAATAGTCATCTTACATTGTGCTTTGATCCATCCAGACTAAATTGTTCCAATTTCTTACCCCCAAAATACATTCTCCTCAAGGCTATGGCAGGAAATTCCTTGACCAATCACAACCGTTGGAGGAGAAACATGTGTCAGGGTGGATTTTAGGGAAGGGTGGGAACATGGTGATGCAGAAAGGAGGGGGTGGAGTTAGAAAGTGCACATTCCCCAACGCTGTTATTCTTCTTTAAGCATGCAGTGAAAAGAAGGAAAAATCTAGCTCTGCCTTCGTCACTGTCACTTTGCAAATTAGAGGCGTGTTTCCACTCGAGTGGATCCACCCACTGAAACACACCTATGATAGCACCTCCAACCACCAGGTGAGGAGGATTCACACTCAAAAGCAGCCCTTCCCCCTATTTCTGGCGACAAGATCTGCAGCTTGGAGAAGAAAGGAGGGGGATGGTAGACCTCTAAGGTTGTCTGTGGAACGTGAGGAGAAACACATCTGGCAGAATGGAAAAAAAGAAAGGGGAGGTTCCAACAAAAGGAAAAAAAAACTTGGTAACAGTGACTTCAATGCAGCTGAGAAAGAAGTATTGAGGCTGTAAAATAAGCAGGAGACGTTCCTCCCTAAACAAAGTGGGAGGCCCACAGCAAAGAAAGGACTGCCAGAGCTCTCTGCTTTGCCGTTGACTTTTTTCTTTTGGAAATCACTGAGAGCCACGAACAGAGTGAGCGTAAAAAGAGCCACGTCATCTTCAAGGCTTTGTGCAACAAAGTGATCCGTGCAGAGATAGAAAATGAAACTTCATTGAAAGGAAATAGATGTACAAATGACACCCTCTCTGTTTCTACTTTGTGATGAACATGTTTGTCAGGGTGCAGTATCAATTATGGATGTCCATTGTTCTTCGACCAAGGCTTTCCAAAGTCCAATCCGATGTGTTACATTTTGCAAGAGCACAGCTAATTAACAAATCAACAGATCTCATTTGTATGCTTTTTACACCCTAAAGAACATCTGAACCACTCAGATAAACAAATAATTAATAATTCTCCTTCGCTGGAATAAAGGTTCGCTCTGGCATTTTTTCCAAAAAAGTCAGGTCTCATCACAATTAAAGACTTGCTGCGGTACAAATCCCCCTTCACCAATAAGATCCTCGAAGTCAGTGCTTGATAAACTCCTGTGCGGCAGCATTGTTGGAGCCAGCAGCCTTACACTTGCACTTTCTCTCTGGCCAAGCCAAGATATTTCACCCCTTTGGCATATAAACCTCCTTTTTTCTACAAAAACCCAAAATCTCGTTGACATGTATGACTTAAGTGTTATTATGACAATGACAATAAAGGAATTGATTGATTGATTGATTGATTGAACCAGTGAAGTTGGCACGTAGTGTAAATCGTAAATAAAAACAGAATACAATGATTTGCAAATAATTTTCAACCTATATTCAATTGAATACACTGCAAAGACAAGATACTTAACGTTCAAACTTTGTTATGTTTTGCAAATATTAGCTCATTTGGAATTCGATGCCTGCAACATGTTTCAAAAAAGCTGGCACAAGTAGCAAAAACGACTGAGAAACTTGAGGAATGCTCATCAAACATTTATTTGGAACATCCCACAGGTGAACAGGCTAATTGGGAACAGGTGGGTGCCATGCTTGGGTATAAAAGCAGCTTCAATGAAATGCTCAGTCATTCACAAACAAGGATGCGACCACGGTCACCACTTTGTGAACAAATGCGTAAACAAATTGTTGAAGAGTTTAAGAACAACATTTCTCAACAAGCTATTGCAAGGAATTTAGGGATTTCACCATCTACTGTCCGTAATATCATCATAAGGTTCAGAGAATCTGGAGAAAACCAACATTGACCTTTGATCCCTCACAAGGTACTGAATTAAAAAGCGACATCAGTGTGTAAAGGATATCACCACTTGGGCTCAGGAACACTTCAGAAAACCACTGTGATTAAATAAGCTCTGCTTCTTCCTACTCCTTTTCGAACATGTTGAAAAGAGAAACTGGAAATTGTGATGTATCATGTTGTTGTTGCATGTTCGAAATAAACTCAAACTCAACTCAACTCAACTGTCAGTAACTACAGTTCAACGCTACATCTGTGAGTGCAAGTTACAACTGTACTATGCAAAGAGAAAGTTATTTATCAACAACACCCAGAAACTTCGCTGGGCCTGAGCTCATCTAAAACGGACTGATGCAAAGTGGAAAAGTGTTCTGTGGTCTGACGAGTCTACATTTCAAATTGTTTTTGGAAACTGTGGACGTCGTGTCCTCCGGAACAAAGAGGAATAGAACCATCCGGATTTTTCTAGGCGCAAAGTTCAAAAGCCAGCATCTGTGATGGTATGTGGGTGTATTAGTGCCCAAAGCATGGGTAACTTACACATCTGTGATGTTGCCATCCAAGCAACGTCTTTTTCATGGACGCCCCTGCTTATTTCAGCAAGCCAATGCCAAGCCACATTCTGCACGTGTTACAACAGCGTGGCTTCGTAGTAAAAGAGTGCAGGTACTAGACTGGCCTGCCTGTAGTCCAGACCTGTCTCCCATTGAAAATGTGTGGCGCATTATAAAGCGTAAAATATGTCAACAGAGACCCCGGACTGTTGAAAGAATTCCACCTGAATATCTTAAAAATTTGGTCTCCTCAGTTCCCAAAGGTTTACTGAGTGTTGTTAAAAGGAAAAGTTTTTTTGTTAAAAGGAAAGGTTTGCCAACTTTTTTGCAATGTGTTGCTGCCATTAAATTCTAAGTTAATGATTATTTGCAAAAGAAAATTAAGTTTCTCAGTTCGCACATTAAATATCTTGTCTTTGCAGTGTATTCAATTGAATATAAGTTGAACAGGATTAGGGAATAAGCGGTAGAAAATGGATGGATGGATGGATGGATGGATTTGGAAAAACAGGCGGCGAGTCAGGCGTGGTAGCAGGTACCGGCGGCGAGTCAGGTGTGGTAGCAGGTACCGGCGGCGAGTCAGGCGTGGGAGCAGGTACCGGCGGCGAGTCTGGCGAGGAGCAGGTACCGGTGTCTGGCGTGGTGCAGGTACCGGTGTCTGGCGTGGTGCAGGTACCGGTGTCTGGCGTGGTGCAGGTACCGGTGTCTGGCGAGGAGCAGGTACCGGTGTCTGGCGAGGAGCAGGTACCGGTGTCTGGCGAGGAGCAGGTGCAGGTGCCTGGCGAGGAGCAGGTGCAGGTGCCTGGCAAGGAGCAGGTGCTGGTGCCTGGCGGGGTGCAGGAGCAGTTGCCTGGCGGGGTGCAGGCTCCGGTGCCAGCCGAGGTGCAAGCTCCGGTGCCAGCCGAGGTGCAGGGTCCGGTGCCAGCCGAGGAGCAGGCCCAGGTGCCAGCCGAGGAGCAGGTACAGGTGCCAGCCGAGGAGCAGGTACAGGTGCCAGCCGAGGAGCAGGAACTGGAGATGGTGGCGTTTGCAGGCCCACCGGAGATGATGGTGGCATCTGCAAGCCACCGGAGATGGTGGGGAGATGGTGGTGGCGTCTGCAAGCCCACCGGAGATGGTGGTGGCGTCTGCAAGCCCACCGGAGATGATGGTGGCGTCTGCAAGCCCACCGGAGATGATGGTGGCGTTTGCAAGCCCACCGGAGATGATGGTGGCGTCTGCAAGCCCATCTGAGATGATGGTGGCGTTTGCAAGCCCACCGGAGATGATGGTGGCGTCTGCAAGCCCACCCGGGCTGAGGTTAGCCATGAGCATGGCGGAGGTGGTCTAGCTGGGGATTGCGGCTTGGCATGCCGAAAGACTGGTGGTGGCGGCCGGGATGGAGGTTGTTGCCTGGCTGGGAGAAGCTGAGCAGCCCCACCAGCACAGCTCCCGGCCCCAGCCCCCCCTCAAGGGGCGGATACCAGACGCGCTCCTTGCGGTCTGGAACAGTCTTTAAGGGCGGGTGGCGGGAGGTCAGGAGGGGGGCAGAATCCTCCCCTTTAAATTGTCCAGAAAATCTCCCCCCCCCCCCCCCCCACCTGAGATTGTGTGGGAGGACAGCGGGAAAAAGTCCTTGACGTGGGCGGGGATAGAGTCCTTAGGGGCGGAGTCAGAGTCACTGGGGGCGGAGGTGATTGAAGTTGACAGAATCTATTTTTCGAAAAAGTGTCCTGCTGGTACTTTATTTTTGGAAAAAAGTCTTTAGGAGGTGGCTGACAAAGGGAAACAGAATTCAGAAAAAAAAAATTCTGGTCCATGACGTCATCAGCCGTGGACGGGGTGACGTCATCAGGAGAAGACGGCTGGGCTGCCTGCAGCTTGCTTCGGTCCGGAGGAGGAACTTTCGGGAGTGACACGTTCTGACAGCGAAACGAAGCCTCTTTGGCTGGCTTCCGTTTTTGCTGACGCGTCCGGTACTGCGGTGGCGCGACAATGTCCTCGGGCCATACGGAGTTGAGTGGGATCAACTTTCCATTAGGACCCCACATCAGGTCCTGGCGCTCCAAGGGGGAATAGCGGAGAGTCTTCGCCTCCATTGCCTCCAAATCTAACCACATACCTAAGTCCAGATCCTCGAAGTTCGTGGCGGAAGAACTGTAGGCTGTTCTCCTTCTGTCACGTGGGGGTCGCATATTTGTGCGGAATCGTTCCTCCAGTGCAACACGGACACTCCGGACAAAAACGTAAAGGTAAGAGATGATTTATTTACATAAATCATAAGCAAACAGAAAAAAAGCAAAAGAAAAGCGTGCCGAACGCACGGGAAGCTAAGGCTAACACTTAGCACAAGAGTCTGGAACATGAAATACAAAAAACGTGACTGTTGCTTACCGCAAACAAGGAGAACAGGACGAGTGAACAAAAAGGCAGGTTTAAATAGTGTCAGTGATGGCAAACAGGTGCGCGTCGGGAACACAAGTGGCAGGTGAAAATAATAAGTAACCATGGTGACGAAACAAACTCACAGGTGCACAAGCAATAACAAAAGGAGTCCAAAACTAACAGAAAACACAAAAACATGATCCGGCCCACGTATCATGACAGATTTATTCAGCGCCGGAATAAGGCACCAAAAGGTCCTTCTAGTTCCGCTTTAGGGTTACTACCATGTAAAGCGGCACCGGTGCCATAATGCAACCGGGTTTAGGTATCCATCTGTAAAAATGGGGTGGAAAAAGGGAAAGACAGAAAAGAAAATACACTTGTAGCTAGATTTTCGTACGCTCCAATTTTCAGTTTTCGAGGAAAATAGTGGCTGAACTTTGTCTACCATCTCTTTTATTGTACGTCGAACATTGTGCCCCATATCACGCTGCATAAATGAGTGCTTAAGAAGAAGAAGAAACTCAGTCTTTTTTTATTGAATTCTACGGCAAACAAAAAAACACTGGGCCAAAGAAAGTTGTTTGACACCTTTTACCTTTTAATTGTCATCCTCCATTACAAGACAACACCGGAGATACAACTGTACACGGGACCAATGCACTGTACGTGTGTGTGTGTGTGTGTGTGTGTCTGTTCTAGCAATGCTTACTTAATGGGGACATCGCTCTGTTTACACAGTCACCTTTAGGGGACCTCAGACGGTATGGGGACAAAAAAACAGGTCCCCTAAAGGGAAACCTTTTTAAATGATAGTCAGATCCATTCTGAAGATGCCTAAGTGAAAAGTGAAACATATGCATTAATAGTACTGTGATTCTGTATGGTATCCATCCTTAGTTAAAACTAATATATTTTTCCAAAAACAAAATCTGGTTTAGTGTTCCTTAGGATGACATTTTCATACAGCATGATTATAAACCATTATTACCTTAAAGTATGATTCACATTCAGAATTTTCCATCCTTCTATATATGGCAGTTGGAGTTGCAGACAACTTCATTACTGCTAAATAGCAGTTTTCAGTAATGTCACAGAAGATGCAGGATTTGCTTTAACATTTAAGTGGTGAAACTTCCTATAAGAGGACAGCTGTAGTGCTGTATTCTGAGGATCATGTCATATTTAATTTGAACTTTTATTTTTTTTTTTAAATGGTCCTCAGTAGTCACGTACAAATTTGTGTGAATTATGCAAAATTATTTAAATTAGGTCCCCATGAACCATGTTAACTCTTTTCCCCCAGGGTCCCCAGTAAGAATGATCAGCACATTACTTCATCAATCCAGAAATTAAAGACGTGTATGAGCTAACTGGGCAGTAGCCATTTATCTAATTTTTTTTATGCCTCCACAACCTGTGTGTGTGTGTGTGTGTGTGTGTGTGTGTGTGTGTGTGTGTGTGTGTGTGTGTGTGTGTGTGTGTGTGTGTGTGTGTGTGTGTGTGTGTGTGTGTGTGTGTGTGTGTGTGTGTGTGTGTGTGTGTGTGTGTGTGTGCGTGGGTGTGTGTGTGTGAGCAGTCACCTCATTCTTGTGTCCCTGCGCTCAGACACACTCACCTGAAGGTGTGAGTCTACAAACACGCTTGTATGTGAAGCATCTTAGCATGGTGTGAAGGAGCGTGTCAGGTTGAGATGGACACACAGGATGGAGGAACAGAGACACTAGAGAGAGAACTTAGGACAGAAGTGGGGGAACGAGACAACAATAGATGCATCAACAATAATAGTCCCGAATCAAAGTGCACCGAGTCGGTGCTGGGTTCTCGCTATGCCAGCTATCCATTACATTCATTGAAATCAGCAGTGTACGTTTTGGCATAATCCTGCCAGGACGCAATGTCCATTCGAACACGGATACATGACAAAGAACCTGTCCATGATGTCCACTCACACGAGTGTAGTTTCCACAATAATTGTCTTGCACATTTTCTTTAACAGCTGACTTGCTGCCATTCTGCTCCTTTAAATGTTATCATGTTATATATTAGACCTACAATTAAGTGTAAATGATCTTTCAGATCATCCCACACTAAAGGTGCTTGCATAGTCACGCCCTTTTGCCGCATTATAGATTCCTGTGAAATGTCTGTGAAACACTACATTTCCCACAATCCCTGCACTTGGTTGCCATTGTTCTGTCACGGTGCCCTACATTGTGAAGTAAAGAAACAGTATGTCCTCCTCCTCTTTGGCAGCCACCCTGTCGACACCCACACACACTGTCACTAGCCATGTGGTGCCCTCAGCGTTTGAAATCACCAAACTCCTTAACTTTAACAGCCAGGCTGCTACAATTATTAGAAATAAAAAAAATATAATCCCGGATGTGATTGTGAATGCTGGTCTGTCTTTGTGTTCCCAGAATTCCCTGCAGCACCAACTCTTCTGGGACGCTACAATATAAACAAACGCCATTGGTGGATCTACACCCAACATCCGCTGTAATGATACCAAGTACAATAACATATCTAGTCCATACTACTATGATTACATCGATATTTTTTAGCCTCACAAAATCTTCTTTTGTTTAAAAAAAATGTATATTATGTTTATAAACTCAGGAACTATGTCCCTGGACACATGAGGACTTTGAATATGACCAATGTATGATCCTGTAACTACTTGGTATCGGCTTGATACCCAAATTTGTGGTATCATCCAAAACTAATAACAGAAGAATAAGTGATTATTACATTTTAACAGAAGCGTAAATAAAACATGTTGAAACAGAAAATAACCAGATATTAACAGTAAATGAACAAGTAGATTAATCATTAATTTTCTACCACTTGTCCTTAATAATGTTGACAATAGAATAGATAAATAGAATGATAAATGACACAATATGTTACTGCATATGCCAGCAGCTAAATTAAGAGTCTTTGTTTTTTTACTTACTACTAAAAAAGTTGTCTTGTATGTTCACTATTTTATTTAAGGACAAACACAGCCTAGGTGACAACGGTTATGTTCCTCGTCCATAACATCAAAACCACAACATCTGACCTTTTGGATATGTTGATTGGACGTGATCAAGTAACAATACATTTTGTATAATCATTCCTGAATACATTATTGTACTGCTTAGCATATTACTGCAAAATGGTGGAAGTACTTGATCTTTGTGTAGCGTTTGCAAAATTCCATGTATGTCTCACAGATTAAGCAATCCGGTTGTAAAAAATGCACACCTGGTTGCTGACAAGTGACGTTTGCAGAATCAAAACTCCTTTTGGCATGTGTCGTCTCTTTTTGAACCAACATAAAACATTCTTGTCAACAAATTGATTGGAAAGGACCTTCAAATCAAATTTGAGAAGAGAAGGAGTTTCAAGAGTCGTCCCTCATGCCAGTCCAGGCCTGTCTTCCAGACTTTTTTTCTCTAAACTTGCTGAAAGCTCTGCAAGCGGCTCTCCACTACGACTCCTCTCGCTCCTCTAGCATTTGGGTCACGCGGGTCATAAGTGCTCATGTCCAAGCATTGAGCAGATATTATTTGGAATTTATTGACAAAGGCTTTAAATAATCCCTGTTTTCCTTTTCATAGCATTTTACACAAATAGAGCAAACATTTGCCGTCCAGAATGAGCTGAAATTGAGCACTAGAGTGCTTGGAATGAAAGGTTCTTCGTGAGGCAGCTGTGTGGGAATACAATGGTCAGAACAATTCGAGGAGTTTTACGAAAGCCAGACATGTTCTCTCGCTCCCTTCCTCCACATCCAACCAGTGCACACGTGGAAGAATTTTCTGGTCATCAAGGTTTTTTTTAGATTGGTTCAGAAAAAAGGAGAGAGAGAAAGAAACCAGAGAGGTGGGGAAAAGAAAAGACAACTTTTTTTTGTCCTGGCTCAGACTCCTCCCCTACATTTGGTCTGCAAAGTGGAACAGGCGTAGAAGGAAGCACTGACAAAATGGAGATGTGGCAAAATGTAATAATAGCACATGGGAAATCAAGCGAGACTTTTAATTTGATTAAATGAGTTTAAAAGTGGTGGACGAATGCTGCGCTGATTTCTTTCTTCTGTGAGGACAGTTCAACATGTCCGTACTTGTCTGTTTCCAAGGAAGAAGAGAAGAGTTGAGACCCCCATCCACACACCTCCATACCCCTTTAAAAAACACTTTGAACTCGTCAACATAGTCGTCACCAGAGAATTTGTCAGGAATATTATCTTTTGTTTATTGGTTTTGTTTCTTCAGAGCGTTTGTTAAAGGAAAACCTTGCATGTTTTGGGAAGCATGACCACATTGTTATTATCATTATCATTATTATTAGTATTATTATCCAGAATGTGTGTGTGCGTGTGTGTGTGTGTGTGTGTGTGTGGGTGTGTGTGTGTGTGTGTGTGTGTGTGTGTGCGTGTGTGTGCATGCGTGTGTGTGTGTGTGCGTGTGTGTTTGAATGTGCGTGTCAATGTGTGTTTGAGTTTGAGTTTGAGTTTGAGTTTGAGTTTGAGTTTATTTCGAACATGCAAGCATACAACAGGATACATCACAATTTCCAGTTTCTCTTTTCAACATGTTCGAAAAGGAGTAGGAAGAAGCAGAGCTTATTTAATCCTACCCCTTTTCTTTACATAACAGTTGCTGAAACTTTTTTTATTCACTTCCTGTTCTCAATTTTTTCACAATAAACTCCATATGTAATCACAATAAAAATAAATAAATAAATAATAGTAAGAATTTACTAATAATAATTGGTGAAGAAAGTCATATTTCATATGATGAGATAAGTAAGATTACTTTAAGAATGAATGAATGAATGGATGAAATAAATTGAAAATGTTTGTCATGGTTCTTCTTCTTTGTACTTTGTAAACACTTTAAGTTTGAAGAGTTTCTTGAAGTGGATCATATTAGTACATTGTTTGATTGCTTTGCTTAATCCATTCCATAATTTAATTCCACATACTGATATACTGAAGGTCTTAAGTGTTGTACGTGCGTACAAATGTTTTAAATTACATTTTTCTCTAAGATTATATTTCTCCTCTTTTGTTGAGAAGAATTGTTGTATATTCTTGGGTAGCAGGTTATAGTTTGCTTTTTGCATAATTTTAGCTGTTTGCAAATTCACTATGTCGTGAATGTTTGTGTGAACGTGTGTGTGTGTGTGTGTGTGTGTGTGTGTGTGTGTGTGTGTGTGTGTGTGTGTGTGTGTGTGTGTGTGTGTGTGTGTGTGTGTGTGTGTGTGTGTGTGTGTGTGTGTGTGTGTGGAAATAGCGTCAAAGCGCTTTGTACTCAAAGCGCTTTGACGCTATTTCCACACACACACACACTACCTTGAAGGTAGAAAAGCGCTAAACAAGTTGAACCATTGACATGAAAATCTCTCATTTCCCTACAAAATTAACATTTTGTAGGGAAATGAGAGATTTTCAGGTCACAAACTGCGGGCTAAATGTGTTGGAACATAAAGAAATGTTTAAGTGTAAAACATACACGGAGAATGTCTGCAAGTCGAAGGAAGCCTTTGGTGGTGTTCACACGTGTTTAGGTCGGCGTGGCGCAGATGGTAGAGTAACTTGTGGGTTCCAGGTTGGATTGCAGCCTCCATCATCCTAGTCTCTTTCAGCTGTTAGTCCGAGAAGACGATTGGCCTCACAACCAAGCAGACTTAATCAGTTAACGCTTTTAGATTGACTGCTCGGATCTAGTCCGACTACTGAATGCGCCAAACATTTTGAAAAGCTGCTGCAAATTCAGGCATGTTAGGCTGCAACCATCACAAAAAAAGCAAGTGAAAACCTGGAGGGACGGGTTCTAAAAAGGCTATTAAAAAAGACTTGTATTTTCCTTTGACATGATTTCTGCTATTATGCTGTGCAGTGGTGGAGAAATGCGCTCGAAAAAATGTTAAGCAAAATGTTAGCTATGGTTTGTTGCAGTGCAGTTGTACATCCCTTCAGTGCGGATAAACTTATTTCTGAATAAAATCAATCAACATTCTAATTTGATGTTGTTGTTTTCTTCTGATCAGTATCGTTCCTTCAGTCTCATAAAGGAATGAAGAGTCGTTCTCCAGCAACACCTGCCTCATAGTGACAAATGCATGTTTTTTGGTTTTGGTGATTAGTTCCTGCCCAGTGCTCTTATTTTTCATTCCACTTCCTGTTTGTCTCCACTGTCAGTCTCTGTACCTGACTGCCTGAGTGCTGTTTCCTTCGCCTGTTTCCTGATTGGCGATCAGGAGACACAGCTGTCCCTGGTTGCTAATCAGCTGGCTCCCTTAGCAAGCGTTGTTGGTCAGACAGCGTTAGTTTATTACACTGTGATTATGCCACGTCATACACTGTTCCTTCTTCCTCACACTGCTCAAGTGTGAGGAAGTGGTTTGCCTCAGCCTTGCTTTCGGTGTGTTTTTGTTCGTTTTTGACTCGTGTGTGGCCCTCTGCGACATCCACGCTGGTACTGTCTTATTTTACCTGCCTGCCACCTTTTTGCCTCTGCATCCTGGGGTCACGGCGACAACGCCAAGCACACAGTGTAAACCTAACTCCCCAAAGCTTTAAGAGCTGCACTGGATAATGAGGTCAGACCTCTTGGCTAGCACTGCTCCACTTCACCTTGTGTGATCGCAGGTTCAAGCCCGGCAGATGCATACACTCCAAAGATCTTGTAGCTGACTGGTCAAACCTCCCGTCCGGAGACAAAAGTGGCCTCCTTCCATTTCTGATGCGTTCCATGCGTTGTCCGTAGGGACGACGGGAAGGAAAGTCAAAACATGGAAGTAAAAATTGTATTTAGGGATAAATGTGTTGGTATAGAAACAATGAAAAGCAAAGAATAAGAAGGAGAAAGAGAAGGAGAAGGAGGAGAAGAAGAGATGAAGAGTAAAAAGAAGGAGAAGAGGAGGGAGGAGAAGGAGGAGACAGGGAGAGGGAGAAAAAGAAGAACAAAAAAATTAGAAGAAGAAGGAGGAAAATTGGAAGAAGAAGGGGAAGGAGGAGAGAGGGAGAAAAAGATGAATAAAAAGAAAAAGAGGTAGAAGGAGGAGAAGCAGAGGAAGAAGGAGGAGAAGAAGAAGAAGAAGTAGGAGGAGGAGAGGAGAAGAACAGGAAGAAGAAGTATGAGGAGGAGGAGAATAGGAAGAAGAGAAAGGAGGAGGAGGAGAAGAAGGCGAAGAAGAGGAATACGAAGGAGGTGGAGAAAGGGAAAAGGAAGAAGAGGTAGGAGGAGAAGGAGAAGAAGAGAAGTGAAGTGAAGTGAATTATATTTATATAGCGCTTTTCTCAAGTGACTCAAAGCGCTTTACATAGTGAAACCCAATATCTAAGTTACATTTTTAAACCAGTGTGGGTGGCACTGGGAGCAGGTGGGTAAAGTGCTTTTGCCCAAGGACACAACGGCAGTGACTAGGATGGCGGAAGCGGGGATTGAACCTACAACCCTGAAGTTGCTGGCACGGCCGCTCTACCAATCGAGCTATAGAGAAAGAAGGACAAAGAGGAGAGAAGAAGAAGGGGAAGAAGAAGGAAGAAAATAGGAAGAAGATGGAGAAAGCGGAGAGATGGAGAAAAAGAATAATCAAAAAGAAAAAGAAGAGGAAGAAGAAGGAGGAAAAACGGAACAACAAGGAGAAGGAGGAGAGAGGGGGAACAAAAAAATAAAAAAGAAGAAGAAAAAGGAGGAGAAGAAGAGGAAGCAGGAGGAGGAGGAGAAGGAGAAAGAGGAGAATACGGATAATAGGAAGAAGAAGTAGGAGGAGGAGAAGAAGAAGGAGCAGGAGGAGGAGAAGGAGAAGAGGAAGAAGAAGTAGGAGGAGGAGAAGAAGAAGAGGAAGAAGAAGTGAGAGGAGGAGGAGGAGAAGAGGAAGAAGAAGAAGGAGGATGAGGAGGTGAAGAAGGAGATTAGGAAGAAGAAGTAGGAGGAGGAGAAGAAGAAGAGGAAGATGGAAGAGAAAAAGAAGAAGAGGAAGAAGAAGGAGAAGACGGCGAAGAACAAGAGGAAGAAGGGGGAGAAGGAGAAGACGGGGAGAGGGAAAAAAGTAGAACAAAAAAGAAGAAGGAGAAGGAGGAAAATGGGAAGGAGAAGGAGGAGCGAGGAAGAAAAAGAAGAATAACAAAGAAAAAGAAGAGGAAGAAAGGGGAAGAGAAGAAGAAGGAGGAGGAGAAAAAGAAGAGGTAAAAGAAGAAGAGGAGGTAAAAGAGGTAGAAGAAGTAGGAGGAGGAGGTAAAAAGAGAAGGAAGAAGAATGAGGAGGAGGAGTAGGAGGAGAAGAGGAAGAAGAAAGAGGAGGAAGAGGAGAAGAGGAAGAAGAAGAAAAAGTGGGAGGACAAGAAGTAGAAGTAGGAGGAGAAGAAAAAGAAGAGAAAGAAGAAGGAGGAGGGGGAGGAGAAGGGAAAGGAGGAGGAGAAGGAGGAGAAGAGGAAAAAGAAGGAGAAGGAGAAGAAAGAGAATAGGAAGAATAAGTAGGAGGAGAAGAAGAAGAAGAAGAAGAAGAAGAAGGAAGAAGAGGAAAGAGGAGGAGGAGGAGAAGAAGAGGAAGATGGAGGACAAGAAGAATGTGAAGAGGAAGAAGAATAGCAGGCGGAGGAGGAGAAGAAGAGGAAGAAGAAGAAGTAGTAGGAGCAGGAGAAGAAGAGGAAGAAGGAGAAGAAGAAGAAGAAGAAGAAGAAGAAGAAGAAGAAGAAGAAGAAGAAGAAGAAGAAAAGAGGTAGAAGAGTAGGAGGATGAGGTAAAAAGAGGAGGAAGAAGTATGAGGAGGGGAAGTAGAAGAAGAAGAGGAAGAAGGAGGAGGAAGAGGAGGAGGAGAAGAGGAAGAAGAAGAAGGCAAAAAGAAAGAAAAAGTGTGAGGAGAAGAAGTAGAAGTAGGAGGAGAAGAAGAGGAAGGAGGAGGAGGAGGAGGAGAAGAGAAAGGAGGAAGGAGGAAAAAGAAGGAGGAGGAGAAGGAGAAGAAAGAGAAGAGGAAGAAGAAGGAGGAGGAGGAGGACAAGGATGAGGAGTAGGAGGAGGAGAAGATGGAGGACAAGAAGAATGAGAAGAAGAAGAAGAATAGGAGGCAGAGGAGGAGAAGAAGAAGAGGAGAAGGAGAAGAAGAGGATGAAGGAGGAGGAGAAGAAGGAGAAGAGGAAGAAGAAGAAGAGGAGGAGGATAAGAAGAGAAAGAAGAAGTAGGAGGAGGAGGAGAAGATGGAGAAAAAGTAGGAGGAGGAATAGGAGGAGAAGAAGAGAAAGAAGGAGGAGAAGAAGGAGAAGAAGAGGAAGAAGACGCAAGAGGAGGAGGTGAATAAGGAGGAGGAAGAGGAGAAGAAGAGGAAGAAGAAGAAGGAGAGGAGGAGAAGAAGAAGGAGTAGGAGGAGGAGGAGGAGAAGAAGAGAAAGAATAAGTAGTAGGAGGACATCAGAGTGCAGATTGTAAGCAGATGCAGAAGGTTGACAGTGGACGTGAGCCAGCAGGCATGTGCTCATGCTTGAAGTATGTCATTGGCCGCCTGCTCCAGGCTTCAAAGTCCCTCCTCCTCCATGAACTTAACCATTCTCTCCTTCTTTCTATCCCACATACCCCACTTTTGTTTGGTTGTTTGACACTTCCACACTCTTCTCCTGCTTGTCCATCGATACTTATCTGAAGAAGCAGACACACGCTCTCGTCTTAAAAACAGACGATTCGCAATAACGCTGCTTATCCATCGAACACTCCACAAATCCAAGCAAGACACGGAGAGAGAACATCTAGGAGGAGCTAGACTGAAAAGAAAGAAGGGAAAAAAGTCAAAGCATGTGCAATTCTCAAGCGGAATTTCTTTCCTCATTGTCCAACTTCCTTAAAGCACTCCCTCTATGACTATTATGGCGTGGATCCACACAGGAACCCTTGAGGGCTCTTTTGGTGTCTCTCCCTAGCCTTCATCAATGTGCACCTCTAGTTGTTGGACTCCAAGGTAACAACACGCAGGGCTTTCATGTGGAAGAAACATGCAGACACCAAAGCAGAGCTAGCATCCCCAAAAAGTGCTGCAGAAGACATGAGACCTTCTACTTGGTTCCATCAAAACACAAGCAAGATGTTCATTCAGCTGTTTCATTTTAGAGAAATGACATGACACAAAAGTATTGTCGACTCAAATGGTTCCTGACTCAATGCTGTAGACTGCTACGGTTTGGTGAAAAGACTCTTAGCTGCACGTCATGCTCCTGGTTCCTGCATCTTGGGGTCACAACGACCGCAGCCATGCCAGTCCCTGACAACTATTGATGTTTTTCATGATTCCATATTTTTTTACCTCCCAATTGAGTGATTGTTTTGTTCACTCTGCTTGAAACCGTTCCTGACCACCACAACTTATGTTGAATGTTTCGTAAAGCCCGAAGGTAGCCATTTGAAATGACTAAAGTTTTGTGTCATGTTTGTTATCTGATTTTTTCTTGTAAAAATGTAAATAACTGAATGAATATTCTCCAAGACTGGGGATGCCATCGTTTTTGCCAGGAGTTGTAGGCTGAATTAAATCATATTTACAAAGTACTCTCCCCCCCACATAAAAATGATCTGTCCAGGGTACACTTATTAATGCTGAAAATTAATACCTATCTGCGATTAATCACAATTAATTTTGAGTTACTTGTTGGATTTTCTGCTTCCATCTGCTTTTTGCAGGAACATCCTTTGCGAAAGACGGGGGAAACAGTGGGATTATACGTCAGATGATTGGACTGCGACGTTCATTGTCAATCAGACTCTTCTGAACAAGTGGTCAAATAATCTATAAACTCTTTGACGTTGCCTTGTCGTGTGTTTGGAAGTTTTAGTTTTGTCGTTCAATGCTTCACAAACTATATGTCTAATACGGATTAGATCCTTTTAGTAGACAAGCTGTGGTTTCATGTCCATGATACCAGAGTGAATCCTGAGTCAACCAGGATCTTACCGTATGTAAAAGACACAATGGAAACAAAGTCGGAAGCTAAAGACTTCATGTAAATAGCAGCGTGGTCCTCCCCACACAGCCCTAAGTGATGTGACCCGGCTGGCCACACGGAGGGGGGGTAGAGGCTTTATTGTGAAAGGGTTAGCACCTACCACTTTAAGACTAATGTGCCCACCACATAGCTCCCTCCGTAAGAATGTAATGTGTTCCAGGTGTGAGTGCAGGTCTTTTCCACCCTGGTCCACGTACATATCTTGTTGGAAAACAGCACTTGTATGGATTCATGCTCAATGTGTTGCTTTCTTCTCACGCTGCAAAGCAGACAATTCTTGCATGAGCTTACACAAACGCAGGAAGTTTTATGTCAATGAAAGCCTTTCAAGCGCCGATGGAGGAGTGATTTCAGTCCGTTTACCCTCACTCGTTTTAACATGCAGGGTCTCCTTTTGACAACATCCCTGTGGCCATTTTGGATTATTTACAAGTAGGACTCGTAGAAGTTCTTTTGCACACTGCATTTTGTCACTTTTGAGTAGAACGACAAATTCCATTGACATGTCATTTGTGTTCATCCCTGGACTCGCACAACTGCAACACTCTTATTTCTGCTTTGCAGTGTTTTCTCTGGGAAGTAAAGCCTAGCATTTGTACAGAAAAGAAAATATGTGATAGGAAGAGAGAGCTTAGAGTCGGAAGAAAAGTGATGATGTGGAGCTTGTGAAGGTCAAATACAACATTAAGACCTTTCAGTGAAGGTACATTAAATCACCAAGCACTTTTTTTACTACTGCTGGTCCTTGTTTATTTTACTATTGTGCTCCAATGTAACAATAAAAACATGGCTTTTGGTCTGAAAAAGAAGTAGTTACAGTACACAGGATGGATATCTCCATATATGCTATAGATTTACCCAAACAACTTTGCCAGTCCACCAATGTGGTCCACGATCTAGTCAATAAGTTCCTTCTTTTTCTCTATCCTCTTGTTGTGGGGCAGACTGGCTCCTACATGCACATGCATCCTCCGCTGTTGCCATTTCTAGCACAAAGTAGTGTATAGTTCCAACTTATATCTGTGGAAGATAAAAACTACAACATGGATGACAGGGAGAAGGCACTGTCGAAGTGGAGGCATGTACATAAGCGCGCCCACAAAACTGCGCATCCTGAAGAGACGGTTGGAAAGCATCTTGAAGATGTCTCTGTGAAACATCATCTATGCAACATTTTGACCACCTTTACATGTTATGTAGACCACAAGGAAGTGTTTGCAAGTTAAAGGATCTAGTTCTTTGGATGGAGGACTAGAATTAAGACTATCTCACAGTGAGCCTTGGGTTGATTCAGGAAAAGTCTAAAAGGTTGTTTAACCCTTTAAAAGTCGAAAGGTGGGGGGAGAGAAAGGGAAGTGTTTATGGCTAATAACTTGAGCTTTCAGGGTTTTTTAAGGCTTTTTAAGGATTTAATAAAACAGTTGCTTGTAATGCATACCATTGTATTGTTTTTCCTACAAAAGTTATTTGAGGCATTCTAAAAGGGTGGCATTTAGCACAGATTCAATTGATTCCAGCAAATGGTAAATGGGGCATAAAAGAGATACAAATGTTTTGAGTTACGAGCTCGGTCATGGAACCGATTGAGCTGGTACCAAGGAGATATTTATTAAAAACAACAACAAGTCAGTTGAGATTTGGTATGATTTCTAACGTAGTTCATTTGTTCCGTCAACGGATATTGTCATACATGCTAGGTGTCACCTGGACCGGCTTGTGTGAGTCCGCCATTTTTATTTTTCGTAGTGTGTTTGTAGCCCAAACAAAAATATGTCCATGGAGGGACCCATGTGTAAAATGCTCTTTTATTGGTTGTATTGACCAACACTGGTCACGACACCCGCCTCCTGCCTCATTTGAAAAAGGAAATGGTTCACGTTTGTGAACTGCTCAGGCGTATCGGATGCAGGTCCGAAGCACAGAAATGCCTCAGTCCGATAGTAAACACAAAGAAGGATTTATCCAAAACTCAATTTAATCGGGGAGATAATTCTTACACTTTTCCAGTAACAGTACATTGACAAATGCAATTATACGTTAGCGGTGTAGCATTAGCTCAGTAGATGAGATAAACAGGCTAGGTATAATGCAATATTCTTGCATGGGTGTATAAACCAACCGTTGAGATGCGTTCATCTCCTCGGTTCTGTAGTTTCGTTTTCTACGTGCAGACTCTGGCTTGTACATGAACTGTACCTCAAATCCTTCACTGTTGCCATTTGTAATCAAAAGTAGCGTAAAGTTCCAACTTTTGGAAATGTACAGACATTACAATTACAGACATGACAGCCAGATGCATGTAAACAAAAGACTGTTTTGTATGTGAAATGTTATGTAGACTCAGGGAAAACAATAGAATGACTACCCCACCTTGTTCTTATTAAAAACCAACTTGAAATTAACGATAGATCTATTTTGTCTTGAACGGTGACGCTTGCTTTTTCCACCAGCGACAGGAGATGTCTTGCTCCCTATGCTCTTACTTCCACTCGAAGAAGGGAACAAGCCTCCTCCCACCAACTTGGCGGCTGGAAAAAATGAGACAGCAGCAGACTAAATACTTGTGTGAACGTGCTCTCAGGCACTGTGATCAAACTGAGGGGTGGGGGGGGGGGGAGAGATCTCAGTGCTTGACTTCCATGACAAATGAGTTGATTCCGACGAGCCCCACCAGTCAGAAACATGCAGGTTAACTTGATCAGCGATCGATAAAACTAAGTGACTTCTCTGCAGACCTATGCTTTCACAAAGTTGTGATGAAATGATTCATTGAAATAAGTGAGTCAAAGATGCAAACCCAATGGCTCAGTCTAGTTAAAATATTCAGACCCTCGCCTCATTTCGGCAAGTTGTGCTTTAATTGGGCTGCCTTTGGCCTAGGGTCACATCTTTTGACCACACCTTTGGGGAGGTCCAAAGAGGCACCAACCAGGTGTTGTTTGGTGGCAGGTGTGAGGTTTGATTGGTAGCAGGTGGCAGACACTTCAAGACTTGAGCAGAAAAAGATGACATTATTAGCCACAAAGCATTCCAACAGATCAGAAGTGTCTTGTATTGGCCCAATCATTTATCAGAAATATGAAAGTCCAATATGAGAGTTGATACCTTCAGTGGGGACTTAACCGAGTTCATCTGAATACCGCCACAAGCATGAATACACAAGCCATCAATATTGTACAGAAACGCGATGAAACAAAGAGTGTCAGAAAGAAGCATCTCGCATTTTGAGAATGAAAACACTGAATGAAGACACTACAACACTTCCTCATTCTCCGCCAATCATCTTTCAGGCACGGATGGTGTGTTTGTGATCATGGGATCAATGGAATTCAAATCAAAACCACACAAACCTAAAACATTATTACCAGCAAGTAGTTACACTATTAATGGATAGATAGATAGATAGATAGATAGATAGATAGATAGATAGATAGATAGATAGATAGATAGATAGATAGATAGATAGATAGATAGATAGATAGATAGATAGATAGATAGATAGATAGATAGATAGATAGATAGATAGATAGATAGATAGAAGCAACAGCGCCAAGCAAGGGTGACGTCATGCTCGCTGCAGCTCCTCTCTCTGGTCAGGGACATGGAGGGACAGAAGTAGAGTCTCTAAACACAACTACATTTAACACCAGAAAAAAGATTTGTTGCTAGTAATTTTTCATGAAGAAAACGTCACATAAAGTCTCTTGAAAAATTCTCAACAAAGAACATAAACAGCATTGAAAATATGGCAAAACGACATCACATAAAATAATATTATCTGCATAAATATTGCTCACTTCAATTGTTCTCTCTTTCTGCCTATCACTTGTTTGAAGTACTTGTTTAAAGTGTGGAAAGATATGGAAGTAGTTGGAACTCTGAGTCTGTCAAAAGGTTTTGATGGATATTTGATGTCCTGGTGTTCCAAATAGACTCTAAGCAGAACCATAGTCTAAGGCTGCTATCACTTGGGATGATGTTCGTTAAGAAATTATCGAGTTCGAGCCCATTATCGAATCCTCTTATCGAACCGATTCCTTATCGAATCTCTTATCGAATCCAGATAGGTTGTTGTGTGTGCACTGAGTTCCAAAAGACAGATGTTATTTGACTGGGCCGGCACGCTGTTTATATGGAGGAAAAGCAGACGTGACTGAGGACAGCATGCGGCCGTTATAGGGTGAAGGTTTCAGGTGAGAGAGGACGCTAAAGGCGCTCCCCCAGTGAGCATATAGTGCTGCTATGTGCATTGTAAATAAAAAAATTGCCCACAAACACATCACCAACATGGACGAGGTGCCGCTCACTTTCAACATCCCAGTGAAGCACACTGGAGAAGAAGGGGACCAGCACGGTAGCGAATCGATACGCACAACGGGGCAAGAGAAGTCGGCTTTAACTGTTGTGTAGCTTGCTATGCTAATGGACAACGAGACTGACTTTGAAAATGACGAGAGGGAATCTGGCGTGTTTGTTGGAGAACTTGCCCAGCTGTTCATTTCGGACACAGAAGATGAGGACTTTGATGGATTTGTGGATGAGGATTGATCAAAAAATAATGTGAGTACATTGATAAATACTTCAATAAAGTACAGCCGAAGTTACTCAGCTTTGCTCTGCTGCCTTTTTAAAACTGTCACATGGGGGTTATGCAGCTTGCTGCGGTTCGTTCTCTCAATGCAAAAAGACGGCTCCGGACGAAGGTGTAAAGGTAGGATTGGATTTATGAACATAAATCACTCAACTACAAAAACACAAACAACACAACAAAAAGAAAGGCGTGCCTAAAACACGTGAAGCTAGGACTAAACAGAAGCTAAGGCATGGAACAAGAAACTTACTTGGTACAGGCGTGACACAAAAAGTGTGACATAATTTATAATTATTTATTTATAATCAATGAAGCCAGGCCGACTGACTGGCAAAGGTAACTTAAATAATGCCTCTGATTAGTGCTCGGGAAGCAGGTGAGCGGGCGAGCACTAACCAGAGACAGGTGAACACAGTAAGTCGCCATGGTGACAAAGACAAACAAGGAAGCCTAAACGGGAACTAAAGAAGTCCAAAACTAACAGAACATAACTAAACAAAACATGATCCGGACCACGGATCATGACAAAAACAGCGTCCATGCATGTATGTTTTAAGATAGCGTACGTTTTAAGCTAGCGTATGTTTAACCATGCCTGCGCCCAAAAATACGCTGCGCCTTATTTATGTGTTAAATACAGAAATAGCACCCGTAACTGACACGGCGCCTTTTAATACGGTGCGCCCTATGGTCGCGAAAATACAGTATAGTGGCTTCGATAACGGGAACGGGTTCTCAAAAAAGGATTCGAATCCATGGAATCGGTTCTTTTCTTATCGAACAATCGGGAGAACCGGTTTCGAACATCATCCCTAGCTATCACACAACGTCAGGAGAGCTTTCGACAACAACCTGAAATATTTCATTGCTTGAAAGCGTCTCTCGACTGACTTGTCTTTTTTCTTCCTTTCCATCTGTGAAATCATTCACGTGGTGTGGAGGTCTGGGGGAGTTGTCTAACTTCCTTGCTGGCACACGGACTTCAGTATTTCACTTGGAGTATTCAGTCTTTCAATCCTCTGCATTTTTAAAATAGTTTTTGAACTCAGGCACTCCTCTGTAGACGGCTTCAAACTAGGAAAATGAAATATTGCTGTTAAAAAGGGTGTGATTTCTGCAGCGTAAAGTCACAGGTGCCAAAGTCAAGGCCGGGGGCAAGATGTGGCCCGGCACATTGTTTCATGTGGCCCACAAAGCCTGCAAATGTTGTGCATTAACAAAGCACTCCATCTTTTTTATTTATTTGAATTTGGAAATAAAAACTGTACTACATGTAATTGAATATGTTCTAAACGTGTATATCTGATCATGTAACAAGATATTCCAAGCATTTTTTTGGTGATTTAAAAAAATCTCTAAATATCTGCTTGTCTATTTGACATCTGATTTCAAAGCAAATGATCCATAAATGTGTTTGTAAAAAAGTATATCAAATAAGTGCATGCAAATAGTGTAACCATACCATTACAACAATGTGGCCCTCAATGAAAACCACTTTGACAGCCCTGGTCTAACAGGAATCATGAAATAAGACAATGGTTTATGTTCGGGGGTTCTCTGCTTTTCATAGGACGTTTGAGGTCAGGCATGAATAGTTAGGGCATGTGTCTCGTTTTCTTTTCTAAAAACCCTCAACTTTGACTTTTGCTCTTCAACTCCCACCCATCACTCTCAATGTGGGAACTCGCACATCAATATGTTCATCTTGAATGGACAAATTGTACTTTTAAATGAAAAACAAGAGCATTCAAAAAAGTATCTATTGCTTGTATTCAGTCACGTGATTTCTTCCCGGAAGTGAAAAGTTGTGGTGGTTGACCAAGCCAAGGTGGCTGTTGTACTGCAAGCAGCGCGCAAACTATCGCAGTACAAAAGAGGTTTAAATCCTCCTGCAAAAAGCAGATACAGTACGAGCAGAAAATCCAACTATGCAACGTAATAGATCTTTAAACATATTTTGTGGAGTGATATCAAGGATTATATACATCGGTGGTTTTCCCAGACATATGCAACTATTGTGCTCCAGACATTATTCTACACGACCAAACAGATGAAACTTGGAAAAGCATAGAGGTCTGCAACTTGTTTGTATGTGGCTGGGTCAAGGACATTGGTATCAAGACTCTCCCGGATAAATATGTATCGTTTTTGTAAGGGTAAGGTTGCATTTCAGGATTTAACTTCACGTCTACTGCCATGTTTGTTGTTTTTGTTGCACGCGCTGTTTTATTTTTTAAATTATAACCATATATGTCAACATCGTGTATGTGCTGAAAGATTCATTTATGATTGTTTATCAAAATATAACTATAGATGTCAACATTGTGTATGTGCTGACAAATTCATTTACGATTGTTTATCAAAATATAACTATAGCTGTCAACATTGTGTATGTGCTGAAAGATTATTTTATGATTGTTTATCAAAATATAACTATAGATGTTAATGTTTTGTATGTGCTGAAAGATTCATTTATGATTGTTGTCTTTGGTAAAAACGTAACTCTTTTAGGTTTTGCAGACATTTTCTTTCTTTTATTTAGACTCGCGTAGTTGGTGCTTTGCGAAACACTCGTAGCAAACACGTGTTTAAGAACTACAAATAATATCAAGATGATACTTCAATGTGAAATAAGAAACGTTAAAAGTACATCAAACAAAACTTTAACAAAGTGATCACTGCACTCTTGTGCATTCTTCTACTCTGCTCCCTTGGACTGGAATGTGAGCTGCTTTTCTTGTCGTTGTTTTGTAAAATATTGCACTCTTCCTCCCAATGAATTACCTCTCGAGGAACTCTGAAGAAATGTTTATCCTTTTCGCGATTTGAACGATTCGTACAGTCGAAAACAACACAAGCATAGGGCATTTTTTCGTGGAGAAAGGCTAAATGGCGCGTAGTAGCCATTGAGAACAGAGCTAGCTTGACCACCACGTGTATTTAAAGGTCAGGACGTGAGTCGGATGCGACACCATTTTGAATCCAAGCAATAATAAGTAGTTATATAGACTATAAGGTTTGCGTGTATTCAAACGTGTGCAAACATGATAGAGCATGTCAAGCTGATAAAATAAGCTTGTGAGCAGAGGCTTGCTTTACATGGTCCAAGTTCCTCTACACAACAGGAGCACTCTCCTCGTTTTAAGACTGCGCTGTAAAATGTTGGTCTCCCAAAACTGATCTCGGGGAGCCGGTCTGGTTTCATTCCCGGACTTGGCCCACCAGTTGCATCGCCGTAACTTGAGGGGATTCAAATGTATTCAATTGATTTGTTTTGGTGCCTGAGAAAAACTGGGGGGGACTTTCATATGATTTGTGCGTTTAGTATGCTAAAAGCAGTCCACTGTACGCCAATAAATGCTAAGCTAGCTGAACAAAGCATCCACATCTTGTTCCAGTTCCAAGTGACAAAGAACATGAGTTGAATATTTACTAACATCGATATTCATGAATAATTGGACACGCCTGGTTAGATGTGTCATAGTAGCAAATAAACAAGAACTTCTTGTTCTGTACCTGGTTTCAGATGCAAAATGACCTTTTCATTTAGTTGCAAACATTAAAAGTAGAAAATTGCGACTGAAGCGAAACAAGGTTTTCCACAGTAGAGAGAAGAACTGTAAAGTTTCCTCCCTCCTAAAAGCTGAGCCAGTCAACATCCATCAAACCAAAATCCAACTGTTGGCCTTTTAAATGGGCGGGGCAGACTGAGGAGGTAGGCGGAGTCACCGAAAGTCTCTCCTTTCTGTTAATGTTCATCTTTCATCTTTCTCTTTTTTCCTCAACCTCATGTTTTTTTCCCCGTCGAAATGCTATATTCTCTATTCAAGCTTTAGTCAGTCAGTTAGTTATTTAATTAGTTAGTTTGTCAGTTAGTTAGTTAGTTATGGAGCACACTGTGTCTTTTTCTCCCAGGCGTGTCATCCAGTGCATTTTCCCAGATGGGGAATGAAATCTGAGTGTCCAGCTTGCCTCCACGCAGCCAAAGAGTGAGGGAGAGAGAAAGAAACTTAAATGTGTTCCTCATGTGCACTGGAATATAGCAAAAAGATTTAATTTAACCCTTCAATGACTGAGACTCCCTTTCTCTCTTGCAGCCGTCAACCACATTTGTTCAGTGTGGTTAAAAATACATATATTGTATCCAAAGTCTATTCTTTTTTTAACCACGTTGGATTAGTCACAGTAAATTGCTTGCTTACATCATTCAAATCAACTTTAAAAAAACATTCTAATATCGTCTGACCACTAAGCAACCCTTAAGGTAATCATCCGCTTCAGTCTATTGCAGTGACGTGCAGTCACTGGAGGCAGGTGAGGTGGGGCCTCACCTGCCATCATGGAAAGAAAAAAAATGTAAAAAGAAAAAATAATAATTAAATTGTTATATGTATCCAGTGATTATACTATAAAGTTATTTTCCATTTAACTCCACCAGTTTTAGATTATTTTTTATTCAAAATCGCTGAATTTTCACATTTGCCGTTCAAATACTGAGAAGAGACTTGCTGTGATCAGCAGCCAGTTGAGGCACGTCACTCAGTTGTGCCTCAACATGGATTGCGGACTCGGCTAACTGCTGGCCTGCTGTGCAGTGAGACCGTATTGCTATATGAACTATATTATACATTTCCATAGTTTAGTTAGCTGAGGTATATAATGTACAGTGTATTTTGTCAACAACTGTATGTGTGTTGCGTATTTCTTGTGCTGAGTGAGCAATCATAAAACTGCTGCGAAGACGCGCTGGCTGAGGCTCGCAGTAATCCCACCTCCTGGTGGTAGAGAATGCACACCCTGACGGGAGTGTTATATCAACTAAAGCCCACACTTAAACTTTCTACGTGCAAGATTGAATCTATTTAAGAAAGTTATTTAATAAGAAGCCAAAAAGTGCAAAAACAATAATGTTCGTGTTGGAGGAGTTGTGAATGACTGCAGGGCCACAACATTAGGTACACCTGCAGACTGCAGCACGGATTTCATATTTCAGTCATTCACAACTCCTCCAACACGAACATTATTGTTTTTGCACTTTTTGGCTTCTTATTAAATAACTTTTTTAAATAGATTAAATCTTGCACGTGGAAAGTTTAAGTGCGGGCTTTAGTAAATATAACACTCCCGTCAGGGGGTGCATTATATGGCGGGGGTGCATTAATCCAGCACAACAGCGGCGCATGGACTTCATTTATAAGTAAAGGTAAGACCATAATTGTCATGATCCATGGTCCGGATCATGTTTTTGTGTTTTCTGTTAATTTTGGACTCCTTTTGTTATTTGTTGTGCCCCTGTGAGTTTGTTTTGGTTGTCATGGTCACTCTTTGTGTGCACCTGTCTCTGATTAGTGCTCGCCCGCTCACCTGCTTCCCGAGCGCTAATCAGAGGCATTATTTAAGTTGCCTTTGCCAGTCACTCGTCCTGCTCTCATTGTGTTTGCTCCATGCACTTGTCACGTGAGTTTTTGAGTTCTAGTGTTCCTTGTCTTTTGCCTATGCTAAGTAATAGTTCCTTAACTTCCCGTGCGCTCTGCACGCATCCCTGTTGTTTTTGTTTATTGGATGATTTATGATAAATAAATCACTTCCTACCTTACGCCTTCGTCCGGAGCCGTTCCTTTGCATTGGGAGAACAACCGCGCAGCAAGCTGCGACCCCCCGATCGTGACAGAATGAGAGCAGCATCCGTTCTCCCGCAAACGGACCAGAGTGAGATGGATGAAGGTACGCGCATGGTGTTGCGAGCGATGGAAGTGGAGACGCTTCGCTATTCGACGGAGGAGAGGTCGAACCTTATGTGGGGACCTGGAGGCTCCCTTATCCCCATCGACTCCCTCTGGTCCGAAGACATCGCCGCTACACAGCAGTACCGGACGCGCAGGCAAAGGCGGAAGCCGTCCAGAAGGGCTTCGCCTCGCCGTCAGAACGCGTCACTCCCGCAAGCTCCTCCCCCGGACCGAAGCAAGTTGCAGGCAGCCCAGTATCCTTCCCCCGATGACGTCACTCCGTCCACGGCTGATGACGTCATGGCCCAGAATTTTTTTTTTCTGAATTCTGTCTCCTTGCGTCAACAACCTCCTAAAGACTTTAATTCTAAAATTATACCTTGTCAGGACATTCTTTTGAAATTTAGATGTCAGCCACAGTCTCCTTCTGAGTGCCAAGCTCCGCCCCCTAGGACTCTAGCCCCGCCCACGTCAGTGACTTTTTCCTCTCATCCTCCCAAAAGACCTCAGGTGGGGGGTGGGAAAAGACATTTTGGACAATTTAGAGGGGAGGATTTTGCCCCCCTCCTGACTTCCCGCCACCCACCCGTAAAGACTGTTCCAGACCGCAAGCAGCGCGTCTGGTATCCGCCCCTTGAGGGGGGGGCTGGGGCCGGGAGCTGTGCTGGTGGGGCTGCTCGGCTGCGCCCAGCCAGGCAGCAACCTCCATCCCGGCCGCCGCCACCTGTCCTTCGGCCTGCCAAGCCGCAACCTCCAGCCCGTCCTCCACCACCAGTCCGTCGGCATGCCAAGCCGCAACCTCCTGCCAGGCCACCTCCGCCAAAGTCACGACCAACACCTCCAAGTCTGGTTTCCACACCAGTACCTCCAAGTCTGGTTTCCACACCAGTACCTCCAAGTCTGGTTTCCACACCAGTACCTCCAAGTCTGGTTTCCACACCAGCACCTGCTCCACGGCTGGTTCCCACACCAGTACCTGCACCTCGGCTGGTTCCCACACCAGTACCTGCACCTCGGCTGGTTCCCAGACCAGTACCTGCACCTCGGCTGGTTCCCAGACCAGTACCTGCACCTCGGCTGGTTCCCAGACCAGTACCTGCACCTCGGCTGGTTCCCAGACCAGTACCTGCACCTCGGCTGGTTCCCAGACCAGTACCTGCACCTCGGCTGGTTCCCAGACCAGTACCTGCACCTCGGCTGGTTCCCAGACCAGTACCTGCACCTCGGCTGGTTCCCAGACCAGTACCTGCGCCTCGGCTGGTTCCCAGACCAGTGCCTGCACCTCGGCTGGTTCCCAGACCAGTACCTGCACCTCGGCTGGTTCCCAGACCAGTACCTGCACCTCGGCTGGTTCCCACACCAGTACCTGCTCCTCGGCTGACGCCTGCACCTGCTCCTCGCCAGACGCCTGCACCTGCTCCTCGCCAGACGCCTGCACCTGCTCCTCGCCAGACGCCTGCACCTGCTCCTCGCCAGACGCCTGCACCTGCTCCTCGCCAGACGCCTGCACCTGCTCCTCGCCAGACGCCTGCACCTGCTCCTCGCCAGACGCCTGCACCTGCTCCTCGCCAGACGCCTGCGCCTGCTCCTCGCCAGACGCCTGCGCCTGCTCCTCGCCAGACGCCTGCGCCTGCTCCTCGCCAGACGCCTGCGCCTGCTCCTCGGCAGACGCCTGCACCTCGGCAGACGCCTGCGCCTGCTCCTCGGCAGACGCCTGCACCTCGGCAGACGCCTGCACCTCGGCAGACGCCTGCGCCTGCTCCTCGGCAGACGCCTGCACCTGCACCACGCCAGACGCCGGTGGTACCTGCAAGCACGCCAGACTCGCCGGTGGTACCTGCAATCACGCCAAACTCGCCGGTGGTACCTGCAACCACACCAGACTCGCCAGTGGTGCCTGCTGCCACGCCTGCCATGACGGCGCCGGTGCCTGCTGCCACGCCTGCCATGACGGCGCCGACACGCCCACCTCCTCGTCGACCACGAATGTGGCCGCTCCCTGGTCGTCCGCCTCGCCAAGTGCGCCCACCTCCCCGTCGGCCACGAATGTGGCCATTCCCTGGTCGCCCGCCTCGCTTGCTGCAGCGGCGTTCCACTCGCCGCCGCCACTTGACTTTGCCTCGGTGGATTCGGGGACACTTGGCCTGGCGACCCACCTCCAAGTCCTCCCTCCGCCCGCCCGTGACTTTTGACCCTGCTTGTTTTTTGTTTTTGTTTTCATATGGACATCTGGTATCTGTCCTTGAGGAGGGGGTACTGTCATGATCCATGGTCCGGATCATGTTTTTGTGTTTTCTGTTAATTTTGGACTCCTTTTGTTATTTGTTGTGCCCCTGTGAGTTTGTTTTGGTTGTCATGGTCACTCTTTGTGTGCACCTGTCTCTGATTAGTGCTCGCCCGCTCACCTGCTTCCCGAGCGCTAATCAGAGGCATTATTTAAGTTGCCTTTGCCAGTCACTCGTCCTGCTCTCATTGTGTTTGCTCCATGCACTTGTCACGTGAGTTTTTGAGTTCTAGTGTTCCTTGTCTTTTGCCTATGCTAAGTAATAGTTCCTTAACTTCCCGTGCGCTCTGCACGCATCCCTGTTGTTTTTGTTTATTGGATGATTTATGATAAATAAATCACTTCCTACCTTACGCCTTCGTCCGGAGCCGTTCCTTTGCATTGGGAGAACAACCGCGCAGCAAGCTGCGACCCCGTGATCGTGACAATAATAACGTTTTTTTTTATTAAATGTGCTTTTTTGTGTGCCACAGTTTGTATGTGTAAAGTTAAAGTTAAGTTAAAGTAGCAATTATTGTCACACACACTAGGTGTGGTGAAATTTGTCCTCTGCATTTGACCCATCCCTTGATCACCCCCTGGGAGGTGAGGGGAGCAGTGGGCAGCAGCGGCGCCGCGTCCGGGAATCATTTTTTTGTGATTTAACCCCCAATTCCAACCCTTGATGCTGAGTGCCAAGCAGGGAAGAATGCTGGTATGAGCTTTTAAACATAACCCATTAACTGCTGCCAATGAAATGGTGAATAAGATACTCTTTAGGGTTCATATGTTTGTAAATCTGACTGTGATGAAGTCAGTTCCTCACCAGCCATGAACCTCACCGCACGTCACTGGTCTATTGTGATTGATCTGCATATATACACGATTAATGCAATAGCTTTTTGTGATGAGTTGTGTGCGTTAATGTGTTAACTTTGACAGTCCTAGCCCTAGTGAAAGTAAAAGTTAAATACTACTACTCCGTGTTAGAGGGATGGGGCACAATAGTCTACCCCCATTAGCTGCATTGTTAGCCACCTCTTACTTGCCATATTAGACAAATTAGAATGCATAAGAAAAGACAAACATGTTCCTTTTTTATTTGGGAACCATGGGCATCATTCCAAAAGAGGGCAGTTCCCTTCAAGCTCAAACTGTGAGGAAAGCCCTTAGTCAAGTGTAAAAATCGATGTCAGTGGAGGTGCAACTCCGATTGAATGATAAACATTTCCTTCTTGGGGCCACCTAGTCCTGATAGAACTCAGATCAGCACAGTCTTTCCAAGCAAAAGGAAAAGGTCCAAAGGGACCTTCTCTTGCTCTTCCTTCCCTGCTGCTGTAGACCACAGCACAGCACTATGTAGCAATTAGCCGCCTGCCTCGGACTCTATCGACATTGTAGGGATATTTCTGTCCCGGTTATTATGCCTTTGCTGACCAGACTGTGAGTCATGTGGACATCTAACCATGGGCTTCTTCCAGCCAAGGGAGGCTCCTACTGCGTCCTGCCTTTCACTCTTCTCTTTCTCTCTTCAGCTTTCACATTTCTGATGGCTCCTGTCTCTTCTGTGACAAACCTTTGACTTTCACTCTTGCACCTTCTGCCCAGACTGCAGATGTGGTGACCTGACATAGCCACGTGGAGGAAGAAAGGCAAAGCAAGCAGAGATGTTTATTCTTCAAGGCTAAGGAACTGCTCGAATGAGAGAGGAGCGACATTTCAGATGCATCACACACACTCACACTCACACGCACACAAAGGCACTGCAAATGTTCTTTGATTCAAAAATATGCTGCTTCCTTCCTGGTTGCAGAGCAACTTGTCAGTCATTGGCTGACATGCGCTCAGTTGGGTCCAATCAGAAGTTAATTATTTGACTGTGCTGAGGAGCAGACAAGTTGCTTCTTACAAAATGTGTCAATCAATGGTTCCAAAATTAAACGTTGTAGTCCATTTCAAAAGGGACTGATACAGACCGAATGGTATGAAAAACGAAGCAAAGTTCCTGTACGAAATAATGCGAATCAAATTATTCAGTTCCACTCCCCCAAAATGTTTTAGATAACTGATAGTTTTACACAACTGATGGTTTTACACAACTGATAGTTTTATAAAACTGATGGTTTTACACAACTGATAGTTTTACACAACTGATAGTTTTACACAACTGATGGTTTTTACACAACTGATAGTGTTACACAAATAATAGTTCTACACAACTGATGGTTTTAAACAACTGATACAAGCGGTAGAAAATGGATGGATGGATAGTTTTACACCAAAAGACAGAAGTAAAGGTAAAATAAGGTGAAAGAAAAAAAAGTATGTCAAAGAAGGTAAGAACTAAGTAAAATAAGTTATAATTAGGTCAAAAAGTCAGAAGTAATCATAAAAAAGGTAAAAAGTAGGTAAAATAAGGTAAGAACTAAGTAAAAGTAGGCATAATTAGTTAAAAAAGTCAGAAGTAAAGGTAAAATAAGGTAAACAGTAGGTCAAAGAAGGTAAGAACTAAGTAAAAGAAGGTATAATTAGGTCAAAAAGTCAGAAGTAAAGATAAAAGAAGGTAAGAAGTAAGTAAAATAAGGAATAATTAACAACTTATAGTTTTACACAACTGATTGTTTTACACAACTGATAGTTTTACACAGCTGATAGTTTTACACAACTGTTGGTTTTAAACAACTGATGGTTTTACCCAACTGATAGTTTTACCCAACTGATAGTTTTACACAACTGTTGGTTTCACACAACTGATGGTTTTAAACAACTAATGGTTTTACACAAATGATGGTTTTAAACAATTGATAGTTTTACACAAAAAGTCAGAAGTAAAGGTAAAATAAGGTAAAAAGTAGGTCAAAGAAGGTAAGAACTAAGTAAAAACAAGGCATAATTAGTTCAAATGGTCAGAAGTAAAGGTCAAAGAAGGTAAAAAAATAGGTCAAAAAAGGTAAAAGCTAAGTAAAAGAAGGTATAATTAGGTCAAAAAGTCAGAAGTAAAGGTAAAAGAAGGAAATAACTAAGTAAAAGAAGGTATAATTAGGTCAAAAAGTCAGAAGTTAAGGTAAAATAAGGTTAAAAAAAAGTAGTAGGTCAAATAAGGTAATTAGTTCAAATACAGGTTAGAAGTAGATACAAAGTAAAAAGGTAAGTAAAAGAAGGTAAAAACTAGATCAGTGGTGTTCAAACTACGGTCCGGGTGCCAAGTGCGGCCTGCTGGATACTTTAGTGCGGCCCGCGAGACATCACAAGTTTAACAAAAAGATTTGGCCTGCGACGTGTTTTTGTTTAGGCCCCTGAGGATTGAATTGGATCGATATCGGCGTCCCCTTGTGGGCGAAGATTGAACCGATTGTCATCCATTGATTGAACCTTTTGGATGGCAGGTCGGACCCTGGACAAGGAAGGCGGGGTAGACCCTGGGCAAGGAAGGCAGGGTACACCCTGGACAAGGAAGGCAGGGTACACTGTGGACAAGTAAGGCAGGGTAGACCCTTGACAAGGAAGACGGGTTACACCCTGGACAAAAAAGGCAGGGTAGACCCCAGATAAGGATGGCAGGGTAGACCCTGGACAAGCAAGGCAGGGTAGACCCTGAACAGGTAAGACAGGGTAGACCTTGGACTAGGTTGGCAGGATAGACTTTGGACAAGGAAGGTAGAGTACACCCTGGACAAGGAAGGCGGGGTACACCCTGGACAAGGAAGGCGGTGTACACCCTGGACAAGGAAGGCGGGGTAGACCCTGGACAAGGAAGACCGGGTATACCCTGGATAAATGTCCACCTCTTGGCAGGGCCAACACAGATAGACAACATTCACACTCACATTCACTCACTAGGGACTATTTAGTGTTGACAATCAACCTATCCTGAGGTGCATGTCTTTGGAGGTGGGAGGAAGCCGGAGTGCCTGGAGAGAACCCAGGCAGTCACGGGGAGAACATGCAAACTCCACACAGAAAGACCCCGAGCCCGGGGATCGAACTCAGGATCTGGGTCATTTATCTTCAAATCTCTTCCTGAATCAGTTTTCCCCTTTTGCCATCTGGCCGACGGTGAACAATCCCCCCGGTAAGGCTCCTCCCAGAAGTGTGTTTGTGATATCTGAGACACTCAGAGACTTTGGGTTGGAGGACAGGCTCAATAGGAGCACTGCACATCTGGAGGACTCTGCAGGGTTCTGATCTAAGGTCAGAAATGCAAAGAGAGCTGATTTTGACAAGCATGTATTAGCGCCTCTGTGGCATATCCTCCTTGCACCCCGACAGTTGACCAGGTTCTGGAAAAGGGTTCAACCAGGAAGTGAGTGGAAGAGGGTTCAACCAGGAAGTGAATGGAAGAGGGTTCAACCAGAAAGTGAGTGGAAGAGGGTTCAACCAGGAAGTGAGTGGAAGAGGGTTCAACCAGGAAGTGAGTTTTTGGGTTGAGTTTTTCCTTGCCCTGATGTGGGATCTGAGCTGAGGATGTCATTGTGGCTCGTGATTTAGGGCCATATAAGTAAACATTGATTGATTGATTGATTGATTGAAGAGGGTTCAACCAGGAAGTGAGTGGAAGAGGGTTCAACTAGGAAGTGAGTGGAAGAGGGTTCAACTAGGAAGTGAGTGGAAGAGAGTTCAACCAGGAAGTGAGTGGAAGGAAGTTCAACAGGAAGTGAGTGGAATGAAGTTCAACCAGGAAGTGAGTGGAAGAGGGTTCAACCAGCAAATGAGTGGAAGAGAGTTCAACCACGAAGCGAGTGGAAGAGGGTTCAACCAGGAAGTGAGTGGAAGAGGGTTAAACTAGGAAGTGAGTGGAAGGAAGTTCAACAGGAAGTGAGTGGAATGAAGTTCAACCAGGAAGTGAGTGGAAGAGGGTTCAACCAGGAAGTGAGTGGAAGAGGGTTCAATCAGGAAGTGAGTGGAGTACAGCATGCTCCCTTCACATTCTTTGGTAGAGGAAAAATTATCTATGCACCTTTTTAAAGGTATGAAGAGAAACTCTTCCGAAAGACAACCTGACCAGCGTTTTATGTTAAAGCTGATGATGTGGAGCTTTGCCGCCATCTTGGCATCTCCTCTTTTCTTTCCTCCCCAGCGCTTGTGGCAAACATGACAATGTAACTCTGCACTGAGTGGGAGGCCGGCCATCTTGAAGACACATTTCATACACCCGCCCCTCCTCGCCTGCTGCCTCTTTTCTCTGCGTCCTTTTGACTCAGCCAGGTTCTGAGGTGCATCTGCGAGTGCTGGAGGGAAGAGCAGGGCCTAAACTTATGTTCGCATGTCCATCAAGTGCAGTTTTCTTTCCAACCTGCAGTCGTTGTTGTGTTCATAAATGTGTGCATGTTTGTAGAAAGTTGTTTGCAAGGGGCTGGGAGGTGTTGTGAGTGAGGGGTGACAAGTCTGGTCATGTGGACTTACGGGGAAAGACTCCATGGGGTGTCCAAACATTTTCCACTGATGGCCGCTCACTGAATGATCAAAGCATGTGGGGGCCATTTTGAAATGTTTCCATTTGAAAACCCACACAATTCTCCAGTTTGGTGAATGTTAAAGGTTCCCGGGGACCCGAAATGGTCTCTGTCGGAAAAGTTTTAAAAGTCATACAACAATTTTTTTTATTTTTACTTTCAACGCTTCAATCTCGAGACCAACTTCAGAGCTACCTGTTGATATAAAATTGTATTTGTTTTTTTTTTAAAATGTATACCCTCTTTTTTTAAAGAAAATGGCCACAAAAAAACACAAAATATGCAATATTTTCCCACAAAATATTTCAAAGTGGAATATTTGTGGTGAATTAAGTAATTGGACCCTTAAAAAGGTCAACAAGTGGAAACATTGATTTTGATTTATTATTATTTTTTGAGCAATGATTAAAATAAAAGAATAATAACACTTAAGATCTCAGGGATTCAAAACGGGCCCACTCATAAAAGGGTAAAGAATGAGTCATATATGTATATGTTGTTTTTTTTTACTACTACTTACTTTACAATTAGATTAAAAATGGTCTTATTTTTATGCTTTATGGCATTTTTGTCAATGAAAACATTTGTTTTTATATGGCAAACACCCAAAATATGTAATATTTCCCTATAAGTGGAATATTTGATTTGATTGATTGGAGCCTTCAATAGGTCAATAATAACAACATTGATTTTGATGTATTATTATTTTTGAGCATTTACAGTTTTAGAGAAAAAACAGTCTTGTCTTATTTGTGTCAACATTTTAACTTTTTCTCTATACACACTTTATTCCACTTGTTCTGTTTTCTTTGTGTACTCGTAATTTTAGAATGAAAAATTAGCTGTGGGCCGCAAACACTTTGGACACGTTTGCTCGAGTCTTTTATTTGTGTACATTCGTGGGCTACATGACCAAAAAAGGGGAAATGTTTGCAGAAAAAAAAAGCTGAACTACATTTTCCAAACATAGATCGAAGAAAATAAAGAGTTTTTCTACATCCAAACGGCAGCACAGTTGGCCATTGCACGCCTAGGGTACATTTTACGCGCAGCCAAACGCGCGCAAAGTCGACCCGTCCGCTCTTCCCGGCGCCGCGCAAAAGAAAGAGGGGGAAAAAACCGGTGCGCCTTCCTCTCCCTTTTTAAGCCTCGACGCTGTCCACGTCCTCAAAAAGAATGGATCTAATTAAATCGATGCACTCGTCATCACGGCGTAAAGTCCTGCCAAACAGTCTCTGGCGGTGCGTGGTGGCGCAGAGGAGGCTGGGAGATGCGAGCAGGAGAGGGATGGGAGTCAGATTGGGTTTCTCGTCTCTCATTGGCCGGTGGGCTGACTTTTGACACGCAGACCCGGGACCCTCCTGCCATATAAATAGGCCTGATGGAACTTTATTATTCTAGCATCACGGCTGCAGGCTTCTGCTCAGTTTGGAGTTACTAGCGTCACCTCAACTGTATGCCTGCTTGAAGGTGGTTTAAAAACAGGGGCACAGCAGCACAAGGAGTCTGCATGTCTGCATAGACATGCTCAGCTTTGTGGATACTCGGATTCTGTTGCTGCTTGCAGTAACTTCATACCTAGCAACATGTCAATGTAAGTGTGATTATCTGCTCTTTTCTCTGATGGATATTTACACCCACGCTGCTTGAGGATCTTTTTTCTTCCTTTGGTTTGGAACTTACATCAACATGAAGACAGATCTGCTGGTTTACACACACACACACACACACATATATATATATATATATATATATATATATATATATATATATATATATATATATATATATATATATATATATATATATATATATATATATATATATATATATATATATATATATATATATGTGTGTGTGTGTGTGTGTGTGTGTGTGTGTGTGTGTGTGTGTGTGTGTGTGTGTGTGTGTGTGTGTGTGTGTGTGTGTGTGTGTGTGTGAAAAGGAGGAATGCAGAGGAATCTTCTCTTTTTATTCCCAAGGATACGGTAATTCTCATAGGGGTATATCATGCACTCCTGAAAAAAAGTTTGTTTTCGCGTGAGCGATCGAAACGAGTCGTATTTGCATCCTCTTTAGTGTGTTGTTTGTGTAGTCAAGAGATTTGGGGCGTTGTACTTATTGTTCCATCCAGACCTCAAGAGATGAAGGTTTACTATAGGAAAACTGCAAGGGCTCCCCCTGGTGGTCATTGCTGCAAACTACATCTTAGAACCCAAATTGAGTTATGTTTTATAAAAAAAAGTAGAAATAACACTAATTTCACTGTGTAACGTTGTTTTTTTTAAATCATGTGTTATTAAATTAATTATTAGTTTAATTAAAATCAAAACTTCGAACGTCATCCTTTATGCTTTCATGCTATTTACATACAGATATATGTGCTGTTAAATGGAAATTTAGCACATTTAAACGATCGACTACCAGTTAGCGCAACAGTGTGACGTCACCTGGTATGCCCATTGGCGCCACCTTGTGGTGCAGATAGCACACGACGCTTCAGAGTTCACGGGGAGGTCCTGTACTGCTGAAAACCATCCAGAATCATCTGGTCCATATTCAAAGATGCATCATATTGCAGCACTGTGAGACATAACACATGCATTTGCACCATTTTTAAACAGATTTTTTGCCCAAATGGCATTTGACAAGATACATTCATCAAATGTTATCCAACGGTGTAGTTGTTGTTTGCAGGCTGACTATGCGTGCATCTACAAGGATTATTCATGTTCAGGACTGTTAGCCGGTCTGGAATGCTTGGATTTGCATTGTTGTTGAGAACATTTTGAAGTAGGCTCCTGCAACAAGCACATTCCAAACATCTGGTGGTTCACATGCAGGAAATAGGATTAGTTTCTAAACAGCAGGTTTTGTTTGGTTGCTCTAAAGTTGCTTGTGTTCTAACGGAATATTCCCTTTTCTCCCCTCCCGCTGCCTCCTCTTCACCTGCCCGTGGCCACAGACTCGGTTAGTACATGCATGCATGCAAACATCAAACACAAAGGGGATTTCGAGTAAGCGTTACCTTCCGAAGGAGACCTCTCTGACGGTCCTGAACAATTTGAGCAATCTTAAGGAGTTGCAAACTTGTGCCCCTTCTCGCCCAAAGTTATTCCTCCCATCTGTCCTCGGTGTAGGTGAGGGTCCGATTGGCTAAAGGCTGTCAGTGAAAGCTGAGGCGCCCACTTGGGGCCTGCATGGCACAAAGGAGCCTTTCTAAGGGGCAGCAGACTTCCTCATCATTTTACATTCAGGGATGGGATCTGATCTCAGACCAGCTAAACAAGCGTATCCACATTGAAACTCACAATTGAGATTGCCCAAACTTGTCATCAGCATCTCCACTCCAATGCATTATTAGCACACTAAAGCGCTCGCAAGTGGACTCTCATGCTAGCCGGTCTGCACATGTGCATTGCATCCGAGTGATCCTTGAGCATTATTCTATAGTCACACATGAAGACTGAAGAAATACATTTCAATGACATGTATTTATCTTCTTGTCTTATCTAGAGCAGAATGAAGGTGAGCACATAATCTCATTACACCTGACTGCACGGCATAAGTAGAGCCAAGACGAGGTCAAAGGGCACTGAAAATGTGTCCTAACTCGCTTGTGCAAGTTTGTTTCTATATATCTGTATATGCTCGCGTCCAGTGTGCTTTACTCTGGGCTTTTGAGTAGCTAAGAAAGGAAAGTGGAGAGACATCTGCTAAGTACTTGATGCTAACTGAGTGCTTTTCCTGCTGCAGGGCCCCCGAGGAGACAAAGGACCTCGAGGTGACCGGGTGAGTTCATTTGAATTCAATCAGTTGAATCGCTAAAAGTGGACTTTTTGGGCGTAGGACCTAGACTTTGTTGACCTTCCAACCTCATTAGCTGTGCTCATTTATGACAACAACTCACGGCCATGTTTCTCTCTTCTCCAGGGTCCCCAGGGACCTAATGGAAAAGATGGAAAACCCGGACTCCCCGGCCCCGCTGGCCCCCCTGGTCCCCCTGGACTTGGAGGAGTAAGTTGACCTTATATTTAGGGCAAAAATACTTTTGTGTGCGATCACCTGGTGCAAACTTGCAATGCACCTGTCTATACTAAAATACTTCCCCCGCTCAAAATAATTTATTTGACACAATTTCTTGTCCTTTGCAGAACTTTGCTGCTCAGTATGATGGCGTTAAGGCTCCTGATCCCGGTCCTGGACCCATGGTAAGGAGCCCTCTATGAAACATAGAAATATTGCAGCACATGACACTGTTTGTTGAACCACACTCATGATTCCTTCTTCTCAGGGTATGATGGGAAACAGAGGCCCTCCCGGACCTCCTGGACCCCCTGTAAGTTCACTCAAGTCCCAGTTGAACCTGACTGTGACTGACTGTTACATGTCTTATTTGTCATGACAGGGTCCTCAGGGACACACCGGACACCCTGGTGAGCCCGGAGAGCCCGGACAGACTGTGAGATATTTTCTTATTGCAAAACAACCCCAAAATACTTCTTATGCTTTGGAGAACACTGATTATTTTTGTCTCAGGGACCCCTTGGTCCTCGTGGCCCCCCTGGACCTCCTGGCAAAGTTGGAGAGGACGTAAGTAAACATTTTCTCAACGATAAATACCATCTTGAATTAAATGGATTTGTTCACTTCCAGGGTAACAATGGCAGACCTGGCAAGCCCGGAGACAGAGGTGTCCCCGGTTCTCAGGTATAAGTCCCACACCTCAGCAGACAATTAACTCTCATTTAAAGAACTCCTCTCACAAATATTGTGTGTTATTAACTGCAGGGTGCTCGTGGATTCCCCGGAACCCCTGGACTTCCTGGAATGAAGGGACACAGAGTGAGTCAAACGCTGACCAAAAAAATCAATGGTCAAATAACTCAGGCACATAAATCAAAATGGCTTCCCTATCATTGCCCCTTTCTTGCTGCAGGGTTACAATGGCTTGGATGGACGCAAGGGAGAGGCCGGCTCCGCTGGAGCCAAGGTGAGAAAGCAGCGATCAATAGACAATAATCATCCTAATGCTGGTTCCTTTTCTGGTATTTTACCGTTTTCTCTTTCCTCCTCCTTCCAGGGTGAGTCCGGTGCCCATGGAGCTGCTGGAAGACCCGGACTGGTTGTAAGTGTCGCATCCAGCATGGACGCCCAACATGCCCACAGGTGTTATTGTCTCTCACGCGCTCCACCCCATCTAGGGACCTCGCGGTCTGTCTGGTGAGAGAGGTCGTGCTGGCCCTGCTGGCCCTGCTGGTGCTCGGGGTGCCGATGGCAACACCGGACCCGCTGGTGCTGCTGTAAGTAGCTTTCTAGAGTAAAAAGAAAAAAGACAATTTTGGGGTGATGCATTACGACATTTTCTCTCCACAGGGACCCGTTGGTGCTGCCGGTGCCCCAGGTTTCCCCGGCGGTCCAGGACCCAAGGTAGGTCTCCCATTCTCTCTCTCAATGGTTGATGCGATCACCTGTACATGTATTGATCAAGATGCATTTGCTCATTGACAGGGAGAGGTTGGAGCTGCTGGTGCCTCCGGTCCCTCTGGACCTCAGGGAGCAAGAGGAGAGCCCGGTGCCAATGGTGCTGTTGGCCCCGTCGGTCCCGTTGTAAGTACACTTTTTAATTGTATTCTTATCATTCAGAAATGTTCCCTTGTCTTTTCACTGACATTGAGCTGATACATATACAATTGGATTAAAACTGTGTTATTTACAAGTATACTGAGTTGTTTGTCTTATTATCAAAACATTTCTTCTCCCCTAGGGTAACCCTGGTGCTAATGGCCTCAATGGAGCCAAGGGAGCTACTGTAAGTGTTCCGAATATCTTCCTCACGTGACTCATATGCAAATAATTTTGGGTTCACATTGGTATTCTGCGAAGTGGTTCTCAAATTTGTGTCGTTTTTAGGGTACCCCTGGTGCTGCTGGAGCCCCTGGTTTCCCTGGACCTAGAGGAGGACCTGGACCTCAGGGACCTCAGGGTGCTGCTGGTCCCAGAGGCTTGGCTGTGAGTTCACTTGCACACAGAAACACACCTACATAATCATTGTGTATTGGTATTGAACGCTTCCGGTTGTGTTTCAGGGAGATCCTGGTGTTCAGGGTGTGAAGGGAGATGTTGGTGCCAAGGGCGAGCCTGTACGTCGGAATCACATCCATGTTTTATGACAGTATTATTTAATGTTATGTCTGGATAATTAAATATCTTTATTCTACAGGGCAGCGCCGGACCACAGGGAGCCCCTGGTTCTCAGGGTGAGGAGGGCAAACGTGGACCCAATGGCGAGGTTGGTGCCAGCGGCCCTGCTGGTGCCCGTGGATCCAGAGTGAGTGGTGTTACCAACATCGGCAGCCATCTTTTTCTTGTCTTCACCTCTGACAGTGGCGTGGTCGTGTCTCCTCTAGGGCTCTCCCGGTAGCCGTGGAATGCCCGGTGTTGAGGGACGAGTCGGCCCACTTGTAAGTGGGGCATCACACATGACGTAAAAACCTGCACCTCAGTTTTATGACGTACCCCCTGGTGCATGTCGCGTATAGGGCATGCCTGGTGCTCGTGGTGCCAGTGGTTCTGCCGGACCTCGCGGACCCCCTGGAGATGCTGGCCGTGCTGGTGAGCCCGGACCTGCTGGTCTTAGGGTAAGTACTAAAATAGATATCCTCCAAAGAACCAGGGTCCTCGGCAGTGGACATTTGTGTTATGCATAACACAAATGTTATGTATTTCTGACAATAGAAATACACCAAAAACAAATGTCCACTGCAGACTGTAGCTCTGGTGCCACAAATCGATGGCTCATCAACATTGGCTCATCAACATTCTACTTCTACATCCCAACAGGGTCTACCAGGAAGCCCAGGAAGCTCTGGACCCACAGGAAAGGAGGGACCTTCTGTGAGTGAACTTAGAGAAAGTTTGATTTATCAGTTTAATCTTTTCTACTTGTGATAACGATTTTCATTACTTCCCGTTTCCTTCTGTAGGGTCCTGCTGGACAAGATGGCCGCACCGGTCCTCCCGGCCCAACTGGACCAAGAGGCCAGCCCGGAAACGTCGGCTTCCCTGGACCCAAGGGAGCTACTGTGAGTAGAAACAAGAATTAGATATGCTATATAAAACCGGTGTCAAACTTAACGCCCGGAGGCCAGATCTGGCCCGCCAAAAACATGGTAATGTTCATCAATAAAGCACGTCATATTTTTTAATAAATGTACACCTTCTTTCAATTTTGACAGAAAATATGCATGGACTGCAGGCAATTGTGTATCTTACAAACAATCTTATATTGTCATAAATTCCAAACATTTTTTTTGGTCAAATGAAAATAAATGCTTGAATATCTGCTTGATTTATAATTTCAAAGCAAGTTAGCCATAACTTTGTATGTGAAAAAAATTATGCTAAAATACATCATGAGGCGATTATACACAAACAGTCATACATTTTCACTCTTACAAGCAGCCATTTTTCTGGCTCGTCTATAAAAACGAGGTTGACAAATAAGAGCAGTATATATATGAGAGGAGCATTTCTATGGACAATGCATAATAAATGTCAACTAAGTCACATGTTTACCTCTTTTAGGGTGAGGCCGGCAAACCTGGAGACAAGGGAGCTACCGGAGCGACTGGACTGAGAGTAAGTCAGATGACTGACTTGGGGTAATATGAAGAAGTAGTTATTGAATTGTGCGATGCCTCATTGTGCTGAGGCATCGCACAATTTTGGTGTAATATGAAGAAGTAGTTATTTATTGTGCGATGCCTCATTGCGGTGAGGCATCGCACAATTTTGGTGTAATATGAAGAAGTAGTTATTGAATTGTGCGATGCCTCATTGTGTAGGGCGTCCCTGGACCTGATGGCAACAATGGAGCTACTGGCCCCATGGGAGTTACTGTAAGTATTCTTGTGGTTTAAAGCTTTTATTTTGATCATGATGTGCTATCGTACTTGGTACGTTTTTTTAATAGTGCTTTGCTCTTTCCGACTGCAGGGCGGTCCTGGTGAGAAGGGAGAGCAAGGACCATCTGGAGCTCCTGGTTTCCAGGTTTGTTGGGAGCCTTCAGTCAACGTTACCTTTGTCTCATTGACCTCTATAGATGGAATCAAATTAGGTTTTTTGCATGAATCAATTGTAAACAAGGGTGTAAACATGTTCAAAATAAGCTAAACAATGACCACAATTTCGCACCAAAGTTGTCACTTGACATTTTTTAGGGTCTGTCTGGTCCCGCTGGTGGTGCTGGAGAGGCTGGCAAGCCCGGAGACAGAGTAAGTAGTCCTAATAAACAATATTTCATACAGCTTAAATAACCAGCTAACCAACCTGATGCGTCCTCCAACAGGGTATCCCCGGAGACCAAGGAGTCGCTGGACCCGCTGGTGCCAAAGTATGTGCTTTATTTTCCCGAGCATCACAATGACGATAACCACCGAGCCTTCCACTGACTCGCCTGTGTGCGTTCTTGCAGGGCGAGCGTGGTAACCCCGGTGCTGCTGGATCTTCTGGAGCTCAGGGACCTATGGGAGGACGTGGACCTGCTGGAGCTCCTGGTGCTGATGGTGGCAAGGTAAGATAGATTGTGGTAAACTAGAGAGGTGAAAGGTGAAGCGGAGGAGGCCTGACTCTTGGTTGTGCTTCAGTATGAATTGAAGTAACATAATGAGTTTTTTTCTTATCCAATTCCAGGGAGAGCCTGGCGTTGCTGGACTTGCTGGTGCCCCTGGACACCAAGGAGCTGGTGGCATGCCCGGAGAACGTGGAGCTGCTGGTCCCTCCGGAGTCAAGGGAGAGAAGGTCTTCACCAAATAACAAAAAAATGGATCTTCAATAGGACTTTAGTGGTATGTTGGGTTTCAACTTGTTTTCTTCATTCTTGCACAGGGAGAGGTCGGACACAAAGGACCCGACGGCAATCACGGCAGAGATGGTGCCCGTGTAAGCACAGCTCTCATCCTCAAGCTCTTAATACACAATTGTCAAGAGTGAAGGTTTATAATTTTCCCACCCTTCCTGTGTTCTAGGGTCCCCAAGGACCCATTGGACCTCCTGGACCCACGGGAGCCAATGGTGACAAGGCAAGTTGACCACAGAAGCTACTGGAATGTTTTAGACATAAAGATCATCTCATATAAGCATAAAATATTCAAGAACCAAGAAGTTGCATTCATATCTCATAGTTTTGGTTTCAAACTGTCAATATATACTCGTATTAGTACACACTTCATTGTAAGTCTCATTTGCAGGGTGAGTCTGGATCCTTCGGACCCTCTGGCCCAGCTGGAGTCCGTGGTGCCTCTGTAAGTTGCGATTGTTAAAAAAAATTCAACCTTTGTGTTGTTTTGAAATATATTGCTTAGTGGGGTTGTTGTTTCTGAGCACAGGGCGAGCGTGGAGAGGTTGGACCTGCTGGAGCCCCTGGATTTGCTGGACCCCCTGTAAGCCAACACACTTATAGTGGCTTCCTATCAAAGATGTTGAACAGGAAACACTTGTACTGTATACGTTATCAGAAACTATAGTTAAACCTTGCTACTACTCCACCTTACAGGGCGCTAACGGTCAGACCGGAGTAAGAGGAGAGCGTGGACCTGCTGGAGGAAAGGGAGATGTTGGCCCCTCTGGCCCTGCTGGCCCCGCTGGACAATCTGGACCTTCTGTTAGTATACCATTGATGAATTTTTAGACCAATGTTTTTTTTCTTGGAATTGTGTAGATGTCATTAAGTCATAAGGCGCCGATACGGAATTAAATGTGTTTATTTACCTGCCTTGCAGGGTCCTTCCGGACCTGCTGGACCCACTGGTGGCCGTGGAGACAATGGTCCTCCCGTGAGTATTAAAACATTCAGTATATATCATTTGCAGCGCTGCAGGATTTGTTAATATATCCCTCAGAAATACATTGTGTTCACTCACTCATATGACGACTACTTGTAACAGCTAGTTTTCATGTGAATGTCAGTTTAGTTCTTATTTGTTGAATTTTCTATTTTGAGGAAAGACTGAGCTTTTACTTTTTTGTTGTTAGGGTCAGACTGGTTTCCCCGGACCTGCTGGCAGAGCTGGACCTGCTGGACCTGCTGTGAGTACATTTTAGATCACTGACACTAAGCACACAAAAGGAAGACAATGGTACTTCAACCTACGTGGCTCTTAACTCAAACCACTTGTATCTCAAATCAAATCCGAGTATTCCTCTCAGTACTGTCTTCGTTCCAGTGGCTGGAAAACAAAGTAATGTCCATCTCTAGCTGTAAGCTATTGCTAGTGTGTGGTATTCGCAACACAAACTAATGGCGGGTATGCTTGTAACTCATATGTATGCTTGCAATTTAAAGCATAACAATTAGCCGAGGGCGACAACTCCTATCTCAAAACACTCTTAAGATGAGGTGCCGCTGTACACACGTTTGACACATCCTCCTCTTCCCTTCTCCACTCTAAGGGTATTGTCGGCCCCTCTGGCCCTGCTGGTCCCGCTGGTAAGGATGGTCCTCGTGGTCTCCGTGGCGACCCAGGTCCCGCTGGTCCCAGCGGAGAGCAGGGTATGGTCGGAGCTCCCGGTCCTGCTGGAGAGAAGGGTTCTTCCGGAGAGTCGGGTCCTGCTGTAAGTTGGAATGCATTCACTCACCAAATGCTCATGTCGTCCATAATCATAATTCATTCTGTTTTGGGCATAGGGTGCTCCTGGTCCTTCTGGAACATCTGGACCTCTTGGACTTCAAGGATTTGTTGGTCTTCCTGGAGCTAGAGGAGATCGTGGTACTCCTGGCGGTCCCGGTGGTGTTGTAAGTGTTGATTTCTGACACTAAAACTTCTCTCTGCAGCATCTTTGGGACAAGTAATCAAATTCCTTCATTTTGACACATCATAGGGAGAGCCTGGTAGAGTTGGACCCGCTGGTGCCGCCGGACCTCGTGGTGCCCCTGGCAACATTGGCATGCCTGGTATGACCGGACCTCAAGGAGAGGCTGGACGTGAGGTACTGAGCTCTATTCAGTTCCATCTTGTTTTGATTAGGGCTTGGTGTTAACATGTATGCTGTCAAATTCACAGGGTAGTCCTGGTAACGATGGACCTCCTGGTCGTCCTGGTGCTCCTGGACTCAAGGTATTGTCCTAATGTACAGAAAATACTCTGTTCTTACCTTAACCTGCCATCTTCTGATGTTTTCAGGGAGATCGTGGTGACGCTGGCCCCGCTGGTGCCCTCGGACTGGCTGGTGCTCCCGGACCTGCTGGACCAAGTGGAGCCTCTGGAAGACCTGGAAACCGTGGAGATGCTGTATGTTTTCCCACAGCAAGGTTTTTGTTCAACAGATTTCTGACAATTGATGATGTCTGTCTGTATCTATAGGGCCACTCAGGCCATGCTGGAGCTGCTGGAGCCGCTGGAGCCAGAGGTGCTGCTGTAAGTAGAGCCTAGAATCTAAAGATAATTTGATGTGTCATTGTGCTCCAACAACAAGGTGTATGTACATGTTGTAGGGACCCGCTGGTGTCCGTGGAGAGAAGGGCGTTGGTGGAGACAGAGGAGAGAGAGGAATGAAGGGTCTTCGTGGACACCCTGGTCTCCAGGGAATTCAAGGACCATCTGTAAGCTTTAGCATGAAGCTAGACCAGGGCTTATCAACTGGCAAGCCGAGAATGACACCGTACGGGCGGTTCAAAACTTGGGAAACAAACATTTTTGCCGCAAATTCCTAAAAAAAACTAGAGTGCTCCTGTCGTAAAGAGGAACTTGGACCATGTAAACACATTCAAAGATCCTTGCATTGACATTTGAACCTTGCTGCAAACATAGAACATTGGGGTCCTAATTTGTGATTTACATAACTGAGGCGTTCCTCGAGGCTCTCCTTAAAGTCCTCTTCTTTTGGGCAGTTTTCTGTGATTCATGTAACTAAGGTGTTGTTGTAGCTTGTAGGATTCAGATGCATGGATCTTTGACTTGCTTTTTTTGCAGAAGATCTTTAAAAACAGCAGAGCGTTCTGTAACTGACAAAAAATACAGCAAAATCAAATATCCACTGTAAAGGACACTGGTTCTCCAGAATATACAAAATAAGACAAATAGTCACGGATTAAGTTTGCCTCTCAGTCAATAGCTTTATGAAAATGTGGCCCCCAAAACACTACAGTTGAATATCCCTAAGGTAGACTGTAGCTTGTATTGTTTATAATTGCTTACCTTGGAATCACTGCATTGTCATGTCATGCTCCTTCCAGGGAGCCCCTGGTGACACCGGAGCTGCAGGTCCTAATGGACACGCTGGACCTAGAGTGAGTGAAATGTTCTGATCCCTAGTCTGTTTTCACATATGTACTTGACTTTGATATTGCTCAGCATAACACAATGTTTGTCTCCCTCTTCAGGGTCCTGCCGGACCCCACGGACCCCCTGGTAAGGATGGTAGAGCTGGTGCCCATGGTAGCATTGGCCCTGCTGGTCCTCGTGGACCCCCTGGACACATCGGCCCTGTTGTAAGTATATCTTCTAAAAGCTGACACACATTTTATATTCAGCATATCAAAGCCTTATCTTGTCTCCATTAGGGTCCCGTTGGACCTGCTGGTCTGCCTGGACCTGCTGGCCCTGCTGGTGGCGGATATGATCTTTCAGGCTACGATGAGTACAGAGCTGATCAGCCCGCCATGAGAGCTAAGGATTACGAAGTCGACGCCACCATCAAGTCCCTGAACACTCAGATCGAGAACCTGCTCACCCCTGAGGGATCCAGGAAGAACCCCGCCCGCACTTGCCGCGACATCAAGCTGGGCCACCCCGAATGGACCAGCGGTCAGTTGAAAACCTTCTCGAAATTAGAAATTAATCGTGCAGCGAAACCAATCGACTGTCTTGCTCCCTGCAGGATTTTACTGGATCGACCCTAACCAGGGTTGCATCAACGACGCCATCAAGGTCTTCTGTAACTTCGCCTCACGTGAGACTTGCATCCATGCCCACCCTGAGAGCATCGCCAAGAAGAACTGGTACAGAAGCACAGAGAGCATGAAGCACGTGTGGTTCGGAGAGACCATCAACGGCGGTACCGAGGTGAGCTGAATAACTTTAGGGTTTATCGTCGCACCGCGGTCCAATTTTCAGAAAGTTACATGGCTACGTCTTTTTTTGCAGTTCACCTACAACGACGAGACCCTCAGCCCACAGAGCATGGCCACCCAGCTGGCTTTCATGCGCCTGCTGTCCAACCATGCTAGCCAGAACATCACCTACCACTGCAAGAACAGCGTCGCCTACATGGACGCCGAGACCGGCAACCTGAAGAAAGCCGTGGTTCTTGGTGGCTCCAACGATGTGGAGCTGAGGGCCGAGGGCAACAGCCGCTTCACTTTCTCCATTCTGGAGGACGGTTGCACTGTAAGTATCGTTAGTCTCGTAGTTCCCCCTAGCTTTGCTGAGCACCATATTGAAACAGAGTCTTTTTTTTTCTCGTCTACCCCCCTCCCCCAGAGACACACTGGTGAGTGGAGCAAGACAGTGATTGAGTACAGAACGAATAAACCATCTCGCCTGCCCATCCTCGACATTGCACCTTTGGACATTGGTGGAGCTGATCAGGAGTTTGGTTTGGACATTGGCCCAGTCTGTTTCAAATAAGTAGACTCATGATAAATTAACACCCCAAAAGAGAGAAAGAACGAACGAAAAAAAAAAGAAATCTCTGCCCTTTCTTTTCGTGTTTTTGTTTTTTTTAAATGCTGATTTCTCACTGCGCATCCACTTGCTTAAGATGGGCAACTATCGGAGAGGACTGAACGGACTGAAAGGAGCGATCGTGCAATGCAAATGAATACAGCAACCCAAAGGGACGCGGGAAAACACCTTGTTGTGGGACATCATGTCATCCTTTTGTAAAAAATCAAAGAAGTGTAATAAAAACGCTGAAAGTACGCATCACTTTGTGGTCTTTGTATATCTTCCAAAGAGGAGGTTTAAAACCACAATTTCCATGAAAATAAGGTTTGAACTACCTCATGCATGTACTTAGATAGGCAAAATCCCGGGTCCACAACAGAGATGTTTGAGCTTTTAATGCTTCAATGGAAAGGTGCTCGGTAACTTGAAGTAGAGATCAATGGTGCTAAAATTGTGGACAAAACCACTGGATTCTGTATTCCTTTGTATTGACCCTGGAGGAGTCTTGCATTGGTCCTCTGATACTCCCACTTTAAGTAGGTGGAATACTTCTCAACCTGATGTCTAGTATTTGTTTCATGTTTTTGGTTTGTCTTGAAATTTTTAGTTTGTTTTGGGTTTTTGTTCAAGTTTTAAACCCCACATCCAGACTTCATACTGGCATCAATTTCTTTCATCCAATCCCGAATGGATTTTTAGGCCACCTGTCTCCTCTCTCTTTCTCCCTCTCTGTCTCTCTCTCTCCCTCAAAAAATGACATCCCAAAGTCTATTGTACCTATTTTGTATATGTGAGATGTTTAAATAAATTGTGAAAAGTTCTGAAATAAAGCATGTCCAATGTTCCAAAACACACTACTCATTGACTTAAGTGCTTTCCTGTTGACACAAAAGTCAGGGTCACTTACTTTTGTCTCTGCTGATGATTGAAGGATTGTCCTTGACTTCCAAAACGGTGCATAGACCTGCTAATGTAGAGTTCAAACATGTCTGATTTGATTAGAGGATGCAACTGTACCGTCAAAACAGACATGTTGACAGTTACATCCTCTAATGGGTTCTTTTCCTTGTGTATTACTGCTTTTGCATCCAAATAAATTGTTATGATTTGGATCAACTAATGGATTTCAGTGAAACATACTTTGTCATCCTCCTAAAAAGTATCGATTTTCTTTATTCAAGCAAATGCAAACGCTTGATAATACCTAAGTAATAACCATTCTTAGGTATCATTCCACTTCAAAACGCCATACGTCATTCAAAAAGTTATTTTAAAAGTAGCTCAAACTGAAATAGAATGCTGCAATACTTCTTAGACCTCTAGAGGACAGTAGTTGTGTACTTTTGGTTGTGTACTGCACACACGTGCCTAAAAGCAAAAAATATGGCACATATTTTGTCTTTCAAATTTGTGTCTCTTTTAAATATAACCCAAGTGCCAACTTGTTTTTTTTCCTCAGTTCCCCCACCCAAAAAAGTATTGAAACAGGTTGTATTGATGAATTAAATAGTTTGTGCTTTTTAGTGTTTTACATTTCCCAAATGTATTTATCTATTACATTAACATTATGTCATTTAAAAAAACTAATTTAATGGAATGTCTGGAAATAGCCGCCCGACTGCAGCTGGGATAGACTCCAGCACTCCCCGCGACCCCAAACGGGACAAGCGGTAGAAAATGGATGGATGGATAGTCAAAGTTGGGAATATATTGCAATTTTTGGGGATGAACCAATAATTTAGGGTAACACAGACAAAAAAAACTGTATCCACATTTGTGGGGTTTTTTTATAAGCAGAAATGCAAGAAAAATAATTAACAAAGATGTTCTTAAATGATAACAAATGTATGTTTT
>NC_084750.1:28159998-28194998 GCF_033978785.1 Entelurus aequoreus | reverse complement strand
AGAGTCCAAAATCCGGCCCACGGGAAGTCCCAAATTAAAAAAAATAAATAATTATATACATATATATATATATTTTTATTATTATTTTTTAAACTCTGTTCTTTCTAATCAATTTTCTATGGCTTGTTACTCTCTGTGTCTCCTAGCCACTCAGACAAATCATATTGTCTAAAAATTTATTTTCCCATCGATAACGTGACATCATCATCAAGTGTGTGCTCTTTCAGTCAATTAGTGCTCAAGGAATAATATATATATATAAAGCCCGGCCCCCGGCCAAATTGTTTTAACCCAATGCAGCCCCCGAGTCAAAAAGTTTGGGGACCTCTGCTGTAGAGGCAGGGATTTGTTTCTCACTTGGGATAGTGGGTGTGGCTACATGTGTGTGTGTGGGCGCAGTGTGTGTGTGTTTGTGTGGGGGGCTGAATGATTGCTGAATGAATAACTGCACCTGCCTGTGAATCCTTTTGTCTTGTATAGAGAGAGAGTGAGGTAGGGTGCCATTACTTCTGTTGACCGCAAAAGGCTATATTTTTCCATCATAGTCTGGTCCATGTAGTCCTGCAAATCCATCTGCATGTAATGTATTGTTTTTTACTCAAAGGGAAAATAAATCACCCTCATGTTGCATCCTTGGACCCAGCGTGTCAGACAGAGCCCTGCTTTCTACTCTCAATGACTAATTTGTTTCTGATAGTCACACAACATTGTCAACAGAAATGGCTATAGATCCGACACTTACATTTCGCTGGAGTTGTGCACTTTGGACTACTCAACCACTTTGGATGGTGACCGTGAGTAACTGAATGAAACGAAGGAGCGCAGCACAACCCATGGTATGTGAAACTCAGTTCATTCATACTGTGAAGTATACTTGCCTGAACACAGTTAATGCTGGTTGCTGCTGCATACTGGATAGCTGTGGCTGTCATTTTGATGTCATTATTGCTAGGGATTGAATTAACCTGTGGAAAAGTGGATCGCTTGTTTGTGCACATTAAAGGAGTGATGTTGGATGTGGAAGTGTGATGCATTTATTGCTGATGGTCAAGCCTGAAATAAAGTGTGGATTTAGAAGCAACAGCAGATTCATGTATGGAGTCATATTTGTGCGAAAACAAAGCAGCAAAGTTGGATGTGGATTCATGATGCAAATGTGGATTGTGACCTATATGCTCTCTGAACTTTTGTGGTGCACATATTGCTGAATGTCAAGATGAGTGGATCAAAAGGGGAAAAAGTGCAATATGTTGTAACATAAACATTTACAATTAACATACACTTTTCAACTGTAAAACATACACAGAGAATGTCTAGATAGTTGTTGTTGTTGTTTTTTCTAATACACTATTTGACAATTTTCTTTTAATGGGTCAAAAGCTGGTTCAAATGCAAATGAAACTGATAACAATGAAACCGTTAAAAGAAAAATCATTCTCACTGAAAAGGTCTTGGTGTGCAAAATGGAGAAGCTTCAAAAAGAACGCCAAGCAAGAGTGAATCCAATTAAATGTATCATCATTGTTTTAAAGAAGCTCATGGAGAATGATGAAAATGTTTCACAGGTGAAATCTCAACTGGACGTTTTGATGCAATGCAAGGAAACAACTTCCCTGCATTAGTCATTGGTGGAAATAGTACCTGAGGTGGAAAAGGATAAACAAAAAGTGTGGTTTGCAAGCATCAATAAATACAACAAAAGATTTATTGAGGATATACACAGTGTCTCTCTGAAACTAAGAGACCAGTCTCAGGATATGCACCACATGTGAAGTAGTGCATGATGACATTCAGCCAGAGGACAGCATCTCAAATGTTGGAAGCAAAAATCATGGATCAAAAACTGGGACTTCAAGAACCTCAAACTCCTCTATTTCCTCTTCACGTGTGAAAGCAGAGGCTGACATGGCTGCTCTTCTCGCTCGTCAAAAATTGCTCAAACAAAAGCAAGAGCTGGATCAGCAAGAAGAGGAAATAAGGAAAAGGAAAGAGAGATTTGAGCTTGAAGGGAGATAGCAGCCGCTCAAGCTTGGATGGAGGTCTTAAGAGTCTCAGGAAGCAGTGTGAAAGGCATCAGATATTAAAAAAATCAGATGGTATGGAATCTTATATGGCCAAAGGAGCACATCCTGCTCTTATTCTGAGACTGATTCATTTGTGCCTGGTGGCCATGGAGTGTATGACAGTCAAAGTACATCTAAGTCTCATTTAACAAAGCCGAATGAAAGGAAAGTTACTGTTGATGTTGGATCTCAAGTTGCCCAGCAAAGGCTGCCTGGACTCCCAATGGCTCTTAATGTGAACAGTAATGCTTCAGCTTCTCAACATTTAACACCCCCACTCGCCATTAACTCAATTGGTTACCTTGAGAAAGAAATTACAATGCAAGAAAAGAAAATAGGGATCACATGTTGTCCCTTCCCAAATAAACAGAAAAACACACTGCACTTCTAAGTGCCAAACATGTCCTGTTTGAACCTTTTTAGCTTCATCTTGGTGGCTGGCTTTGTCAGAACATCGGCAATCATATTTTCAGTAGGACAGTACTCCAAAATCACTCTGCCACTTTTTATAGTTTCCCTTATGAAATGGTATTTGATATCTATGTGTTTACACCGTTGCCTGTTCACTGGGTTTTTGGCTAGTGCAATAGTGCCTTGATTATCTTCAAATACCTTTGTTTGTGCATAAGGGTATTTGTCAATGCCTCTGAGTAGCTGTCCTAGGTAGATACATTCTTGAATGGCTGATGCCAAAGACATGTACTCTGCCTCACATGTAGATAAAGCAACAATAGCTTGTTTTCTTGTTTTCCATGAGATTAGAGAGCTACCTTCGCTTAGACCAGCACAATAACCTGATGTGCTTCTCCTGAAAGACACATCTGACACCCAGTCAGCGTCACTGTACACTCTCAATCCCAGTTTTTCAGTTTCATTTCCTTTGAAACATAACTTGTTTTCTGCTGTACCTTTGAGGAATCTAAACACGTGTTTTACTGTGTTCCAGTGTTCGACTGTTGGCTCAGCAAAGTGTTGGGATAACTTACTGACCACAAAACTTATGTCTGGACGTGTGCATGTGGACAAGTAAATTAGGCTTCCAACAGCCTCCCTGAACCTTCTTTGATCTGTCATTTTGTCTGCATCACCTGTGTACTCTAGTTTTAGTTCACATGGAGTCTCTCCGGACTTGCAATTTTGCATTTCAAATCTCTCTAAGATTTTGTGAACATATCTCTCTTGAGACATTGTGACTTTACCATTTGTTTGGTCAAAATCTATTCCCAGAAAATGTTTCAATTTTCCTAGATCCTTCATTTTGAATCTTTCAGTGAGCATCATTTTCACACTGTTGAGTACACTATTGTTTTTAGATGCTATGATGAGATCGTCTACCCATTCAAGTAAAATCACTTTCTCATAATGCGTCTCTCGTGAGTACACACAACGATCAGCAGAATTTTGTACAAAACCATTCTCAGTTAGACATGTGTGCAACATTGCATTCCAATTTCTACCGGACTGTTTCAAGCCGTAGAGAGACTTGTGCAATTTACACAATTTACGCAATTTTCACCTGTGACTGATTCTTTCTCATAGCTTTCTGGCTGTTAGATATAAATTTCACAATCGATCGGGGTGTGAAGATAAGCAGTCTTTACATCAAGCTGGTGCAGCACTAACTCCTCTTGTGCCGCCTTTTGCATGATCACCCTCACACTTGTCATGTCTGCTGTGGGTGAAAATGTCTCTTCGTAGTCAGTTCCCTTTTTCTGACTGTAGCCTTTCGCTACGAACCTCGCTTTGTATTTATCTGTTCCGTCAATGTCACTATTGAGGGCATAGACCCATTTTCCCCCCACTGCCTGTTTGCCCGGTGGCAAATGGGTGAGGCTAAAGGTGTCGTTTTCCTCCAGGGACTTCGCCTCATCATCCATAGCATTTTTCCACTGCCTTGATTTGTTTGACATTATCGCTTCCGTGTAGGTTTGAGGAATGTCACATACTGCTCTGTAGCAAGAGTCCATGCATGTTACAAATTTGTCATTTGTATCCTCAGTTTCAAACTCCTGTAAGTGAACCAGCCTCCTCCTGGTTCACGATGGGTTCCTTCTGTTTACAGTGTCAGTGACTCTACCCGGCTGTGTGCGTTCAGTCTGTTCGGGTAAAGTCTCAGAAACACCCTGTAAACCTTGATCTGGTACATTTTCAACCTTGTCATCATCAACACAAATTTCTCTTTCATTAACCCTGGGGTGTACATCACCGTACCCCAGTGGTTCTCAAACTTTTTTTGTCATCCCCCACTTTGGACAAGGGGGAGTTTTCAAGCCCTACCTCCCCCATCGCCCCAACAGAACGCTAATGCCAAGCTTAACATTTTCAAATGTATTGAACATCAAGTAACATCAAGTTGTATACATTCAAACTCAATAACATAAAATAACATCAAGTTCAATAATAAATAAAATAACTGTGCAGCTGTGGTATAACTTGCATCAAGTTCAATAATAAATAAAATAACTTGCATCAAGTTCAATAATAAATCAAACAAAAGTGTTATAATTTGCATCAAGTTCAATAATAAATCAAATAAAAGTGTTATAACTTGCATCAAGTTCAATAATAAATCAAATAAAAGTGTTATAACTTGCATCAAGTTCAATAATAAATCAAATAAAAGTGTTATAACTTGCATCAAGTTCAATAATAAATCAAATAACTTGCATCAAGTTCAATAATAAATCAAATAAAAGTGCCACTTTGCAATCTTTACAACAAAAAAAAGGAGGAGCTCTGCATTTGGCAAGACAGGGCAAGTGAACATGAGTTTTACAGTACTCCAGCATTAGTGGCTGCAATGAGCCTGTTTTGCACTGCACAGCTTTTCAAATGGGGGTTGCAGGCTTGACACTGCCACTCTTAAGTCATGCTCAATGACGTTCAGCTGAGACCTGTACTTCGTTTTGAGTGAAGCAACAGCTGAAAAGCCTATCTCACACAGATAAGATGTGGCAAAGGGGAGAAGAATGGACACAGCTCTCTGCCCGAGTGGATATTGATTAGCCTGCTACCCATCCGCGCAAAAGTTTGTTCCGCTTAGCCCCGCCCCCATTAGTTACTGTTGCTATGTCTGTCAAACTTTCGCTCCTACCTAGAAATTTAAAGCCTACAGGAAAAATAAGTAATTTACATTTATTTATATAGCGGATTTCACAGACAGAATCACAAAGTGATTTACAGTGTGTATAGAAAATGAAAGCATAGTAAAAAAAAAAATATCTAAGATTATAATTTAAAAAAATTAAAAAAATTAAGTGACATTTCCTCCCGTACCTCGTGCCCCACCTGTCATGTCTCTATTCCCCACCAGTGGGGCGCGCCCCACACTTTGAGAAATGCTGCCATACCCCATGTATGACTCACATGTTTGTGTTTCTTTTTCTGTTGCAGTTTTGGTTGTGAATTTTACCAATCTGTGTTTCTGAACTTTCGCTTGTTCTGGGTAGTACACTAGGTAGGCTGGGCTGTTTTTATCGTGACCCATAAAAACACTCTGCTCACACCTAGAGTCTAGCTTGCGCTTGGCTTGTTGCTGGTAAGCATAGCACACTGATCCAAATGTTTGCATTTTGGAAATGTTTGGTTCTTTCCCTGCGAACAACTCGTATGGCGTTTCCTGTGTACGCCCAGAGTAGCATCTGTTCCGTACATAGGCCGCCGTCTGTACAGCGTAGTTCCACAGCTTATTTGGTAAGTTACTTTCTAGCAGTAACATCTGCCCATCTCATGAAGGGTTCTCCACCCTCTCTCGGCCGTGCCATTTTGGTGTGGTGAATAGGGTGCAGACGTTTCATGTCTAATCCTATTCCTTATTAACAGTGCCTGGAACTCTTTGCTTGTATACTCAGAACCATTATCTGATCTGATGCACCGAACCTCACCGTATGGTGCTACGTCAGCTATAGGGATGATACTCGAAACCGGTTTTCCCGGTTGTTCGATAAGAAAAGAACCGAGTCCTCGGACTCGAATCCCTTTTTGAGAACCGGTACCCGTTATCGAGACCACTATAGTAAAGAAAAAGAGTTGGTTCTTTATTCGAATCCCTCGGAACGAATCCCGTCCCGACCAGATATGCCCCGTGAGACATCACAAGAAATTACATCACGTAGCTCATTCATTAGGCGCAGATAGGGAAAGCAGGAAAAAATGCACCGGAAAAAGCGCTCCAAGGTGTAATAAAGTTCAAAACAAAAGGTATAATCCAATGAATAGCTTTACTGAGAGATTTGAGCAGGGTACAAACACATGACGAACACTTTTACAACCAACCGGAAACATAGCAACGAGGCTAGCAACGCACCTCCTTTAAAGCAACCGTAGCACATACATATATATACAACATATATGACATGATCTCCCTTTTTTAATTTTTTTTTTTTTTTTCTTGTAAACAAAACAAAATCACACTGTATATGTGTTGTCTGTCTAATTATAAATAATGGACGAGGCGTGTTGGCTGAGTTCTTGACGTTTACTTTCACAGCGTGCTCATAACCTCATTCTTAGCTGCGGCGTAACGACATGCAACAACACTTTTCGGGGCTACCGCGCATGCTCGTCACTCCCGTTGCATGCTGGGTAGTGTAGTTGTTATATTCCCTAGCCTAGCTCATTGTTCACATCTTTCCCCCTATAAAGAAATAATGTTAACTCAATAAAGTTTATTTCTTTTTTTAGCTTTAACTTTTCATTTTTTAGCATTGTAACCACATTTGCAAACAACTTTTCTCTTCATAGAATTTTCTTTCAATAAAGAAATAAAGTGCAAAAATGTCAAAGCATCATAACAAACAGTTATGTCAAATAGCAGCAGAAGTGCACTTTTTGGAGAGCTGTATTATTTTCAGTTTTGTGCCCAAGGGACTGATTTTATTTAACACTTAATTATTATTTATACACCTATAGTGATCACAGATACAGGTTGTTTTTGTGTTACTGTATATATTTGTTTTTCTGAAAAATCCCACTTAATATACTTTGGGTAACAGTCAATATTTATTTATTAGATTTATTTTTTTCTTATATAATAAAAGTGAGCTTTTGTTAAACCAAATATTGTGTGTTTTTTTCCATATACAACAACCTACCTGGACTCAATCAATCAATGTTTATTTATATAGCCCTAAATCACAAGTGTCTCAAAGGGCTGTACAAGCCACAACGACATCCTCGGTACAGAGCCCACATACGGGCAAGGAAAACTCACCCCAGTGGGACGCCAATGTGAATGACTATGAGAAACCTTGGAGAGGACCGCATATGTGGGTAACCCCCCCCCCCCCCCCCCCCCCCCCCCTCTAGGGGAGACCGAAAGCAATGGATGTCGAGTGGGTCTGACATAATATTGTGAAAGTCCAACACATCAGCGAAAGTCCAGTCCATGGTGGGGCCAGCAGGAACCATCCCGAGCGGAGACGGGTCAGCAGCGTAGAGATGTCCCCATCCGATGGACAGGCTAGCGGTCCACCCCGGGTTGGGAGCAGAGTAGAAAAGAAAAGAAAAGAAACGGCAGATCAACTGGTCTAAAAAGGGAGTCTATTTAAAGGCTAGAGTATACAAATGAGTATTAAGATGAGACTTAAATGCTTCTACTGAGGTAGCATCTCTAACTTTTACCGGGAGGGCATTCCATAGTATTGGAGCCCGAATAGAAAACGCTCTATAGCCCGCAGACCTTTTTTGGGCTCTGGGAATCACTAATAAGCCGGAGTTCTTTGAACGCAGATTTCTTGCCGGGACATATGGTACAATACAATCGGTCACTGGCATCACAGTGAACCTGGAAACTGATTTGTGGATGGGGCTGAGCAAGCACTGGTGGAGACTGTAAAAGGGATTTGAGGTGGTCGAAGGCCTCCTGGCAGGTAGGACTCCACTCCCAAGGAACATCCTTCTTCTTTAGTTGGTTTAGAGGAGACGAAATGTCGGCCAGCCTGGGGATGAACTTGTGGTACCAGCCGACCATGCCAAGAAACCTCTGAAGACTCTTCAGGTCTGTGGGAGGGGGGTATGCAGTTATTGCTGATATTTTTTCCGGATCTACTTCCACTCCTTTGCCTGATATTAGGTGTCCAAGGAAGGTGAGCTGATCTTGAAGAAGGTGGCATTTCTTGATGTTGAGAGTAAGGTTTGCTTGTTGTAATTTTGCAAACACCACTTCAAGGTCAAGCAGGTGTTGTTCTTCTGTTTGTGAAAACACAATGATGTCATCAATGTACAGGAAACAGATCCTTCCCCTAAGCTCACCCAGAACTGTCTCCATTAAACGCTGGAAGGTCGCCCCAGCATTGCGCAGTCCAAATGGCATGTCTTTAAATTGATATAGGCCCAGATGTGTGATCATGGCAGTCTTTGGCTTGCTATCCTCATCCATGGCAACCTGCCAGTAGCCACTCTGCAGGTCAAGGGAGCTGAAATATTTTGCACCTTGCAATGACTCCAGGATCTCATGTATGAGGGGCATGGAATAGGCGTCATGCTGGGTTTTGGCGTTCAAGCCCCTGTAGTCCACACAGAATCGGGGTGTTCCGTCCTTCCTGGGTGTCAGAACAACAGGAGAGACCCACGGAGATGTTGATGGCTCTATCACTCCAGTGCTGATCATTTTTTTTATTTGTTCTTCGATTATTTCTTGTTTTTGACTGGACACTCTGTAAGCCCGCTTCCTCACAGGCATCTCATCCATGGTGGTGATTTGATGTTTAATTACCCTGGTGGCCCCAGTAGTCTCAGTCCACACAGTTGGCCACTTCTGCAGCAGTGGTCGCACCACCTCAGGTTGGGATTCGAGGAGGGGGATGGCAGACTGATTAACTTGGGGCTCTTCATTTATGGCCATGTAAAAATTAATGGAGGGACCAGGGTGAGTCCAGCGAAGCATTTGTCTGCCTTTGGGGAGAAATTTGAATTCTCTCCCTCCGGGCATGACGTACCTCCTGAGATGAGGTTTGAGTAAGCGTAATCTGCCTTTTTGACTTCACATATTATTTACGTACATATTTAATATCAACACGATTATTAAATACGCCTGTAACAGTTTATAATAAGTAAATGGATGACATAATAAGTATATATATATATATTTATTTTCCCAGCTGAGCACAAGTTAACTGTGACTGGCAATTTATTATATATTTATATATCGATGGACCCCTATGGCCATTACAATATTTATTATTTAGGTTAGGTGTAAAATTATAGTTTTCGTTGTATATTAGTGCGACACCCCCTCCCCTTTTAAGAGGTCGGGCAACATGTGTATTGGTATAGTTAGGAGGAGATGCCTCATTTAGCGCAAAAAAATCGTCTGGTTTGAGCCAGGTCTCGGCGAGACCAACGACGTCAAGTTTGTTGTCTCTAATGACTTCATTAACTAATAACGTTTTGTAAGATAATGATCTTATGTTTAAAAAGCCCATATTATAGGTAGTGGGCTGTTTTGAGGATTTTTTGTTGAAATTATCCGAAGTAGCAATATTAATAATGTTGCGTTTATTATGCGTAGTGCACTTTAAATAGTTTCGACCATATCTAGGAATTGATACGACGGGAATTGTCCGATTGTTTGCTAGATGTTGCGACTCGATAAGAGAATCGATAAGGAATCGGTTCGATAAGAGGATTCGATAATAGGCTCGAACTCGATAATTTCTTATCAAACATCATCCCTAGTCAGCTGTTGCGAGTACTGCATTACTCTTAGACCTTAGAAAGAACACCATCATGGTACCAGAATAGTCATCAGTAAATATTTGTGCATATTTGTGACCATCGATGCTAGGCGTTTGCATGGGACCGGCTAGGTCAGTGTGGACTAGCTCCAAGGGTTTCTTAGCCCTCCTGTCAGGCTCCTTGTTTCTCGTCTGGGTAAATTTTCCTTTTGTGCACACTTCACATAATTGTGCTGGTTTAGCCGCACTCCCTTTTATCTCCATGCCTTTCACTACACCTTGTAATTTCTGCACATCTTCATAATTACAATGGCCCAAAATGTCATGCCATGTTTGTACATCATGACACACTTTACATTGATCAATATCAGTTTGAACAGTAGGCAAGTAATACAGATTACCACTTTCGTGTATGTCAAACCTGCTACCGTCCCTTGTGACCATGCGATTGTCCCCTTTCTCGAAGGTGATCGTTGCTCCTCCATTTGTGGCACGCGCCACGGAAAATTTGTAAATGTCATGTGGATATGTGGGTATGTACAGAGCATCCCTCAGTTGTGCTCTGTGCTGTCGTCCAGCGCTGTCCTGCAGACAGATGGTCGCTGTTCCTCTTCTCTGTGCTATTCCACTGCATTTGGTTCCGTCTGCTAGCTCCACTGAATGAGTCAGGTTGAAACGTGTCATTGAAGCTTTTAAACTTTTCTATGTCATTCACAATATGTGATGTTGCTCCTCCGTCAACCATAATGCCTTTCATCTTCACGTTGCCTGGTGGTCTCTCATTCCTTGCGTCGTTTGCCTTGAAGAAATGGTCCTCTCGGTCGCTGTCTCATTCCTCCGCGACCTTTCTCGCGCCATCTCGTTCCCCCTTTTTCTTGCACAGCGACTCTTCGTGTGTATTACTCTTGCAGTATCCACACCATACTTTTCTGGAACACTTTCTTGCTCTGTGCCCCTTTATTCCACATCTGTAGCACGTCACGTTGGCATCTTCATCTTTTCTATTGCCAGCTTGTGCCCTTGGTGGACCTCTGCCCTGTTTTACATGGGTCTTCATCACATTGTCTGTAGATTCTGTCTTCTTCATTTTCTCGCTCTCTTCATAAACTCTTAGTCTCCTTTTAAAGTCTGCAAATGTAACTGTATCTTCATTTTGTGTTATTTGGACTGCTAGGGGCTGAAGGATTCTGGTAGCCCATTTATCACCATGGCTACATTTAGTCCGTCACTCATGGTTTCACCAGCGTCTTTTAGGGCCATGATAATGTTCTCTGCTCTTATAATGTAGTCTGTAGCATTCTCACCTTCTCCCATGTGTAGCTTGGTGAGTGATGTGTACAGATTGATGATCCTCGGCTTACTTTTTCCGGTAGTAGTGTTCTCTCAGTATTTTCAGGGCTTGTCTGCTATCATCTGCAGCCTCGTGTCTTATTAAGGATAAGCTTTTGTCATCAATGAGTTTGATCAGTTCAGCATAACAGTCAGTATTCTTCCTCCTATGTTCACCTTGTCCTTCTTCATTGCCAGATGGCGCATTCAGGATCGCCACTTTTAATTTTAGAATGTGTAGATGACCTAAAAATCTTGTTTCCCACAGGTCATATTTTTCATCTGATCCATCAAAAAGAAGTTGCGGGGCTGGTGTCGCCATTCTGTTAGCCATCTCGCGTATTGCGTCGCAAAAAACTTCTTCCGAGCTTTACTCACTTTATCTCCAAGTTGTCCACAGAAGCTCCGTGTTAATCCGTCACGTTAAACTTCCTCCAACTCTGCCTGGGCCCATAACTTGACATGTTATTCAGTGCACAGTGTCCACACGTATCGGAAAATAAAGTAATACTCTTAATCTTTAGTCTAATGACATATTTATTACAAGTAGCGGCTGCTCAGTTTGTTTCCATCCTCCCGTCTGGAGTAGAAAAAATGGCGCGTCTCACAATGAGAGCGTAATGACGTCACATCCTGTGTACGTACCGTAAACATTATATAGAACACAAAGCACAACAGAATAGGTACCGTAATGCAATGAATAAGGGCGCAATCAAAACACAACATTTAACAAAACATACTACAGGACTGTGTGATTCTTGCCAACAGATAGAAAGTGTAGGACATGTTTTAATACATTGTAGGAAATATAATAGAGAAAGGGAAATACTGGAAAGTAAGTTAGCGAAAGAGAATATTAGGTTATCAGTGGAAGATATATTAGGATTGCACTCAGAACACATAGGATATAAAGCAATATACACATTTTTTAAAAACACTGGGTTAAATAAAAGAATATAAAGTAGGGATCCACCTCGGTCCACACTCCATTACAGTAGGTGGCGGTAATGCACACCACAAGGTTGCTTGCCAACCGCCATAAAAATCAAAAGAAGAAGAAGAAGAATCACTTTTACGACATTGGAGGGGGCATTTAACGCATCATTACATCAGCAAGCTCTGAAAGTTACGTGAACTTCGATGTCAATTGTTTAATTGGCAGTATGCGTCAATACAAAGTGAGTCACTTTATAGACACTTTAATATAACTTCTTGTGTGCTTAAAACTGTATTGTAACTCATTTTGTCAGTTTTATTGTAGTCTAATGGCTGTACTGCTAGCTGAATATCATACCCTGATTGGGGCCTGTTTATAGCATTGGACATGTTTGTTAGCCCCAATTTACAATTTAGAATTATTGTTGTGATGCTATTTATATATTAATCATTACATTACTCAGGGCTGGGATGTTCAAATTCTGTACATTTATATAAACTGTGTGTACACAGCTAAGTGATGTATATTTAACAGCCCTGTTGCAGGCTTGTGCCTATATTTTATTGGATTGTGGTCACTTTAGTTGATTTATAATGAGTGTATTTGTTTTGTAAGGAAACCACACACACACACACACAAAAGAACAACTCATGCATGTCTTCAATATACAATTGAACCTGCAAATCTGGACTTGGACAATATATTATTTCTCCTGCACTCACCTGAACGAATAATTGCTGTCCTGACCCGACACCCTGAAGTGATTGCTAATCCATATTAAACCATTGATTCAGGCGGTCTACGACGTGCTGCCAAGTCCATCCAACCTCTTCACCGAAGTTGGTAGAGTGGCCGTGCCAGCAATCGGAGGGTTGCTGGTTACTGGGGTTCAATCCCCACCTTCTACCATCCTAGTCATGTCCGTTGTGTCCTTGGGCAAGACACTTCACCCTTGCTCCTGATGGGTGCTGGTTAGCGCCTTGCATGGCAGCTCCCTCCATCAGTGTGTGAATGTGTGTGTGAATGGGTGAATGTGGAAATACTGTCAAAGCACTTTGAGTACCTTGAAGGTAGAAAAGCGCTATACAAGTATAACCCATTTATTTATTTATTTATTCACCTGGGGAAGGTGGAGACACCAGCGTGCCCCCTCTGCCAGAGGAGAGGAACCTTGGAGCACATCCTAAGCTGTTGTCCAAAAGCCCTGGGTGAAGGGCGGTACCGCTGGCGACATGACCAGGTCCTGAAGGCCATAGCCGATACCATCTGCAGGGGAGTCAGTCACAGCAAGAGCCTCCGCCCAGTGAAGAGCACCGCTTTCATCAGAACTGGGGAGAAGTCAACACCGGGTGCCCGGAACACCTCTTCTGGTCTGTTGGCAACAGCACGCGACTGGGAGCTGTCAGTTGATCTGGGCAAGCAGTTGAAGTTCCCTGAAGTGGTTTTCAAAACAACACTAAAGCCAGATATTGTGCTTACCTCAGTGGCCTCCAAGCAGGTAATCCTCCTGGAGCTCACAGTGCCTTGGGAGGACCGTATGGAGGAGGCCAATGAGAGGAAAAGCGCAAAGTACTCTCAGCTTGTGGAGGAGTGTCGGAGCAATGGGTGGCGAGCGATGTGCCGGCCCGTTGAAGTGGGATGTCGAGGGTTTGTTGGCAAATCCCTCTGCGCGGCCTACAGAATGCTTGGCATCACAGGGGCCAGCCAGCGAAGGCTATGAAGTCAGCCACAGATGCAGCAGAAGTGGCATCAAGGTGGCTGTGGATCAGGAGGGGAGAGGCGTGGCATGTAGGGCAGTAGCGCTACCTGGACACAGGCTGGGGCATGATCAACCCTAGCTGGGTCGCCTAGAGGAGGGGTGTCTGTTTGTTGAAAGACCCGAAACCCCCTGTGATCCTAGGTTACATCACTGAGGATGTGTCCAGTTGCACCATTGGTGTATTTTAAAAGAAACCAGTCATAGTCGTCACTACAAGTTCTGTGACTATTAGTAGTCAAATACAAATAGTATTTAAATATGTTCATTAGTTTTATAGCTAATTGTATGGGGTTAAAAAATAATGTTTAAAGGCCTACTGAAACCCACTATTACCGACCACACAGTCTGATAGTTTATATATCAATGATGAAATCTTAACATTGCAACACATGCCAATACGGCCGGGTTAACTTATAAAGTGCAATTTTAAATTTCCCGCTAAACTTCCGGTTGGAAACGTCTATGTATGATGCGTATGCACGTGACGTCACAACGTAGTATTCGTACCCAATGTGTCACCATACAAACTGCTCTGTTTTCATCGAAAGATTCCACAGTATTCTGGACATCTGTGTTGGTGAATCTTTTGCAATTTGTTTAATGAACAATGGACATTGCAAAGAAGAAAGTTGTAGGTGGGATCGGTGTATTAGCGGCTGGCTGTAACAACACAACAAGAAGTACTTACTTGGATAGAAGACGCGCTAGCCGATGCTAGCCGCCGCTAGCCGCCAACCGCACGGATGATCGGGTGAAGTGCTTCGTCGCGCCGTCGATCACTGGAACGCAGGTGAGCACGGGTGTTGATGAGCAGATGAGGGCTGGCTGGTGTAGGTGGAGCGCTAATGTTTTTATCATAGCTCTGTGAGGTCCGGTTGCTAAGTTAGCTTCAGCGTCGTTAGCAACAGCATTGTAAAGCTTTGCCAGGCTGAGAATTATTAACCGTGTAGTTACATGTCCATGGTTTAATAGTATCGTTGATCTTCTGTCTATCCTTCCAGTCAGGGATTTATTTATTTTGTTTCTATCTGCATTGGAGCCAGATGCTATCATGTTAGCTCAGTAGCTAAAGAGCTTCGCTGATGTATTATCGTGGAGATAAAAGTCACTGTGAATGTCCATTTCGCGTTCTCGACTCTCATTTTCAAGAGGATATAGTATCCGAGGTGGTTTAAAATACAAATCCGTGATCCACAATAGAAAAAGGAGAGTGTGTGGAATCCAATGAGACCTTGTACCTAAGTTACGGTCAGAGCAAAAAAAGATACACCCTGCATACACCCACATCTCTAGTTCTTCACTCTAACGTTCCTCATCCACGAATATTTCATCCTAGCTCAAATTAATGGGGTAATCGTCGCTTTCTCGGTCCGAATCTCTCTCGCTCCATTGTAAACAACGGGGAATTGTGAGGAATCCTACCTCCTGTGACGTCACGCTACTTCCGGCTTTTTTTTATCAGCGACCAAAAGTTGGGAACTTTATCGTCGTTGTTCTATACTAAATCCTTTCAGCAAAAATATGGCAATATCGCGAAATGATCAAGTATGACACATAGAATGGATCTGCTATCCCCATTTAAATAAAAAAATGTCATTTCAGTAGGCCTTTAAATTGTTTCACTACTTTTACATAATTATAATTTTAAAATAGGAACAGTTGGTTGATTGCCTTCTATTTAAGACACAAGTAAACAGAAGTGTTCTTTCAAAATAGAAAATTAGCTCATAAACTTTTAAGACAAAACACCATTTATAAAATATAACGTGATTTTTAAGGGTTCCAAGATGGAGAGGGATTGTTAGGACATCAAGTGCTAAACAAGATATACAAACTATCAACATAATAAAACAAACACTTACTGTTCAATGTCTGCTCTCACTGGGATGTTTGTATCTTTCAGCACAAGACCTGCGTTCCCCGTTTAGATTATCATCATAATCCTCAGGTAAAAAATGCTGGGAGCAGACGATTGTCAGGTCTTCTTCTCAATGTCTTCCGGGTCTAAGTTGAATTTTAAAGTTGACCAACTTGTCGATTTATGTCCATAACCTTCTACTATCCAGGTGAGACGCATGATTTATAATCTAGAATTAACTTTCACCAACTCAGAAGCGATGCAGTAGTAGCAGCCCAAATAGCAACATACGCTAGCTCTCAGTGATTAATGCTTATTTATACTGCCGCTTATACTAAAAAAATAGTTCCTTTTATTGTCGTAGATACCAATAGGCCCTTTTCCACCAAAAGTTCAGGGACGTGCAGGGTGCCACCTAGCTAAAAACCCCGAAAGATTCCTGATTAATTAAATAACTTCACATCATATTATTTTCATCCTGTCATGACGTTCAATGTGTATGTACATTCCTTTTTCAATTGGAAAATTAAAAAGAATTAATAGAATCTGCCCTATGCATGTTGTGGCCGTTGTCGTGGACTGCAGTGTACCCTTCCATCCACTAGGTGTCGTAGCCCCAGTGGACTGAGTCTGGTGAACTGCAGTATACACTTCCGTCCACTGGGTGTTGTAGTTTTGCTCTGCCAATGAAGTGAAAGAAGAAGAAGCGTCAAAACAACCCAAGCAGGTGACCCGATATTCAACCATTGTTTGTCGTTAAATGTCTTTTCACAGTCTGCTATGTTGGTATCTTAATGTTGGTGTCATGTCTTAAAAATGCGTGTTAAGCGCTGTATTTCCTGAACGGAAGTCTTTCGGCCGCTAGCTAGCGAGTTGCTGGCCCGTCAGGAAGGCTGACAGCCGGGCATTTTATGACGTCACGGAAGGGAACTAAAATGAGCAGCATTTTAAATTCTACTTTTTGGTGGTCAGTGAAGAGAAATGCGGCTATGAAAACATGATTTTATATATTCTAGTTACCGCAAAATGTTGTTTTTAGTTTTGTTTTTCACCCATCTGCACGCGTGGGCCACTTTATTAGCTACACCTTGACAGTCTAGCCTACACTTGCAATGATCGTATTAGTTAGATTAATGCATTTGCAGAGACTGTATCATATGGCGTCACATTAGTACCAACAATCCAAGCGCGTAAAAACTGTTATCGCGCGCTGATTCTCCACTTCGTGCGCGCGCGCGACACCCTTTTGCGCGCGCGTGGTGCCTTTGTGCGCGCGCGCGGCGCCTTCTTGCGTGTGCGCGGTGCCTTTCTGCGCGCGCGCTGTGCCTTTCTGCGCGCGCGCTGTCTCGGTCTGTGCGCTGTCATGTTTCATTTTGGTAGTTTGGGGGCGGGCATGCTTAGACCGCCCCTTCTTTCTGATTGGCTTTGAAAAAAAAAAAGAAAAATACAACTTCAAGTAGGTTGTAAAAAAAAAGGCAGATGAAGTGAAACTATAGCAATGCTTTTCTTTCCACTCTCTCATGCACACCACACAGATACTCATGTTATGAGAAGTATATTGTTTCAAAAATATTAACATTAATTGTTGATATTTTAAACATCTTTCAGATTACATTGCTCAAATTCAAAAACCACTTTACTACACAAATATTAGGCCCAATGTGCAGGATTATTCTATTAGTATTAGTTATTTTTATGTTTTATCATATCTTAGCCTATTTTTATATGGTCTTATTATATTTATATTTCAGTTTTTATTGTATTTTATTTTATTTTATAGTTTTTCATATTGTAGTTTATTTTTATGTTTGATTATATCTTATCTTATTTCATATTATTTTTGGACTTTTACCTGATGTGTATTTTAATTATTTTTAATCCATTTATTTGATCATCTAGTGTTTCCTCAAAGAGCCCTCTGGATCTCCACATCCAGAGGGTTCCTGTGATTGGCTATTGTCATTGTGTTGTTATTATTATTGTTGTTGTTGTTTGTTTATTTTTATGTACATGTTTGACTGTCTTCATGGGGTGTGGGTGTTATTTCTCATTTTGTTTTTATCTATGTAAAGCACTTTGAGCTGCATTTTAAATGTATAAAAAGTGCTTTATAAATAAAAATGTATTATTATTATTTTTAGTAATAGTACCCTTACAATCACTCCAAAGCAGTTCAATAACTTACCTCTTTTTCAGCCAACATTTTTTTATCCACTTCTTCCTTCGTAAATCTTGATACATATTGACGATGACCCGCCCTGCTATACTTCTGATTGCTCAAAGCCAATCAGAAAGAAGGGGCGGTCTAAGCATGCCCGCCCCCAAAGTACCAAAATGAAACATGACAGCGCACAGACCGAGACAGCGCGCGCGCAGAAAGGCACCGCGCGCGCAAAACGAGACAGCGCGCGCGCAGAAAGGCACCGTGCGCACGCAAGAAGGCGCCGCGCGCGCGCACAAAGGCACCACGCGCGCGCAAAAGGGTGTCGCGCGCGCGCACGAAGTGGAGAATCAGCGCGCGATAACAGTTTTTACGCGCTTGGATTTTTGGTACTAATGTAACGCCATAGTATCAACTCTAACTAAAACGAACAACATGTTTATCATAATATTATAAGAAATAATAATGCAATTGTATACTATTTTTATGGGCTTGCCTCTTTGTGATGTTAAGTTCCTGTTATAAGCTGTTATACAGTATATGCCTTGAACTCTTATTTTGAAGGCGCTAAGAGCGGAAGTGGTGACACGTTGTAGTGGAGCGGAGGTTTTGAAAAGAAAAGGAAATAAAGTGGTCCTCGTGTAAAACTGGAGCCTCCGTGTTTTACACGAGGACCACTTTATTTCCTTTTCTTTTCAAAACCTCTGCTCCACTACAACGTGTCACCACTTCCGCTCTTAGCGCCTTCAAAATAAGAGTCCGAGGCATATACTGTATAACAGCTTATAACAGGAACTTAACATCACAAAGAGGCAAGCCCATAAAAATAGGTTACACAATTATTATCAGGGGCGAATTCAGACTATATTGAGGTGCAGAGTACAGAGGGGAACAATCAGTAATTCAAAAAACAAAGGAAAGGGCCTTCTTCTATATGTAGACCAAAGGTGTCAAACTAATTTTTAGATTGTGGGCCACATGGAGAAAAATCTACTTCCAAGTGGGCCGAACTGGTAAAATCACGGCACGATAACTTAAAAATAAAGACAACTTCAGATTGTTTTCTTTGTTTAAAAATAGAACAAGCACATGCTGAAAATGTACAAATCATAATGTTGTTGGGGTTTTGTTACACTTACATGTTGCGGTTAATAGTATTCTATATTTATTTGTCGTTATTTATGCTTTCTGAATAAATTATGTGATAATGTTCATCAGTCAACTCATTGGTGTTAATTTTCAATCTCTCATGATAAAAAAAATTATATCAAAATCAAATTACAGGATGTTATTTATGTACTTTGTTCATTTTCCTCGACTGGTGCACTAACATCATGTGTTTTGTATGTAGTATATGTAGCATAATCTACAAAGATACAAAGAATTGCTATTGCGACATCTAGTGGAAACATTTAGAACAGCGATTTCTTTCATTAAAAAATTTCAGCTCAGTTTTATACTTCGCAAACTCATCCCGCAGGCCGGATAAAACCTGCTCAGGCCCGCGGGCTGTACGTTTGACACCCTTGATGTCGACAAATAGGTGCTAATGATTATTTTTTAATGAATCATACAGAAAACAATTATGTATTTATCACACGCATAAAATGCCAAATTCATGTGGTATACAAACGTTTGTAGTTAAACATGTTCAAATTGCATGAAACTCTCACGCACAGTTTCGATATAACTAATGAAACGAATTAACAGAGCTGCCTCTCCTGTTAGAGCAGGGGTGTCAAAGTCAAGGCCCGTGGGCCAGATCTGGCCCGCAAATGAATTATCTGTGGCCCCCGGGATGATATTTGATTAGTATTAGAACGGGCCCGCAGGCCACAGCCGCCTGCTGCTGTTTTGCACGCACCAATACTCCATCAGTGTTTACGCTAGCAATTTTCAATCGAGTCTTAAAAATAGGGTCCCAGAGTAAATTTGTTTGTGTCCCACTTTTTTGTAACCGTTTTGAAAACAAATCAGAAATGTATGCATTATCCTGTTATATCTCACATTCTATACTGTGTTTTGGAAATAGGTTGTCATAAATTTATTTAACTTGAATTAATATTTAAAAAATTATAATGCAAAAGAAATCACACTTTTATGCATATGTAAATGTATTCAGTTATAAACGGTCATTCACTTTCTTTTTTCCTTCAAGGATCCAAAGACATGCACCTGGGGATAGGTTGATTGGCAACACTAAATTGGCCCTAGTGTGTGAATGTGAGTGTGAATGTTTATCTGTGTTCGCCCTGCGATGAGGTGGCGACTTGTCCAGGGTGTACCCCGCCTTCCGCCCGAATGCAGCTGAGATAGGCTCCAGCAACCCCCGCGACCCCAAAAGGGACAAGCGGTAGAAAATGGATGGATGGATGGATGGATGGATCTAAACTTTACCGCTGCCTGTATTTTTTTCTATATTTTTATTGTAATATTTTCAGAATGTGTTTGTTCTATTTTTGGCAATGAGTAAGACAAAGAAAACAATCTGAAGTTGTCTTTATTTTTTTTTAGTTTGAATGCCATGATTTTAATAGTCCGGCCCACGTGTGCACATATTTTCCTCCATGCGGCCCCTGAACTAAAATGAGTTTGACACCCCTGTGTTAGAGAAATGTCTATAAAGTGAAATAGTGTCAAAAATACTCTGTGAATATTAGAGATGTCTGATAATATCGGCCTGCCGATATAATCGGCCGATATATGCGTTAAAATGTAATATCGGAAATTATCGGTATCGTTTTTTTTATTATCGGTATCGGGGGTTTTTTTTGTTGTTTTTTTTTAATTAAATCAACATAAAAAACACTAGATACACTTACAATTAGTGCACCAACCCAAAAAACCTCCCTCCCCCATTTACACTCATTCACACAAAAGGGTTGTTTCTTTCTGTTATTAATATTCTGGTTCCTACATTATATATCAATATATATCAATACAGTCTGCAAGGGATACAGTCCGTAAGCACACATGATTGTGCGTGCTGCTGGTCCACTAATAGTACTAACCTTTAACCGTTAATTTTACTAATTTTCATTCATTACTAGTTTCTATGTAACTGTTTTTATATTGTTGTACTTTCTTTTTTATTCAAGAAAATGTTTTTAATTTATTTATCTTATTTTACAAATTTTTTTAAAAAGTACCTTATCTTCACCATACCTGGTTGTCCAAATTAGGCATAATAATGTGTTAATTCCACGACTGCATATATCGGTTGATATCGGTATCGGTAATTAAAGAGTTGGACAATATCGGAATATCGGATATCGGCAAAAAGCCATTATCGGACATCCCTAGTGAATATGTATTGTCCTGATTCAGTATTTGAGCTTAACAGTGTAGAACGTCAATACAGAGTTTGAACCTAGAAGACCATTTTTTTTTCTGCTGAGAAAATGTATTAAAAAACATTGCAGATATTCTTTCTCAAGTGTAAATATTTCTGTGTAATTCAAAGCATTACAGAAAGTGAACTTTAAAGGGGAACCGCACTTTATTGGAGTTTTGCCTATCGTTCACAATCCTTTTGGGAAACAAGAAGACAAAAGGTTGGGTTTTTTTGCATTCTACAGGCATGTCATTTTTCCGTCTATAGTCGGAAATCCGTCTTTTTTATCTCTGTAAAAATATATATGTTTTAATTCCGACCTACAATGTGTGTAAAATCTTGATCCGTCTCTTTGCCATACCTGCCAACAACTACGGTTTTCCGGTAATGAGTACGGTTTATGATAATCCAGTTCAGTTCAGTGGTAAAAACTACAGTTTTCCATTAAAAACGATGAACTTAAAAATCTAAGCTACGTAGCGAAGCAACTCCACGGGCAGGGGACAAAATATACGGGAAACATCAATGATGATTGGTTGGTTTACGTATAAGAAAATCCACGATTGGTTGGTTTGTTTACTATGATGATTCACGATTGGTTAAGATTAGGGAAAAACATTATGGACAGGCCAATCAGAGGCAAGGTAGGGCGGGTCTTCGAACCAGGAAGGGAAATCAAAACAGACACGCACATCCCAAATGACAGTGAGAGAGTCGGAAAAGAGAAGAGGGTGTCACGACTTGGTCTATGGCGTGGTTTGTTCTCCCGTGGTGCAAATGAATTGGACCATACGTGGCGTGCAGGTGAGGACATGTTTAATATTTTAACTCAAAAAAAGTTACAAACAAAAAGCGCTCACAGCGGAGGTAAAAACTTGACTATGACAAAACAAAAGACTTGCACAAGGGCACAAAAACTATTAAACAAAAACTTACTTGGCATGAGAAGATCAGCATGGACTATAGAAAAACGATGATAACATGAGCAGAGCATAAATGTGTGGAGAAGGTGATGTCGCCAGGAAGACCAACGGAAAAAGACAGGCTTTAAATAACAGTGACATGATTGGTGAAAACAGGTGCGTGACTCAAAACGTGAAACAGGTGCGTGACAGGACAGGTGAAAACTAGTGAGTTGCTATAAACAGGTGCGTGACAGGACAGGTGAAAACTAATGAGTTGCTATGGAAACAAACAAGGAAGTGCAACCAGGTACTAAAAAGAGTCCAAAAAACAAACACATGGCCAAAACAAAAACATGAACAGACATGACAGAGGGAATATTCAAGCGGGCGATTTATATATTAAAACAACTAGTGGAAAATGGCAGAGGGATTCTCTTCCTTAGACTTTTCTTTTAGCGATGTAGACGACGTCCAGGAAACCCACAATGCGTCAATTTGGCCACATTTAGACAGATGTATTCGTCTGGATAAAACAATACTCAAATCATTCATTTTAGTTGTTTACCGTTCAAGCACAAATCAAAATCTCGAAATGGAAGACGTGGAATACACATTTAAGAACACACATGATTGTGGCAGACATATGATGACTTTTGCTACAGTATAGCCTGTCTATTTCATTTTCATTGGTGTTTTAGAACAAGACAGTAGCTGGCTGACATTTAGTTCATTATTTTTACTGTTTGTATTTTGACATTGAATTGTTGAATCATTTTGAAACATAAACAACAAATGCCTGCAAGATATTTGTTATTGCATGCTATAAATCACAAATGGCTATTCAGATAAAGGGAGTTAGCTAATAGTTTGTAAGCTTTATGATTTTTGCATGAGTTTTGCATTTGGAGCAGTTAGAAGAATTTGGCTATAAAATCCAAGGCAGAATCCACTAAAGCAGAAACGTTGGTTTGAGTTGCTCAACGTCGGGACCTAATTCCCACGGGCCAAATCCGGCCCGCGAGCCATAGTTTGGGGACCATTGATCTAGACAATATAAATACTTAACAAAATTATATAACAAGAAGCAATTAACCATTTTGTCCCTTTCGTTTTGACCAAAACCATCCAGATTGTGATTGTTCTGTTCTTGCTCTCATTACAGGAGTGGAGAGAGAAATGAGCTTCACTTGCCATCTACTGGTCTCCTGCTGCTCCTCCTGTCATGGACCTTTCCTGCTGCTGCGCTCTGGTTGTTCCTGGTGGCTCCGGGCGTCCAGCAGCAGACCCCAGATCAGCAGCAGCCTGCGAGAGAACTACCGCCTGCTGCAACTGCCCGAGGACGAGCCGATCGGTGACGCCCGCGTCAAGGAGTCCTACCTGCGCCTGGCCAAGCTTTACCACCCGGATTCTGGCGCTTCCACCGCCGATGCGGTCCTTTTCGCCCGGGTCGAGGAGGCCTACCGCTCCGTTCTGGCACACCGGAGCGAGGCACGGTGTCGGCATGCGGCGAAGGACGTAGACGAGGAGGAAGAGGACGAGTCCAAGATTGTGGCTCCCCAGCATAGGCACTACCTCAGCTACGAGGGTGTGGGCTCGGGCACTCCCAGTCAACGCGAACGCCAGTACCGGCAGTTCCGTGTAGATCGAGCTTCCGAGCAGGTCCTAGACTACCGGCAGAGGGAACACGAGAGGGCGGCAGCTGCGGAGGGGGCGCTGGTGAAGCGGGACATGCGTCAGCGCAGCAAGAAGATAAAGATCACCCAAGCAGTGGAGCGCCTTGTGGAGGACCTGATCCAGGAGTCCATGGCGCGAGGGGACTTCCGCAACCTGAGCGGCGTTGGAAAGCCTCTCAATAAGTTTGAGCACAACCCCTACGCTGACCCCATGACACACAACCTTAATCGCATCCTCATCGACAACGGCTACCAGCCAGCCTGGGTGGTCACGCAGCGAGACATCCGCGAGGCCGCCGCTCACATCCGTAGCGCTTTATTGGAGGGGAGGGCCCGGCTGGGAGAACCCATGAACCCGACGGAGCGCGGCAGGTGGGAGGAGCTGCGTGCCCGCGCCGAGGAGGACCTGGTCAAGCTCAATAAGATGGTGGACGACTTCAACCTGATCGCACCCATGCTCCAGATGCAGATGGTGCACTTCAGCTTGGCGCGGGAGACGGAGCGCGCCGAGAAGGCTGCCCGACAGCGCCAACTAGAGCAGCAGGCGGAGCGGGAGAGAAAGAGGGAGGAGATGAAGAGAGACAACGGCGCCAGCGCAATGTCTAGAGACACAAAACCAGGCTTGATGTCTTGGATGCAAAGCTGGCTCAGATGAAGGACACGGAACAACACTTTCCTTTATTTCCTGTTCACGGCTGAGCTGGAGCCTATCCCAGCTGACTTTGGTGCTAATTTTGTTGACTAAACATTTCTGTCTTAGTTACCGTCAACGACCTATTTTCCCCCCTGACTAAAATAGGACAATAACTATCAAAACAAATACATGTTGACTAAAACAATGATGAAATTAACTGACAATTTAGTCAAAAATGTGACAAAAATGTTCACGGAGAGGAAATCCAATCAAATTTCGTCTTTAGTGGGTGGGACAAGTTAGGAATCTTTCCAATCACAGTAGCATGTGGAAGAGCGGCAGGGAATAAATCATGGAGGGATCCAATCAGAACTACTGTCTCTATAAGGCATATTGTTTTGTTTTTTCACCTGGGAAACCAAGACTGTATTGTTACACACCTCAATACAATATGTCTTGCAGACAAATGGACGCACTGCACCTTTGCAACGGCAGACAACAAGACACGTTTTAAAACCCTGTGACTCCATTTTCTCCGGTAAAAATACAACCAACTGGACGCGCCGTCTGCAGGCTAATCATCAGGACATCTACGCAACACTAGTAGTAGTATTAAATACTTTCAAATGACTCATACTGTACTGAATTACTGTTACTATTAAAGACAGTACTTACTCTACCACTACTTTTGTAGTACACCATCGTCGAGCTTGTCCACTATTTAATAATCAAGATACAGTGCATTATAATCGATGTCCTCGGCACACTGTTCTGATATTAATTGCACAACTTGACAAGCCAAAAGAGCAGATATATATATATACATATACGTTAGTTCAGGAAAAAACACAGAGGCTATTTCATCCCTACAAGCCTGCAAAACAGGCTTGTAGGGATGAAATAGCCTCTGTGTTTTTTCATGACCTAACGTATATTCCACTCTACCCCGGTATTTAGCACTGTATAACGGACAAACCCCAGAAACCTTGACTATATATATATATATATGTATATATATATATATATATATATATATATATATATATATATATATATATATATATATATATATATATATATATATATATATATATATATATATATACACCTTCTCGATTTATAACTGTTTTTAAGGTATTTAAACGTGACAGTGGCCAAGACGGCAATTGTGTACACTCAGTGTAATTATACACAATATCGAATACAACTAGTTTGTTTCTTCATGTGACCATTTTAGCCATATATTTGTCAACATTTGAAAAAAGAGCTGAATTTCAGCTAAAATGTCAGGATAGTGTGAAATATACGGGTCTTGCTGTGAATTTAGTTTTTGAGATGCTCTGCAGTAACCCTAATAAAAGTGCTTTCAAGACAACTAGTTCTATTAGTTCTAATGGAATGTTATGATCGACGGTATCGAAAGCAGCGCTAAGACATGGATGACACATCAGCATCCATAGTTAGCAATAGATCATTAGTCATTCTTGCGAGGGCTGTCTCCTTAGAGTGATTTGCCCTGATATCGGACTGAAAGGGTTCACAGGGATTGTTAGACGCTAAGTGTTCATTGTGCAACAATTTTATCAAGGATTTTCGAGATAAAGGGAAGGTGAGACACCGGCCGGTAGTTTACCATGAGGTCAGGATCGAGGTTAGGTCTTTTAAGCAGAGGATGTCATGACTTGATTCTTGGGGTTTGCTTCTCTGGAAGGCAAAGGAAAATTGGCGCGGGCAAGGCGTGAATTTAAATACATAATTTATTTATTAACACTAATAAACTACAAAAAAGGAAGCAAACAAATGGCGCGCCCAAAGGCGGAAATACAAACTTGACTAAGAAACAAAAGACATGCACGTGGGCACAAAAACTATGAACAAAGAAACAAAAACACTAACTGTGGTCTTAATAAACAAAACTTACTTGGTATGAGAAAAAACATGAAAAAGAGCAGCATGGATCATCAGAGTGGCAGGAGTGTGAATGTGTGAGGACGCCAGGACGAACAACAGAAACAGACAGATTTAAATAGTGACGTGATCAGTGAAAACAGGTGCGTGACTCGAAACGTGAAACAGGTGCGTGACAAGACAGGTGAAAACTAATGGGTGACCATGGAAACCAAACCAAGCAAGGAAGTGCAACCAGGAACTAAAAAGAGTCCAAAAAACAAACACATGGCCAAAACAAAAACATGAACAGACATGACAGAGGATCAATAACCGCTTTTTTGAATGCTACGGGAACAGTGCCAGAGGAAAGTGATAAGTTAATAATATTTAGCACTGATGGTCCTAATATTACAAACAGCTCCTTGATAAGTTTCCCAGGAAGTGGGTCAAGTAAACATGTTTGTTTTGTCCCATTTATTAATGTTTTATAGTTTTAAAATGATGGGCGTTTTATAGTTTTTAGGTTATTACCGTTTTATAGTTTTAAAAGTTTGAACGTTTTATAGTTTTGAAGTTATTGTCGTTTTATAGTTGTAGGTTATCAACGCTTTATAGTTTGGAAGTTATTAACGTGTTATAGTTTTTAGGTTATTAACGTTTTGTTCTTTTTAGGTTATTAATGTTGTAAAGTTTTGAAGTTATTAATGTTTTATAGACTACGAAAGGGACAAGCGGTAGAAAATGGATGGATGTTTTATACTTTTGAAGTTATTAATGTTTTATAGTTTTTAAGTGATTAACGTTTTTAGTTTCAGAATTATCGTTTTATGGTTTTTAAGTTATGAAGGTTTTATAGTTCTTAGGTTATTAACGTTTTATTGTTTATATAAATGGTTGATTTATATAGGCTAGTAAGGTAAAGTTTTGTACCTGACAAGTTTCGGCTACCTTGCTTCACGTTTTTAAGTGATCAACGTTTTATAGTTTTTAAGTGATTAACGTTTGTATAGTTTTTAGGTTATTAACGTTTTATTGTTTTTAAGTGATCAACAATTTATAGTTTCTCAGTGATTAACATTTGATAGTTTTTAAGTTATTAATGTTGTATAGTTTTGAGGTTATTAATCTTTTATAGTTTTTAAGTTATTAACGTTTTATAGTTTTTAATTTTTCTAATGTTTTATAGACCCCAAAAGGGACAAGCGGTAGAAAATAGATAGATGTTTTATAGTTTTTAAGTTATTAATGTTTTATAGTTTTTAAGTGATTAACGTTTTATAGTTTTAGAATTATCGTTATATGTTTTTTAAGTCATGAAAGTTTTACAGTTTTTAGGTTATTATCGTTTTATAGTTTTTAAGTGATTAACGTCTTTATAGTTTTTAGGTTATTACCATTTCATATTTTTTAAGTGATAGTTTTTAAGAGGTTGTTACGGTTTTATAGTTTTTAAGTTATTAATGTTTTATAGACCCCAAAAGGGACAAGCGGTAGAAAATGCATGGATGTTTTATAGTTTTTAAGTTATTAATGTTTTATAGTTTTTAAGTGATTAATGTTTTTTAAGTGATTTAAAACAATTTGGAAGTTGTTTTAGAATTATCGTTTTATGTTTTTTAAGTTATTAATGCTTTATAGTTTTTAGGTTATTAACGTTTTATATTTTTGAATTTATTAACATTGTATAGTTTTGAGGTTATTAATGTTTTATAGTTTTTAAGTTGTACATTTTTTATAGACCCCGAAAGGGACAAGCGGCAGAAAATGAATGGATGTTTTTATAGTTTTTAAGTTATTAATGTTTTATAGTTTTTATGTGATTAACGTTTCATAGTTTTAGAATTCTCGTTTTATGGTTTTTAAGTTATGGACGTTTTATAGTTCTTAGGTTTTAACGTTTTATTGTTTTTAAGTGATCACATTTCGAAGTTTTTAGGTTATTACCATTTCATCTTTTTTAAGAGGTTATGACGGTTTTATAAGTTTTTAAGTTAATGTTTTATAGACCCCGAAAGGGACAAGCGGTAGAAAATGTATGAACATTTTATAGTTTTTAGGTTATTACCGTTTTATAGTTTTAAAAGTTTGAACGTTTCAGAGTTTTGAAGTTATTGTTGATTTATAGTTTTAGGTTATTAACGTTTTATAGTTTGGAAGTTATTAACGGTTTATAGTTTAGAAGTTATTAATGTTTTATAGTTTTTAGGTTATTCATATTTTATACTTTTGAAGTTAACATTTTATTGTTTGTAGGTTATTAACGTTTTTTAGTTTTGAGGTTATTAACGTTTTATAGTTTTTAAGTTATTAACGTTTTATAGTTTTGAAGATATTGTCGATTTATAGTTTTAGGTTATTAACGTTTTATAGTTTTTAAGTTATTAACGTTTTATAGTTTTTAGGTTATTAACGTTTTATAGTTTTGAAGTTATTAACGTTTTATAGTTTTGAAGTTATTAACGTTTATAGTTTTTAGGTTATTCATATTTTATACTTTTGAAGTTATTAACGTTTTATAGTTTTTAGGTTAATGTTTTATAGTTTTGAAGTTATTAACGTTTATAGTTTTTAGGTTATTCATATTTTATACTTTTGAAGTTATTAATGTTTTATAGTTTTTAGGTTATTAACATTTTATTGTTTTTAGGTTATTAAAGATTTTTAGTTTTGAGGTTAAGGTTTTATGGTTTTTAAGTAATTAACGTTTTATAGTTTTGAAGTTATTGTCGATTTATAGTTTTACGTTATTAACGTTTTATAGTTTGGAAGTTATTAACGTTTTATAGTTTTTAGGTTATTAACATTTTATACTTTTGAAGTTATTAACGTTTTATAGTTTTTAGGTTATTAATGTTTTATGGTTTTGAAGTTATTGTCGATTTATAGTTTTAGGTTACTAACGTTTTATAGTTTGGAAGTTATTAATGTTTTATAGTTTTTAGGTTATTAACGTTTTATAGTTTTTAAGTTATTAACATTTATAGTTTTTAGGTTATTCATATTTTATACTTTTGAAGTTATTAATGTTTTATAGTTTTTAGGTTATTAACGTTTTATTGTTTTTAGGTTATTAACGTTTTATAGTTTTGAAGTTATTAACGTTTTATAGTTTTGAAGTTATTGTCGATTTATAGTTTTAGGTTATTAACGTTTTATAGTTTGGAAGTTATTAACGTTTTATAGTTTTTAGGTTACTAACATTTTATACTTTTGAAGTTATTAACGTTTTATAGTTTTTAGGTTATTAATGTTTTACAGTTTTGAAGTTATTGTCGATTTATAGTTTTAGGTTATTAACAATTTATAATTTGGAAGTTATTAACGTTTTATAGTTTTTAGGTTATTAACGTTTTATAGTTTTGAAGTTATTAACATTTATAGTTTTTAGGTTAGTCAAATTGTATACTTTTGAAGTTATTAATGTTTTATAGTTTTTAGGTTATTAACGTTTTATTGTTTTTAGGTTATTAACGTTTTATAGTTTTGAAGTTATTAACGTTTTATAGTTTTGAAATTATTGTCGATTTATAGTTTTAGGTTATTAACGTTTTATAGTTTGGAAGTTATTAACGTTTTATAGTTTTTAGGTTATTAACGTTTGGTTGTTTTTAGGTTATTAACGTTTTATTGATTTTAGGTTATTAAAGGTTGTATAGTGTTCAGGTTATTAATGTTTTATAGACCCCGAAAGGGACAAGCGGTAAAAAAAAATGGATGGATGTTTTATAGTTTTTACGTTATTAATGTTTTATAGTTTTAGAATTATCGTTTTATGGTTTTCAATTTATGAACGTTTTATAGTTCTTAGGTTATTAACGTTTTTTTGAAGTGATTAACGTTTTATAGTTTTTAGGTTATTACCATTTCATATTTTTTAAGTGATAGTTTTTAAGTTATGGCCGTTTTGTGAAGTCTTGGGTAAAACTTGAGAAATTGTGTCCAACATGATACAACTTTTAATTAATGTATGACTAAGTTGTAAATGAAAAAAAAACTTTTATTGTGACGTAGTGACAGACACACGTGTTATTCATGCTCCTGTCCTGCTGTTGCTAGGTTACAGATGACCACGGACGCCGCAGCCTGGGCGGCCGCGCACGGCGTCCTGACGCGGGTCCAGTCGCGGGCGATGTACTGGTGGTAGGGGTCCTGGGAACTCTCCGTCTTCCTGGAGCGGATGAAACTGAGCATGACGCCTAAGGAGAAGAAGCCGAACATGCCGAGCACCAGGAGGACGAAGAGCGCGGCCTGAGTCGACCCCCGTGACGGCGCGCCGGCGTTGTTGTGCTCAGGCGGCGGAAGAAGACCGCTTGTGTTGAGGCAGTGAGGCAACAGCGAGGAAGTCACCTCGGTGGCGTTGATGTGCGACATGGCCGCCCTCTGCTGGACACTCCGATAACTGCCACTACAAGCACAGGTGAGCCCCGTTAGTGTACACCTGATACTTTATTATTTGGTTGTCTAATGTATATTTACATAATTATCTCACCATTAAATCATATTTAATCAAACTAATAAGTGTTGCAGACTTACATAAAACTCATAAATATACAATTCTGAAATTGTTGGAACACATAGATAGCAACATTAGCTTATAGGTAGCATTTGCTAATAACTAGCATTAGCTTATAACTAGAAAATAGCTTATAGCTTACATTCTCTTATAGCTAGCATTTGCTTGTAGCCAGCATTAGTTAAAAACTAGTGTTCACTTATAGCAGGGGTGTCCAAAGTGCGGCCCGCAGGTCATTTTTTTAACGGCCCCACGGCACTTTCTAATAATACGATTAAAGGCCTACTGAAATGATTTTTTTTTATTTAAACGGGGATAGCAGATCCATTCTATGTGTCATACTTGATCATTTCGCGATATTGCCATATTTTTGCTGAAAGGATTTAGTATAGAACAACGACGATAAAGTTTGCAACTTTTGGTCTCTGATAAAAAAAAAGCCTTGCCCCTACCGGAAGTAGCGTGACGTAGTCAGTTGTTCGCCTCCTCATATTTTCCTATTGTTTTCAACGCAGCTAGAGCGATTCGGACCGAGAAAGCGACGATTACCCCATTAATTTGAGTGAGGATGAAAGATTTGTGGATGAGGAACGTGAGAGTGACGGACTAGAATGCAGTGCAAAACATATCTTTTTTCGCTTTGACCGTAACTTAGGTACAAGCTGGCTCATTGGATTCCACACTCTCTCCTTTTTCTATTGTGGATCACGGATTTGTATTTTAAACCACCTCGGATACTATATCCTCTTGAAAATGAGAGTCGAGAATGCGAAATGGACATTCACAGTGACTTTTATCTCCACGACAATACATCGGCGAAGCTCTTTAGCTACTGAGCTAACGTGATAGCATCGGGCTCAAATGCAGATATAAACAGACGAAATAAACCCCTGATTGGAAAAATAGACAAAAAATCAACAATACTATTAAACCCTGGACATGTAAATACACGGTTACAGCTTTCCAGCTTGGCGAAGATTAACAATGCTGTTGCTAACGACGCCATTGAAGCTAACTTAGCAACCGGACCTCACAGAGCTATGATAAAAACATTAGCGCTCCACCTACGCCAGCCAGCCCTCATCTGCTCATCAACACCCGTGCTCACCTGCGTTCCAGCGATCGACGGAAGGACGAAGGACTTCACCCGATCATCCGTGCGGTCGGCGGCTAGCGTCGGCTAGCGCGTCTGCTATCCAAGTCAAAGTCCTCCTGGTTGTGTTGCTACAGCCAGCCGCTAATACACCGATCCCACCTACAACTGTCTTCTTTGCAGTCTTCATTGTTCATTAAACAAATTGCAAAAGATTCACCAACACAGATGTCCAGAATACTGTGGAATTTTGAGATGAAAACAGAGCTTTTTTGTATTGGATTCAAAGGTGTACCAATACTTCTGTTTAACTAGTGACGTCACGCGCAAGCGTCATCATACAAAGACGTTTTCAACCGGAAGTTTAACGGGAAATTTAAAATTGCACTTTATAAGTTAACCCGGCCGTATTGGCATGTGTTGCAATGTTAAGATTTCATCATTGATATATAAACTATCAGACTGCGTGGTCGGTAGTAGTGGGTTTCAGTAGGCCTTTAAAAATTTTATTGGGTGAAAATATTGCATACTTTGTGTTTTTTTCCATAAGAAAACAGGATTTTATTTGACAAAAAGGGCATACAACTTAATATTGACCTTGAATAATAAAACTGAATAATGTGAAGTGAACTATATTTATATAGCACTTTTCTCTATGACTCAAAGCGCTTTACATTGTGAAACCCAATATCTAAGTTACATTTTTAAACCGGTGTGGGTGGCACTGGGAACAGGTGGGTAAAGTGTTGTGCCCAAGGATGGGGCAGAAGCGGGGATCAAACCTGAAACCCTCAAGTTGCTGGCACAGCCACTCTACCAAACGAGCTATACCGTCCCAATGATGACACATTTTTTATATTTATTTGACCAAAACCCTTTGATCAAGCCTAAGTGGAGGCCTCAATGTATAGTTTTTAAACATATATTGTATTGGTTTTTAAAATAAAAAATATAAAAATTGCCCCCGCTTGCTTTGATTTTTCAGTGTGTGGCCCTCAGTGGAAAAAGTTTGGACACCCCTGGCTTATAGCTATCTTATAGCTAGCATTATCTTATAACTAGCATTTGCTTATCGTTAGCATTAACTTATAGCTAGTATTTGGTTATCGTTAGCATTAACTTATAGCTAGTATTCATTTATAGCTAGGCTGACCATATTGTGAAATCCCAAAAAGAGGACACATACTGTATATGCGTGCCAAGGCGGGCAGCACGCCAAGCCCGGGACTAGGTGAAAATTTGCCAATGATACTCGAACTTGCTTTAGAAATAATATATTTATTTAAATAAAGCATTTTTTCTCCTCTGTTGACAGCAGTGTTGGCGCTAGGAATTTTCAAAATGGGGTCCAAGGGACCCCATCAAGTCATAAAAATGGGGTCCCACAGTACATTTTTGGGGTCCCACTTTTTTGTAAGCGTTTTGAAAAAAAAAAGATAAACGTATGCATTATCCTGTCATATCTCACATTCTATATTGTGTTTTGGAAAAAGGTTGTCATAAACGTTACTTAATTCATTAAAAAAAAATTAAAAAAATTGTATACATATGTAAATGTATTCAGTTATAAACATTCATTCACTTTCTTCTTTCCTTCATGGATCTAAACCAGTGGTTCTTAACCTGGGTTCGATCGAACCCAAAACACACCCGACTCATCGTGTAAATACAAACTTCTCCTTATCGGCGTATTACGGATATGGCAACAGCTGAAGTCAGACTGATTTGCAGGTGTGTAATTTGTTGTGAGTTTATGCACTGTGTTGGTTTTGTTGTTTGAACAAGGTGATGTTCATGCACGGTTCATTTTATGCACCAGTAAAAAAACATGGTAACACCTTAGTATGGGGAACATATTCACCATTAGTTAGTTGCTTATTAACATGCAAATTAGTAACATATTGGCTCTTAACTAGTCATTATTAAGTACTTATTAATGCCTTATTCGGCATGGCCTTATTTTTACCCTAACCCTCTAACCCTGACCCTAACCCTAACCAAATAACTCTAAATTAAGTCTTTATTACTTAGCATATGTTTCCCTAGTGTCCAAATAACTCTAAATGAAGTGTTTGTTACTTAGAATATGTTCCCCATACTAAAGTGTTACCAAAAACATATAACTTTGTCTTGAATTTTAAAAAAAAAAACATTTTATTTTTCACTAAAGAAGGGTTCGTTGAATGCACATATGAAACTGGTGGGGTTCGGTACCTCAAACAAGGTTAAGAACCACTGATCTAAACTTTACCGCTTCTGGTAGTTTTTTCTATGTTTTTATTTAATAAGTTGTAGGTGTATTTATTTCAGTATAAAAGTGTTTTGCTTCGGTCATGAAATGATGATAATGGTGTGCCAGGACATACATACATTTTATATTTAACGCTTAAATCTCTGGAGTCTACATCAACTTCAGATCTATTCCTCATTTCAAAATTATTAATTTTTTTTTAATGTTTTTTTTTGTTTGTTTTTTGTTTTTTCGCCCTTTTTTGTCAAACAAATATATGTTTTAAATGGCAAACACAAACTATAATAATAATAATAATAATACCTGGGATTTATATAGCGCTTTTCTAAGTACCCAAAGTCGCTTTACATGTTTTTCTGAACCCATCAATCATTCACACCTGGTGGTGGTAAGCTACTTTCGTAGCCACAGCTGCCCTGGGGTAGACTGACGGAAGCTTGGCTGCAATTTGCGCCTACGGCCCCTCCGACCACCACCTATCATTCATCATTCATTTCACCGATGTGAGCGGCACCGGGGGCAAAGGGTGAAGTGTCCTGCCCAAGGACACAACGGCAGCGATTTTTAGATGGTAAGAGGCGGGGAGCGAACCTGCAACCCTCAGGTTTCTGGCACGGTTGCTCTACCCACTACGCCACGCCGCCCCCTAACTATGCAAAATCTTCCACCAAAAATATTTTTCAAAGTGGAATATTTGATGTCAAGTAATGGGAACCTTGGATAGGTCAATAATTAAATAAAAGTCTTGATTTGAGCGTGAACACAAACAATATTAGTTAGAATAATCTAAAGATGAAAAAGCTTACCTGGCCGGCAGTGAAAAGTTTCCTGTGTTCGCCTCCAAGGCCAGAGAAAAACAGCAGCTCTAAAAGCTCCCAATAAAGTGTTCCCTCCTACGTCGTCGTGGCAACCACATGTCAACAC